>NC_090021.1:204229710-204539115 GCF_037176765.1 Anolis sagrei | reverse complement strand
CTCTGTCTCACAGATTCAAACCACCAAACTTCAGATCAGCAGTTCAGCCGGCACAGGAGTTTAACCTATTGCACCACCGCAGCTCCTTAGATACAAAGTAATAGTAGAGGAATAGGTCAGAGTATGGCCAGATAGGGTGATTCTGCTTGCAGCCCCAACTCTCCTGCACCCTGACTCATCCTATCAAACAAAGAGAATAAGCCAGGATTCAAGCATTAAATACAGATTCCCATTAGACCACAATCCCTATATCCATGGGGAATATGTTCCTGGATTTTGTGTGGATATGCAAAATCATTGAAAGTAGTGAACTGGATTGAAATGAAGGTCTTGCCGAGGAATATCACAGAAAGATTAGAAAATGCCTAGAAGATACTGATCCCATGCATATGTGGTTTATACTATACATGCAAAATGGGAACTCCAAACAAGCCGACTTTTCAATCCGTCTCTAAAGTTGGCTTCCAGTCAGTTTGATTATGGACTTCACTGCAATTTCTCTCTTTTTCTCTTCATGCAATGGAAGAGCTAAAGCAGGAGCAATCAGACCGTGTGTGTCCACACACATTTCACGAAGTGATCACAATGAATGTGGATTCCTTCACACAAGCTACATCTTTAATCTTCATGATGGCATGCAAACACAGCTAAATCCTTTCTGTTATGCCAACATTTAAAATTATTCCCTCATGAACATCAGAGTCGCCATCAATTGCCCAATGCCCCTGAACCAAAGTAAGTCACCATCATTACATACACATTTCGCCAATAGCAGAATAATGTAAGAACCAAGTTCCTTGGTAAAGGGTGAAAATGTCTCCAAGTTAACTATGTGAACAATGCTTATGTTACATTCAAAGTACAGGTATTCAAGATTTGAAACAGGCAAGAATCACAATAGATCATGTCTTCCTTTGGCTCACTAAGCAGAGAGACATTTCAGACCTTCCAGAAGACTGTTTCCACTTTCATTGATCTTAAGTCTGTATCTGATCCCACCTTTAAAGACAGAATTTGAACTCTCTTTCAACTTCAACTGAGAAAAAAATCTATTTCTTACAGGAGCTCTTTACTGTATTTAGATACAGGTTTGGGAGAAAGGTCTCCTTGCACTGATGAGTTTGATTTGTATTGCAACCCCTTGTTGCATATCTAATGAACCGCATCCTCCTATTCTGGCAAGCGTTAAGAAAGCAATGCAGACAATGTAGAGCTACTTGGCATTTGCTGGGGTTTCTTCCAGGAGCCCTGATAACGAAATCCACAGATGCTTGAACCCCACTATATACAACGGTGTGGTAAAACAGTGTCCCTTATATAAAAAGGCAAATCTAAGGTCTGCTTTTTGGATTTTACATTTTCAAACTGAAGTCGGTTGAATTTGTGGATACAGGACCTACTAATACAGAAGCCCAACTATTATTACTATGATATAGCTTATTAGAATTCTTAAAATATTTTCACCCCACAGTCAAAATGAACTACTGGGTTGTTACCTATGATAAAACAGGGTTTTTTCTTCCTCAAAGTGCTGTGAAAGGCCTATCAGGATTAGATGGACAGTCCAAAGAAATTATGTCATGTAAGTACTTCAGGATTATATTTCAGTTTTCTTTACCTTGGTTTGCTCTGAAACCTTTAGCTCTACATAATACAAACAGCAAGCAAGAGTAAAGTAACCGTTATACTTTATTTTACTGTCTACAGACATCATACGCAACTCCTGGAACAATACCATCAGCGCTGCCTCTGAAAAATCCTGCAAATCTCTTGGGAAGACAAGCAGACAAATGTCAGCATGCTGGAAGAAGCAAAGACCACCAGGCTGAAGCAATGCTCCTCCACCAGCAACTCCGCTGGACTGGCCACATTGTCCAAATGGCCGATCATCTTCTCCCAAAGCAGCTATTCTACTCTGAACTCAAGAACAGGAAACAGAATGTTGGTGGACAGGAAAAGAGATTTAAAGATGGGCTAAAAACCAACCTTTAAAACTGTGGCATAGACACCGAGAACTGGGAAGCCCTGGCCCTTGAGCACTTTAACTGGAGGTCAGCTATGACCAGCAGTGCTGCGGAATTCGAAGAGGCACGAACAGAAAGAGAGAAACATGCCAAGAGGAAGGCGCATCAAGCCAACCCTGACTGGGACTACCATCCACCTGGAAACTGATGTCCTCACTTTGGGAGAAGATGCGGATCAAGAATAGGGCTCCATAGCCACCAACGGACCCACCGCCAAGACACCACATCTGGAAGACCATCATCCTCGAGCTACGAGGGATCTCCTAAGTAACACTTTATTTTACAAAGGGTAGGGGACAGTTTCGTTCTTTGGCCATTCATGAAAAATGCTGGGGATGCTATTCCTTTTTTCAGGAATTCAGGCATGAATTGCAAAGGTACATTCCAAGCCTAAGCTAGTTGTGAGGTAGTGCCCATGATTTATTTTTGTCTGCTTATTTTTATATAGTCATTGCTAGACTAGATTATTTCTTGTTCCCAAATGTATGGCATCACAGAAGGCTTAAGACAGAGGCCAATCCTGTTTCAGACAAAAGCACTGATTTTGACTGAAGTTTGTTGGTTGATGTTTTTATTCTTGGAGAATATTTCTAACCTGTTGTTGCTATCATGTGCCTTCGAGTCATTTCTGATTTAAGGCATCCTTTTCACAAGGTTTTCTGAGGCTAAAGATGTGTGACTTGCCAAAGGCCATTCAGTGGGTTTTCCCAGCCCTGTTCTGCACAGTTAACACAGTCCAACACTTAATCCACTATGCTATATCACAAGGTGATATCAGTTTTATCTCAACATGTGGATTGCCAAAGCTCTAGAGCACCTGTCATAAAGATTTGTTTTTTTCATATTTCCGAGTGACTCTGGTTCCATAAGGAGGTTACTTAAAATCTATTGTTCTCAAGCTTCCTAATGCCATAACCCCTTAATACAGTTCCTCATGTTGCGGTAATCCCCAACCTTAACATTTTCGTTGCTACTTCATAACTGTACTTTTGCTACTGTTATGAACTGTAATATAAATATCTGATATGTAGGATGTACTTTCATTCATTGGACCAAATTTGGCACATATACCTGATATACCCAAATTTGAATACTGATGGGGAGGGGATTGGTTTTGTCATTTGGGAGTTGTAGTTGCTGGGATTTATACAATCAGAGAGCATTCTGAACTCCACCAATGATGGAATTGAACCAAACTTGGCACACAGAACTCCCATGACCAACAGAAAATACTGGAAGGGTTTGGTAGGAATTGAGTTTTGGAGTTGTAGTTCACCTACATCCAGAGAGTAGTGTTGACAATGATGGATCTGGACTAAACTTGGCATGAATGCTTAATATGTCCAAACATGAATACTGCTGGAATTTGGGGGAAACAGACCTTGACATTTGGTAGTTATACTTGCTGGGATTCAAAGTTCACGTATAATCAAATAGCATTCTGAACCCCACCAATGATAGAATTTGACCAAAGAGCCCCCATGACCAACAGAAAATATTGTGTTTTCTGATGGTCTTTGGTGACCCCTCTGACACTCCTTCGCAACCCCCCCCCCCCAGGGGTCCTGACCCCCAGGTTCCAAAATGCTGCTTTCAATACTTGAGGTCATTATTTGTCACCAAATATGAGGGAGTCCCTGGTGGCGCACCCTTGTGCCAGCACAATTGCTGACTGAAAGGTCAGCAGTTTGAATTCGGGGAGTGGGGTTAGCTCCCATCTGTCAGCTTCAGCTTCTCAAGTAGGAACATTAGAGAAGCCTCCCACAGTATGGTAAAACATCTGGGCATCCCCTGGGCAATGTCCTTGCAGACAGATAATTCTCTTACACCAGAAGCAAGTTGCAGTTTCTCAAGTAGGTCCTGACATGGAAAAAAAAACCCAAATACAAGCGGAAAATGTACATGAATCCATTTCAGGGTCCTTTTCTCAGCAATTCTGATAAAATTTCAATGGGATTCCATTTGCAAATTGTGCGTGCCTAGTTGAAATAAAAAGGATTACAATTGTGCTATGTGTCTTATTGTTGTTTAACAAGGCTTCTTTTGTTCCCCTTACCTGAACACCTCAAGGTGTATCTGTAGTCTATATTAAAAAGTCTTGAAAGATGCTGATGAAGTAGAAATCCATTCCACCATCAAAGCCTCCTGTCACATGAGCTGGGAAGCAAAGTGCAGTTCTGACAGTGGGCACATGTCCGAAGTGGAGGGTGTGCTGCACACACTCACTTGTCTCCACACAGCGGAGCAGCACTGCTTTCCCCAAAAGTAAAGAAGAGAGACCATCCTCCTATCTCCCCACATGCCTGTACAAGTCCTCTATACGATCCCTCCCCCTGTGCCATTTTGCTGGCAGTCACCCCATGTGCCCTCCGTCCTTCCCCCATCACATTGGGGGAATTTATTTATTTATTTATTTGGGGTTCTTATACCCCACCCTTCTCACCCCGTAGGGGACCCAGGGCGGCTTACAACAGCAAAGGCACGCTTAGATGCCTGCCACACAAAACAATCATCACAGAAGTACAACAATTCATAGTTACCACAATTCAAGCCATTATCCCAATAAAAACAATAAAAAATCGATAAAATCAATAAAATCAATACAAACCTAATTCTTCCTCCTACCCTATCAGTGTACACTAACTCATAGATCTGTTTTTGATTCCATTTCGACAATCCTGCTGATCTTGCACATCTGATTGTCTTATTTAATTGTCTTATTTAATTGCCTGGTTGCCCAAAGGCCTGGTTCCACAACCATGTCTTCACCCTCCTCCTGAAGGAGAGGAGGGATGGTGATGCTCTGATTTCCCACCAGGAGTGAGTTCCACAGGTGAGGGGCCACCACTGAGAAGGCCCTGCTTCTCGTCCCCACCAGCCTCACTTGTGACAGTGGTGGGGTCGAGAGCAGGGCCTCCCCAGATAATCTCAAACTCCGAGGTGGGACGTAAAGGGAGATACGTTCGGACAGATACACTGGACCGGAACCGTACAGGGTTTTGTAGGTTAAAACCAGCACCTTGAATTGTGCTCGGAATTGAACCGCCAGCCAGTGGAGCTGGCATAGCAGGGGGGTGGTGTGCTCCCTGTATGTCGCTCCAGTGAGCAATCTGGCTGCCGCTCACTGAAAGCCAGATTGCTCAATGGGACACAGTGTGTTGACACCTTTTCCTTATTCCCATCAGATGAGAAAAGGGTGACACCGCATGTTGCTGCATTGCTCTTTCCCACATCAGATGGGGAAAAGGATAGAAAAACATCTTACCTTTTGTCGTGGCTAAGAAAGCATCTTGTGACTCTTCCCTGGCACTTCAAACATCAATGGGGCGAGGCCTGCTTAGCGTAATGTGAGGTGCCCGGCAGGCCATATCCCCAAAGTGTTGCAAAGAGGCAATTTGCCCCAGTGTGAAGAGGTGGCAAGTGTGTAACCAAGCAACTCCCCTTCCCACGAAGTAGACAGCACAGTAGAACAAGGTGTGTCAGAATCCCTCTCCCTACTAAGAAGAAACAATAGGAGCTTAAGGGTGCAGCTACACTTTCGAATTAATACAGTTTGACACCTTTTTAACTACCATGGGCCAATGATGTGGAATCATGGAAGGTATAGTTTTACAAGATATTTCTCCTTCTCTGCCAAAATGTGCTGGTGCCTCACCAAGATAAATTCCCAGGAACCCAAAGCCTCAAGCCATGGCTAAATAGTGGTATCAAACTGCATTAATTCTACACCCTTAGATGAGGGGGTCAAAAGCTGTAACTACCAAAGCACCACCACTGCCAACAATCAGTGTTGCTGTATCCTGTTGGCTGCTGTCTTCATGCCCGGCTGAATAGTCAAGCACTAAGGAAGGTAAATCTATGAAAAGCATTGGCACTTCAGAGCCAGGAATATAGAAAATAATCAAAACTAAACCACAGAGCTGGCAATGGTGATTATACAAAACCATTGGCTGCTGTGGACTCAATATTCTATCGTTTTCTTCTTTTTCTTTTTAGATGGTGGTAGGGAGTTCCTGGCTTTGGAGAGGAATACAGAACAGCATCGGTTCTCCTCTTCAGACGAAGGAGGGCCCTATCAAGACAGGGCAGTGTCTTTGCTAACCTCTGCACCCAACTGCTTGGGGCAACTCCATCAGGATCAAGATAGGACCATCCATGTTTGATCAACTAGCAGATGGACAGCATCAGATGTAACCAATGTGTTTGGTGGAATCGCAATTGCCTCTAAAGGCACCCCCGGCGTTACAAACATCTGACTTACAAATGGCTCACAGTTAAGAGCCCCCGGTGGCGCAATGGGTTAAAACCTTGTGTTGGCAGGACTTGCTGACAGACAGGTCAGCGGTTGAAATCCGGGGAGAGCAGGTTGAGCTCCCTCTGTCATCTCCAGCTCCCCATGCAGGGACATGAGAGAAGCCTCCCACAAGGATGGTAAAACCTCAAACATCCGGGCATTCCTGGGCAATGTCCTTGCAGATGCCCAATTATCTCACACCAGTAGTTTCTCAAGTCACTCCTGACATGAAAAAAAAAAGTTAAGATTGGGGGTGAGTCAACAGGAAGTGAGAAAAATGTGTCCCTCAAAGGGGAAGTCACTCCTGAAAGATTTTCCAAGGAGAAAAGGTGTCTCCACTGAAGATGTATCCCCAATCCGTGCTTCCACAACAAGCCAATTTTTTTTCAAAATCCAGTATCACAGGGATAGGGAAGTGAGCTGAAATCTTCTGAATAGGGGCAAAGACAGCAAAACAAATACCACAGGGGTGTTAACCCTTCCCTATGCTATCCAGAGCTTAAAAAAAAGTTATTGGCTGGAGTTATACTTACAAATGTATCTGTTCCGTCTTACAAACAAATTCAACTTAAGAACAAACCTACAGAACCTAGTTTGTTTGTAGCTTGGGAACTGCCTGTACTTTATTCCAATGGAAGTTAAAACTAAATAAGTGGGGAAAATAAAATTGAAGTCATTACTGAAACAGAAATATTTGATTATGCAGTTAGTTGTCTTCTAGATACAAATATTGAACAAAGGGTAGAGGTATTAGTAGTCAGGATGCTTACAAGCACCTTTAATGGAAACAATAAACATTCCTCAGCAAGAAATACAGTATATGGGAAACTCAGCCTTAAAATAGATCTCTGTCTCTGTCTCTCATTCCAGAAAAAAGAAATTATTGTGAGCTGAAAGATCATAGGCATATTCACATGAAATGTTCAGAAGGCGCTTCAGAAGAAATGCAACAATGATGTGAGCACAAGATTATTATCCCTCGGATACAATTCTGTTGCTCAAACCAATAAAACCTTCATGCCATTTCTGAAAATAATTATTACTACAGATAATCTTAACTGATTAATCACTGTTGTTCAGACAGACAAAGAAATGGCATATAAAATGTGAATAGGATAAGATATAACATTTCTCTTTGCAATTGTTGTTGTTGTTTCATTTGTATGCCTGATTTTTCCCAGAGTGGGATCCAAGCCAGCTTCCAAAAATAATAAATAAAAATCTGTTTGCAATCAAATTAAAGAACAATTCAATAAAAATCTCTCAGGAAAAATGAAAAAAATGAATCCCTTTTTATGGATGCTGCCTTTTAGAAACAGTTAAATCCATGTCTTAATCATAACTTCATTCTGTGCAACTAATGCCCATAAAATGAATCGACTGAGTTTCATATTTTATGAGACCAACTTTTTTTTTCTTAAGGTAACTGATAGCATTTTGAATGGAGTTTTAAAAATTACAGTGAAAAATTAAAAGTAATGTGAGGTATTTAGTCTTAATGGCAAATACTATCTGAAGTATGACTAACAAGCATTAATGACTAATATAAAATCGGGCAAGGAAGCAATGGAAGTTTACAAGCATGGAAGAAACAGCCATGCTGTTCTGGCATATGATTTCTGATTTTTGCTTCTGCTGGAGAAACCTTCCAAGGAAAAGTTCAGCCCTGACTTACAATATTGACAGGATCGACGCTGCCATATAATCCAGTATCCGATCCCAGATTATCTGCTTTGAACTGGGTTATATGAGTCTACATTGCCATATAATCAAGTTCAAAGCAGATAATCTGGGATCAGAAACTGGATTACATGGCAGTGTGGAAGGCGCCCTAGTCTCTGGTTGCAATCACACTTCCGATCAAAGGGTAAAGGAAGGCTTTAGAAGCAATGCAATCATTGTTCTTCAGGAAAGTCTCCAGATGGATTGAGAATTGGGCATCCCATGGAAATCTCCACTGTGAACAAACATCTAAGTGTTATTTTGAAGGAGCACTGGAGCAGTTGTGGATCTGTAGGATCAAAAGCTTCTTCATTTTTCCTAGCAAGCCACAAAAATTTGGATTGGCCTGAACTAGAGCTATTTTTTTCATGTTGGGGTAAAGAAAAATGAAAAATCCAGCTTACTCTCTGCAAAAATCTGTTAGAGTTACTAAGGTTTGAGTCAGTCATCTGCCACAGAATCTTTTCCTATCCTAATTGCTAAGGTGTCAGAAAGCTCTGCTCTAAACTATTAGATTTTTAAAAAGCTTTCTTTGGAAATTGCACCTAACTGTAAAAACTGTCAAGTAATTTCTAAATTAAGTGAAATGGTTGTCCTCGTTGCTCTGTTTTTCCTCATTCATAATGTTGCCATCTTGAGTATAAAGGGTGTTTCAAAATGATGGACCCAATGTCAAAGTAGTATATTTCATGATGGCAACATCTTACAATTACATTAAAAGTTACAAACAATTCAATGAGTTATCAAGTTGTACAAAGCATTTTGAACCAGAAATAAACCTAAAAAATCACTCCGCAAATGGAGAATATCTCATTATTTATTTAGTTATTTATTTACTTTATTTGTATACCGCTGTTCTCAGCCCTTAGGCGACTCACAGCGGTTAACAACAGAACAGCAAAAAACAGTAACATCATAACACCTAAACAATCCTATATAATTAACAACAATAGCCATTCACTGGCATCTCATCACTGAAAACATGATCCAAATCCGTCATCCATTGTTCCATTCCTATGTTCATTACACTCATTGCACTAACTATTCGAATGCCTGCTCGAACAACCAGGTCTTCACTTTTTTGCGGAATACCAATAATGATGGAGCTAGTCTAATATCTGTGGGAAGGGCGTTCCACAGCTGAGGGGCCACTACCGAGAAGGCCCTATCTCTCGTCCCCGCCAGCCGTGCCTGTGAGGCAGGCGGGATCGAGAGCATGGCCTCCCCTGAAGATCTCAAAGTCCTGGTGGGTTCATAGGCAGAGATTTTCTATAGGTTTTCTATTGCAGGGTTACCATCTTGCAGATGGCTGAGGCTAGTGGCTATTTGGCCACTGTGAGAGGCATTTAACAGTAATCCTTTGAAACTCTATGCTCCACCTTTTCAAGGGGTAAGTGTTTCATTTGTGGTCAGTTCGCGGTTCCAGAAATATAGCGATATCAAACTGAGTCCATCTTTTTGGAACGCCCTCTACTGTGGTGTTGCTTAGCTACATATACTCTGGTTTTCATCTGTGACATGCTGGAAGATTTTTGAATTATCCTTGGCAAAGTAGACATTTTGGACATTAACTTTCTAACCCTTATATTGTCCCACAAATATGTTTTCTTTTTCCAAACTCCAGAAAGCTTCCATTACCTAGTGGTTAGATAACACTGTGAATTTTAATACACATATTCATAGGAGAGGTTCAGTGGGTAACTGAGGAGACAAAATGAAAACAGCAGCAAATGTGTCTGTTACACATGACAAGAAAAAGCCATTCTCTTCCTCATGGATATTAAGAAGGATATTAAGAATGGCAGTATGTTGTGTGTCTTCAAGCCATTTCTGATTTATGGTGACACTAAGGCAAGCCTATCATGGGGTCTTCTTGTTAAGATATGTTCAGAGGGGGTTTGCCTTTGCCTTCCTCTGAGGTTGAGAGAGTGTGAATTTCACCCACTGGCTTTCCATGGAGATTCAAAGCCAGGTCTCCGAAGTCTTAGTGCAACACTCAAATCACTACATCACTACTCTTTTGTGAATTATGGGTTGAAAACTGTTGCCTTAAACAGAAGCAAAATGAGGTTGGTTTTGATTTAATGCTTGAATAGGAGAGGCTTCCAAGAATCCTGGCCATCATCAGTTCTGCTCTAGGCTATGGCTTCCTTGACCAAGTTATTCTATCAGTCATGTAGCATTTCATTTTTCTTCTGTAACAGATTTCAAAACACTTCCAGACTGTGGACCTTTCATATTAGCAATGGATCCCAGCCATTTCCTACCAAATGTGACACAAGTGACCATCCAAACTGACACTGATTGGCATTTTGATGACTCTTGCAATAAAAAGGTCAAATATTAAGTAGTTCTAGAGAGGACACTATTCTTTCATTGTCCCCTAAAAGCAATCTTTCCATCTAGGTCAGAGCGAAAGCATATTAGTGTTGGGATTGGGGGGAAAATGTTTAATTCTTGACAAAGCTGAACCCATTTATAAGAAACAGAGGTGGGTAACATGTACTTTTCAGATGTTGTTGGACTCAATTTCCCAGCAAGCCTAGTCAGCATACCTAGTGGTTAGGGGTGAAGGAAGCTGCAGTTCAACAACATCTGGGGACTGCCACACGTTTAGAATGCGTTTAGATGTCACATTTAAATAGACAAACCACAACAGATATTCTATTGGTGGCTCACAGGCCAGTACATTAAAGAGGCTACAAAAACAACCTAAAACACACAATTCTGTTAGTTCCTGACACACATTAAATACACATTAAATACAGTGATCTATCCAACCACAAGGTTCAAAGGTCACCACTGAGTTATGTGATAAAGAAATACTCAATTATTCTTCAGGTAATAATAATGTCTAAACATTGTGGATTGATGGATTTGTGTAGGTAGACAAGGAGAGGGGAGAGGTCCTAGCTCAGTGGGAATACATGGTTGCAAACATTTTAATAATGTTTTTATTTTTATTGTTTATTCATTCAGTCGCTTCTGACTCTTCGTGACCTCATGGACCAGCCCACGCCAGAGTTCCCTGTTGGCCGTCACCACCCCCAGATTGTAGTAGATTACAAGCTAAATATCAGGCAATAGTGTGAGGAAAGTACAGTGTGTAGATTTAAGGAAATAGTAGTACCGCTCCCTTCTGCTTTTGTTGGATCTCACCTAAAATAATCTGTCCAGTTGTTGGCACAGAGTTCAAGAAGGATAATGACAAGCTGGAACATGACCAGAAAGTTGTACGATGAATGCCATAGGGGACTGGGCATGTTTGGCTTTGAGAAGATTGAGATGCAACGTGATAGCTGTCTTTGAACATCTGAAGAAATCTCATGTGGAAGGTGAAAAGGATTGTTTTCTGCTGTTCCGGAAACTAGGATATGAATCAAAAGATTTAAATTGCAATAAAAGAAATCCCTCTTAAACATGAGGAGGAACTTCCTGATGGTAAGAGCTGATGAACTATAGAATGGACTAGGACTGTGGCTTATTTTTCTTCACTGAAGAGGAGTTATATGGTCCTTGCTTGGAAGTATGCTAGCTGTGGATCCTGCTAGGTTGCTCTTCTGATTTCTTCCAAATCACTGTTATGATCCTATTATAACTTTCTAGTTCGATAGAACAAACACAACAATTACTACTTCTTTGTGGATCTGACACAGCCAGATAATTTCACCAGCAACAAAAGTCATGTGAAAAGTATTTCGAATATACATTGTTTTTTTTAATTCCAGAATTCTAGAAATAGTCTGCAGCACATAGCAGAAATTCAATCCATTTTTACTGTCTATCTTGAGACAGCTATCTAAATGCCAATCTTATGGCTAGGATATCTGGTCTAACTTAGCCATAATAAGGTTTGTTGCCAACATGTGGGTTTTTAAATCCAATGTTTACAGAGAACTGGAAACCAGAATTGCTCTGCTGGATTGGGTACTTGACAAGTTATGCAGCAAAATTAAGTTGAATTCTTAATAAAGTTGACAGAACATTATAGCTATTCTGGCTTTCTGGCATATGTTGGGCTTTGCATTTGTATGTACAGACTTAACTTTTCTTCAAGATTTAAATCATCCTCATAAGCCACCTGGTTCATGTAAAATGGCAACGAAATCAAAACTGAAAACAAAACTAAAAAAATAGAATACTCTGTTACATATATGCTCGATGTGCATCAATACAGAACTTCATTCTACCAGTACCATATGCAATTCTTCAGGACCTTAAGGATTATTTAACATTATTTGCTTGTAGCAACTAATTCTACTAAGTGAAAAGCTCACCATGCATTAAATCCAACATCATGTTATGTCCCTCCTCTGGTGTTCGCCTTTTTTAAAAGACAACAAACACAACAGTTGAGTCCTCCTCCAGTTCAGAAAGAAGAGGAGCCAAGGAGAGACCTCAAAGACCTTGTGAACGAAGGCAAAATAAGCATGAGGCAAACTCTCAGACACAGTGAAAGGCAAAATGCCCACAGCTATGAAATGTGCCCTCTAAATATTTTCAGCACATGGGCATGGCTGAGTTGAGCTGAGGCTTGTCAAATGCAAGACAGCTCATCTCTAGCTAGTACTGAAAGTAAATTCACTTCATTTCTTTATTACCAGACCCTGCTGTTGAATGTGTTGGATATATGATCCCCAAATTGTTTACTGACTTCTCTACTTGGGGTTTGTTCTGATTTATAGCTTCTTAACATCAAACCTTTATGAACTGCATATTTCGCACTCTGCTTCTGAGTTCCTGGAAGAGAAGGACAGGTTGCAAAAGGGAGGGTTGCAGGCCGCATGCACTCACCGATGCTTTTTGGAAGGTTCTTCAAGACCCAGCTTTCTCCCAGCCCCACCAGTGGAAGTGGCAAGGGTTGTATATAGGAACCATTGCTATGGGATCAATAATGTCATCTTACATGAGTACAAAGCATGTCTGAGGCACAACATCTCAAACGTGGTTTGGAGGAAGCTATAGACAAAGTAGGATCGGAACTAGTTACTTTTTACAGTAATAATGCTATTCCAACATGGCGTTAATCAATCTGTAAATACTTATAAGGATAAATTTATCTGAGCTTAATGATTGATAGCTGTTCATTCAGAACAGAAACTGTGCAGAGAAAAATAGAATGACAAATTGAGATTATTGTTCTTGCTTTTCTTGTTTTCTTAAGAGCATTTTTATTCTGGAGAAAAGACTTCCAATAGCTTAAGGAGTAATTAACCTGAGGAACTGTCATATCTGCCAAATAATGGTCAGAGTGTGTATCAGGACCTACTGGGGATCTTGGACAGCTATACAATACATCCATAAGGATTTCTTGTTCTCAGTTGTTATTAGCAATGTATTTTTCTGGTAAAAGAATAACATGAGATAATCAAGAGTAATCCCACCCTCAGTGGAATAACCGTTTGTATAACTGAATTTCAATACCCATATAAATAATCAAAAAATAATATCCTCCAACGCAGAATTATTTAAGTACACATCTTTTGAACTTTACTCCTGTAAAAGCAAACAAAAGTAGACCTTCAAGTCTGATGTCTGCCCACCCTAATCTAAAAAGCACAATAAATTTATATTCAAGCTATAAGGAAAGCATGTGCACACAGGTGTATTAACATTTGACTCCTGTTTTACAAGGTTGTATTGTTTTCTTTTTGAATTCTGTCAATAAATGTTTTCCCAGTTAGTCTGACTTGGCTTGTTCTACCGCTTCTTTCAAATCCCTGCAAGGACTGAAAGCTTCACGCCCTTAACTTTCAGGTATAATGTCAGATAGACCTTGCATCTCCCAGTGAGCTGGATCTTTAATGGATTTGCTACAACAGAGCAGCAGGGGGAGATCACACCCTAATGATTGAAATAATATCATTAGAGTGGGCTGGAAAGAAAGATTTCAGAGAAAATTCAGAGAGGACATTATAAATTTATATTTTGCACCCAGATTTTATATCTTCAAAATTCTTTCCCAAAGATAAATGTATCTTTTATCTTTGAGTTAATATGTGTCTATGAATCTTACATCACAGTCTATGCAGCTTATGTGGTAGCCTGCTAATGAGGAGATATAAATTTGGAATTGCTTTTGAAATACAGCTAGTTCTCCAAATTTGATGGGTTTAGGAGCACATGACATCGCAAAAGTGAGAAAAACAATATATCTTTTTTTGTTCTTGAGAGAACACCTCTGGCAGAAGTTGATCAGAAGCATGTGCTGAGGGACCGAGAAATTGCTAGAGATAATTTATTAATCAAATTCATGAATAATCAAATCTGCAAAAGTGAAATCTGCAAAAGTGGAGGGCCAACTGAAAGTCTGTTCTCTATATCAACAGATTCTGTATTCGTGGTTTCTATCATTTGTGGCTTGAATATTTAATCAAAAGAAGTTCTAAAAACAAAACCTTGATGTTTCCATTTCATGTTAGGGACAGCATTTTACTTTGCCATTGTATATAATGGGGCCAATATCCACAGATTTTGGTATCCAGCAAACAAATCCCAGAAGATACCAAGGGCTCATTATATATCATCTGCCAGTTGCTTAAAAAGCAAGATAATTTTCTGCCCTCAAAACATTACTAAAAAAGGATTTATTTTGTGTCAAAAGCATTGAATAAATAAACAAGCATAAAACTGATAATACAGAGGAAGCACAAGCGGTTATATAATTTTAGACTAAAAAGGTAATAAGGCCAAAGTTGGGAATGCTTGCCTATTAGTGCAGAGCTCTCAGAATCCTCCAGCCAATATGGCTATATTTAGGTGATTCCCAGGTATATAACTATTTAAAAGAGGTATCAAATCAAACATTTAGTGCTAATAAATGAGCATTTGTGAGGTTTGCTAAACAAGCTATTTCCCCCTTTTTATGAAGTGCAGTTGAAGCATTTTCTGCAGAGCCCACTATAAGCATTGTAGGTTGTTGCTAACCAATTCATGTAATGTCAAAAACAACCACTCAGTGGTGTTCAGAAATATTTTACTGTTGTCAATTTTTTCTTGATTCCAACATTAAGCGACAGGGACTTAATTTGGGGTTGGGATCCACAGTTAAAGAAGCAGTGCTCTAGAGGATTATGCCAATTTATAGCCTTCAAGGGTAACTTTTCCAAGATCTTAATAAAATACAACTGGCTTCACGGGGACAGAAAAAAGAAAGAAATGATTGGGACATTGTATTACCAGGAAAACATGACTAAATAGCAAATAGCATTATGTGACAGAAAAGTAATGCATCCAGCTTTGGTATATCTCAGATTAATTGGGTGGTTTTGTTATATCTCAGATTAAATGAAGTGATGCATAAACCATATTGTATTGCATTTGTCCAACACACACATTTGCTGTATTTGTTGATTTTGTCAATCAAATAGTACTAGCACTGCCAGCCTTTTCCAGACCTCACTCTTCAATACATCAACAGCAAGGGGAAAAAAGTGCAAATGTATTCAGAACTAAGGGAATTTCCTTCTATAGAAGCCAGTGCTGAGTTAGCATATTCAATGGCAAGTGGATTGGATCTTCAAACTTGGAGACTGCCTGTATCACACAAAGCATGTGGCTCTCTAGTTGCATACTGGAAATACTGGAAATGCTGGAAATTGCAGTGCAACAACATCAGAAGGGCCACATAATTCCTATCTTTTAAAACTTTTTGTACATCAGCTTCAATGGTCCTCCCCCAGATACACAAAGTTTGAGATCCTGAGTCTTCAATGAGTGGATCATGACCCAGAGTTGGACTGCATCCCAACTGATCACAGTCATACTGTCATGTCCTATGTGTGTATGCAAATCTATCCGCATGGGAAGGATAGCATCAAAGCATAAAATTCACGAAAAGTCATTGTGAACAGGGATTTTATGCTCCAAGAATACCCTGTTTAATTTCAAATCCTAACATTTAATTTATTTATTTCTACATTTACACCCAACTATTCTATGCTTATGGATGTATGGTTTTAATCTGATTTATGTTTAATGGTAGTGTTTAATTGTAATTGTACTGGCATTGAATTTTGCCATTACTTATGTATAAACCGCTTTGAGTCCCCCTCGGGGTGAGAAAAGTGGTATAGAAATACTGTAAATAAATAAATAAATAAATAAATAAATAAATAAAGTGTTCTATGTCTCTGTCACAACACAAGCTGCAATGGCACCAGAAAAAAAATATTTTTGAGGATAAGACAGAAAGCTAGAAATGCACTCTGAAGTGGGCCAAATATGTATAAAAATCATAGAATCATAATGCTGGAATGGGCCTCATTAGCCTCTGAGTCCAACCCTTTCTGAGTACAAGAAATACAGCTAGAACATCCCTAGCATGCAGCTGGCCATCCTTTTATTAAAAAAAAAGTCCAGAAAATGGGAGCCCACCATCACTCCGGATAGCCGGTCCCATTGTCAAACGAATCTTACAGTCAAAAGGATCCTTCTATCAAAATCTTCCCTGTTGTAACTTAAAACCATTAGACTGGTCCTAGACCTCTGGAGAATAGCCATGCCCCATCCTCTTAGTGCCAGCTTTTTAGACATGGAGTGCCAGCTTTTTAGACTATTCTCTCATCAGGCTAAACATGCCCAACTTTTCCTCATATGTTTTCTTTTCCTTACCTCTTATCATCCCTGTTGCCGTTCTTTGAATGAGCTCAAATGTACCTATATCCTTCCTACAATGAGGTGTGCAAAACTGAATGCAATACTCCAGATGATATTTCTCCTGCATTGGAAACCATGGTTCTGTTAATGCGAGGTAAAATATTATTTGCCATTTTTGCTGTAGCTTAACACTGCTCGGTCATGTTCATTTTGCAATCAACAATAGAATCATAGAATCATAGAATCAAAGAGTTGGAAGAGATCTCATGGGCCATCCAGTCCAACCCCCTGCCAAGAAGCAGGAATATTGCATTCAAATCACCCCTGACAAATGGCCATCCAGCCTCTGCTTAAAAGCTTCCAAAGAAGGAGCCTCCACCACACTCTGGGGCAGAGAGTTCCACTGCTGAACGGTTCTCACAGTCAGGAAGTTCTTCCTCATGTTCAGATGGAATCTCCTCTCTTGTAGTTTGAAGCCATTGTTCCGCATCCTAGTCTCCAGGGAAGCAGAAAACAAGCTTGCTCCCTCCTCCCAAGGTCCTGTCCATATGTATTGATGCTTTCTTTAATGCATTGGTTTCCAACCTTTTTTTTAAAACCAGGAACCACTTGACCAGGGACTCTTTGACTAGAGACCATTTGACCAGGGACCACTTTGACCAGGGACCATTCTCCAACATTAGTGCCAAAAAGGTTACGAACTTTAGATTCAATTTGGGGTCAACTTTAGATTCAATTTGGGGTGCTGATTCAGAAAATTGCATTGGATAGACCACATCCACTCTTGTTTCTGATACAGAACATATGCCATGATCAACAACAGGGAAGGAGTGGCAGGCAGTGCAATGGAGCAGAAATAAAATAAAATAAAATAAAGAGGAAGGAGGCTTGTAGATCAGATTTTAGTCCTCGTGGCCCACTTGTGGTTAAGAACCATTGCTTTAATGGAAAAGGCAATGGCAAAACTATAAAGGATGTTTGTGTGGGGAAGTGCTCTTGTCCCACCTTTTACAAGTCTTGTGAATGAAGCTTAGAGCCACAGAGCGAGTTGACAGAAGAGCTCTTCATCCAATCAAATCTTAGCTGTGTTTCTATCACAGGTTTGTTAAATGCTCACTCAACACTGATTCCCAAAGCAAAAATATGGATTTTGTGAGTTGGGGTGGGTGAGAAGAAGAAAGGAAGCTGCACGGTAATATTCGGCCATACATAGCTACATATTTCAGCAGATCTCAGTTCCACAAGCCTACACTTATATTTATAAAAAGCTCTATTATATTTCATGGACGCTAGAATGGTACTCTCAGAAGAGTTGATGTCTTTTATTATTACAGGAGGTTGTTCCACCCCCATTCTCCCTACATACACCTCCTGCTACAGTCTGTGCTCCATGATGATTCAGATTTTGTCAGCCTTGTGAGAGTTTACCTGAAAAATCCTGTGGGCTGGGGGTGGCAAATGTGTGGGTGGGGAAAGAGTGGGAGAAGGCTGGAGACAAGGTTCTGAGCCTTGAAAAATGAACTCGACTGAACCTATTTCCATTCTTATTATAATCAACCTTGTTTCAGTCAGCTCACGACGTGCAGGAGAACTCTGGTTCATTTTCTGCACAAATCATGAAAAATGAGTTGTTGTAAGGATTGTCAATTCACAGTTTACTTGAATCAATCCCTCCTTTCTGATGGTCATGGTAATGGTTTTTCATCATACTTTCTAGCTGGCATAACATTCAACTCCTATTCGTAGCCTCAAGGATAGTAAACAGTTTAATAATAATAATAATAATAATAATAATAATAATAATAATAATTGCAAAGACTCTGGCACAAACCAGTCAAGGTGGTCCCAGTGGTGATCAGAACATTGGGTGCAGTGCCTAAAGACCTTGGCCTGCACTTAAACACAATCAGTGCTGTCAAAATTACCATCTGTCAGCTGCAAAAGGTCACCTTACTGGGATCTGCACACATTATTCGCTGATACATCACACAGTCCTAGACACTTGGGAAGTGTCCGACTTGTGATCCAATACAACAGCCAGCAGAGTGACCTTGTTTGCTGTGTATTAATCTTTGTGTTTCAAACAACAACAACAGCAACAATCATCTACAAGAATAAGTTCCCTTCCAACTGAAGACACTACACGGTTCCAGAAAATACAGAAAATACAGGAGCCTTCAGCCTGGGGAGTCTCTGGATGCATCCACAATATAACAGAGCATTTCGACTGAAAAAACTGGGGCACAGGAATAAGTGAGGTGATGTGGAACAGATCGGAGGGGGCAGGAATGAGACTTAAAACAAAAGAAACATTTATCTTCAAATTATTTAAATAAACCATATGCAGCATTTTGGGAGAATATGAAAGCATGAGCTTAAATCTTAATTTTTGATGGGCTGGCTTCCAATTTTTCATTCCGAGGTTTATATGAATCAATATCCTTTAAACCATTACAATGTTCTAATTACATTAATACGTGTGTTTCAAACGTTTCGTGCTTCAACCTGATTTAACATACTGTGCCAGACACATTCTTTTGTCATTCTGTCTGATTTTCAATGAATGTTTTAGTAAAGAACGAAACTAATAAACCATCAAAATGTATATTTCTGCACTTTAAATGGAAGATTGAGTATATAAACTATAAGGTTGTCTAATAAATGGACAAACATTTGTAATATTATAAAATAATATATGGTACACACAAAAAAACAGGTATTTAGAAAATGTGGCTGGGAAAGACACAATAAATGTTGTGTTATTAATGGCCATCATGTCAACTTTTATTTCTGGTGACACTATGAATGAGAGACTTCCAACTCATTATTACCAACAGCCTGCTCAGGCCTTGTAAGTACAGGGCTGTGGCTTCCTCATTTGAGGCTGGATCCACAGATTAACTGCTTTGACCTGGATTATGAGTCTACACAGCAGGTTAACAGCCAGCTGCAGTAAATCTTGCCAATCACAAGGTTTATTTATTTATTTATTTATTTATTAACTTTATTTGTACCCCGCTAGCATCTCCCGGAGGACTTGATGCGGCTTACACAGGCCGAAGCCTCAAAACACAATACAGTAAAAACAACACAACAGTAGAAAACATAGCAAATCAATAAGTTAAGCAAGCAATAACGACAATAACAATACATCATGACACTTTAAAACTGGGCCGGCCAGCGCAGTGGGGTACAGGGTTAAAAGTGCTAGAGTGGTAGGAGGAGCATGGGAATAAAATAGTACGGTGTGCAGTAATGTTAATTGTGCTAAAGTGCTTCTAGGACTTGGGTGGGGATTCCTAATCTGAGAAGGCACATCGGAACAGCCAAGTTTTTAGGTTCTTTCTGAAAGCTGCTAAAGTAGGGGCCTGGCGAAGATCTTTTGGAAGGGCATTCCAAAGTCGGGGGGCTGCCACAGAAAAGGCCCTGTCTCGTGTCCCCACCAGGCGCGCTTGCGACGTGGATGGGATCACGAACAGGGCCTCCCCAGATGACCGGAGCGAGCGTGTGGGTTCGTAGGTGGAGATGCGGTCACGCAGGTAGGGTGGTCCCAAACCGTTCAGGGCTTTGTAGGTAAGCACCTGCACCTTGAATTGGGCTCGGAAAATAAATGGCAGCCAGTGGAGCTCCTTAAACAGAAGGGTTGACCTCTCTCTGTAATGAGCCCCAGTTAGCATCCTGGCTGCTGCCCGCTGGACCAGTTGGAGTTTCCGAGCCATCTTCAAGGGCAGCCCCACGTAGAGCGCATTGCAGTAATCCATTCTAGAGGTGACCAAGGCATGGACCACCCCGGCCAGATCAACCTTCTCGAGGTACGGTCGCAGCTGGCGCACAAGTCTCAATTGTGCAAAGGCCCTCCCAGATACCGCCGACACCTGAGCCTCAAGTGTAAGCGACGAGTCCAGGAGGACACCCAAACTGCGGACCTGTGGCTTCAGGGGGAGTGTAACCCCGTCCAGCACAGGTAGCCACCCTATACCCCGATCCGGTTTACGATCGACCAGGAGGACCTCTGTCTTGTCAGGATTGATTTTCAGCTTGTTCTTCCTCATCCAGATCGACACAGCGGCCAGGCACTCGTCCAGCACCCGGGAGGCATACTTGGCATTAGGTGGAAAGGAGTAGTAGAGTTGTGTGTCATCCGCATAGAGATGGCACCCAACTCCAAAACTCCGGATGACCTCTCCCAGCGGTTTCATGTAGATGTTAAAAAGCATGGGCGACAGAATAGAGCCTTGCGGGACCCCACAGGTCAAAGGCCAGGGGTCCGAGCAGGCGTCTCCCAGCTTCACCATCTGGGTTCGACCCTCTAGGAAGGACCGGAGCCACGATAGAACCGCGCCCCCGAGGCCCATCCCAGAGAGACGACCCAGAAGGATACCATGGTCGATGGTATCGAAAGCCGCTGAGATGTCCAAGAGAACCAACAGAGTCACACTCCCCCTGTCCAGCTCTCTGCGGAGGTCATCCACCAAGGCGACCAATGCCGTCTCGGTGCCATGACCAGGCCTGAAACCAGATTGTGACTGATCTAGGTAGTTGGTATCATCTAGGAAGCTCTGGAGCTGGGAGGCGACCACCCGCTCCAGCACCTTACCCAAAAAAGGGAGGTTGGAAATTGCCCTGTAGTTACTCAGCACCGTGGAGTCAAGGGAAGCCTTCTTGAGGAGTGGACGAACCACAGCCTGTTTCAAGTTAGATGGAAAAATCCCTTGCTCCAACGATGCGTTGATAATCAATACAAACCAATCAACCAGCCCCTCCCTGGCTGATTTAATGAGCCAAGATGGGCACGGGTCTAGGGGTGAGGTGGTCGCTCTCACAGCCCCAAGAATCTCCTCCACGGTTTCAGGAAGAACAAGCCTAAAAGAATCCCACAAGGTTGGACAAGCAGATGTCTCCGTCACCTCTTCTGGCACTGCGATGAAATTGGAGTCAAGCTCAAGACGTATCTGGGCGACTTTGCCTGCAAAGTGGTGTGCGAAATCGCGACACCGAGCTGCTGGGTCATCAGTGACCTCCCCCACCACAGGTGGGTGGAGGAGTTCCCCCACGACCCGAAACAGCTCCGATGATCTATTTGCTGCAGACGCTATCCGGGTGGTCGTGAATGATTTCCTGGCCACCCGAATAGCCACGGAGTATGCCTTAAGAGAGGCTTTAGCCCGTGCTCGATCAGACACGACCCGAGATTTCCTCCATTTGCGCTCTAGCCCCCTTCTCGCATGCTTCATCACGGCCAGCTCCCCAGTGAACCAGGGAGATGGCCTGTCACGACGCAACGAGATGGGGCGTTCGGGTGCGATCACATCTAACGCCCTGGACATTTCCCCATTATATAGAGACACCAAGGCGTCGATGGAAACGCCAGGCTCCAAGGCAGGAAGAGCCCCAAGATTCCTCAGGAATCCATCCGGATCCATCAGTCTCCTAGGGCGGACCAGTTTAATCTGTCCTCCACCCCTGCGGAGGTTGAGAGTCGCAGCAAGTCTAAAACTGATCAGATAATGATCAGACCATGACACCGGAAGGATGTTTTGATCTTCCACTCTAATCATTTCGTTGTCCGCCACAAAAACAAGGTCAAGAGTATGTCCAGCTTGATGAGTGGGACCAGATATTATTTGTGACAGCCCTATGGTCGTCATGGTGGCCATAAAATCCTGAGCTGCACCAGAAAGGGTGGTCTCGGCGTGGATGTTAAAGTCTCCCAGCACCACCAGGCGCTGGGAGATCAAGGCCGAATTAGAGACCACCTCCGCTAGCTCAGACAGGGAAACTACTGGGTCGTGGGGTGGGCGGTACACCAGCAGGAACCCCACACTGTCACGGCTCCCCACTTTCAAGTGGACACACTCGAACCCCGAAGCCTGCGGAACAGCGCATCTGATCACGGCGATGGATTGCCGAAAGACTACTGCGACCCCTCCTCCCCGCCCCCCTTGTCTGGCCTGCTGATGCACTCCGAAACCAGGTGGACACAACTGAGTGAGATTTACTCCCCCCAGCTCATCCAACCAGGTCTCGGTGATGCATGCCAGATCCGCCCTCTCATCCATGATCAAGTCCTGGATGGCCGCGGTCTTACCATTAACGGATCTGGCATTAATCACCGTTCAAAGGTTGACCGTTCAAAGCCCAGGTCTGGGTGAGCTCCTGGCCTTTACCCCAGCTTCTACCTACCTAGAAGTTTGAAAGGAAAATATGAGTAAATAAGCCAATCATCACAGGGACAGAAAGTGAGGTGACATCTTCTTAACAATGACACAGACAGAAGAAGAAACACCACAGGGGTGCCCACCCTTCCCTATTCTAGCCAAAGCTTTTTTTAAATTACATATTTTGGCTGGAGTTACACTTTAAAAATGTACCTGTTCCAGCTTACATACAAATTCAATTTAAGAACAAACCTAAAGAACCTAACTTGGGGACTGCCTATGCAAGTCAAGTATCCCTTATATGAAAAGTTTGGGACCAGAAGTTTTGGATTTTCCCCAATTTTGGAATACCTGTATTAGCACATGCATATCTGTCTCTGTCTCTACCTATATATGCTTTGTTCATTTTGAGTGACATCATAACTCAAAATCCACTGGACGAATTGCCGCCAGATTTGACCACAAGTCACCTACTAACCCAAGGAGTGACCATCACTCAAAAAATTGATTTTGTTATTTGAGAGTTGTAGCTGCTGAGATTTATAGTTAACCTACAATCAAAGAGCTTTCTGAATTCCAACAATGATGGGATTGAACCAAATTTGGTACATGGGACTCCCATGATCAACAGGGTTTGGCAGGCATTGACCTTGAGTTTTGGAGTTGCAGTTCACCTACATCCAGAGATCACTGAGAACTCAAACAATGAAGAATCTAGACCAAACTTGGCACAAATATTCCATATGCCCAAATATGAACACAGATAGAGTTTGGGGTGAAATAGATCTTGATGTTTGGGAGTTGTAGTTCCTGGGATTTATAGTTCACCTACAATCAAAGAGCATTCTGAACCCCACGAACGATAGCATTGGGCCAAACTTCCCACACAGAAAGAACCCCCATGACCAACAGAAAATACTGTGTTTTCTGGTGGTCTTTGGCAACCCTTCTGACACCCCCTCACGATCCCCCCAGGGCTTCCGGCCCCCAGGTTGATAAATGCTGCCTTAAGGCCATCCAGTCCAATTCCCTTCACCAGGGCAAGAAAACATAATCAAAGTCCCCCTGTAAAAGAGCCATCCAGCCATAGATATAGAGAGATATATATGATTCTCATCCAGACATATATAAACATATAATAGATATAATATCATAGATTTGAAAGGCACCCCCAAAGAAGGACAATAATATGTTGCATGTTCCAGAGTAGGCAAACCAGACAATCTCTACATCAACACTGACAAAGAAATGACAAGAAATACTGTTTACCCGCAAGTGCAAAGACATTACATATATTAGAAACCCAACACTTTCTCGTTACTTTATTTTCCAGATCACCAGACTGAGCCACAGCAACGCGTGGCAGGGGATGGCTAGTATATTATATAATGGAATATCTTGAATATGAAACCTACTTGTAAACATGAAATTCCTTTATGTTTCATATACACCTTATATACATTGTCTATAAGCAATTCAGCACAATATTTTAAAAAAATAATTCTGTGTATGAAACATTTGTATACACTGAGCCCTCAGAAAGCAATGTCTTTCTCAGCCAGCTATGTGGACAATTTTGGATTTCAGATTTTAGCTAATTTCAGGAGTTGGAACTCAATTTGCAGAAACTGAAGAACATTTGGGACAAAGGTGGAAAGTGGGAGGAGAATAGAGAAACACATATTTGAAAAGCAGCAGAAAAGGTGGGTTGACAGAGGATGAATTGGGACACTCTTTCTCAAATTGGGCAGTTGAAGAGTATAAACCCACAGCCATTGAGTTGTTCCAAATCAATCTTGTTTCCTATTTATAATTGTTGAGGCATCGAATTGTTGCTGACTGTGAACCACCTTGAGTCGCCTCTGAGCTGAGAAAGGTGGTACACAAATGTGGTAAATAAATAAATAACACTGTACTGATGCATCTAACATATGTTAATAACATATATTAATACAGTGCACATCTTAATACAAGAGTGTGATATGTGCTACTGCAAATATAAAAAAGAATATTCTCAGACAGTTTTGAAGGCTGGGCAATTGAGGTTTATTGTAAGCAGTTTATTGTTTACCCATAACAACACAAATTGACCACTATCAATTGACCACTGAAGGATTTGCACAGGTTAAGAAAACTTTAACTTCCCTTATCCAGGATTCTGAAATCGAAAATACTACAAAGTCCATATTATTCACATAAGATACCTCTGTTTTCTGATAGTTCAAGCACAAAATGATTTACAATATTGTACAAAATTATCTTGAACTTATATCTGTAAAGAGAACATGAAACATAAACAATTTTATTGTTTGAACTGGGTCCTAACTCCAAGAGATTTCATTATATACATATATACACATATGTGTTTCTAAAATATTAAAAAAAACTGAAATACAAAACATCAAATCTGTATCACGATATGCAGTCCATTAAAAATGTAGGGCAAGAGTCATTTTTTGCATCTTCCTGGATCCTATTAAATTCTATCCCACAATTGTACAGGTATGTTTTATACAAGAGAGTGTAACATCATTGTATACTCCATCTGATTTTATTATTTATATCCACAAAACTCATGTGAATTTTTTTTTAAAAAATGTTTAAAATGATGCCACATTCTTTTTATTTCCTCCCCTTTCTTCTTCCCTTTTAAGAAGTCCACTTGAACCAAAGATTCAAGGGGGGCATTCTGTTGCTAAAAATCACCATGCTGCACCATAGTTTCACAGTTGGTGAGAATGATCTCCCCCCCCCCCCCAAACTCTGTATCACACTCAAGCTTCCCACCAACATTTTTTAAAACCTTACATAATTCTGCAGCATCTTATTCAGCTCTAGCTGTCCTTTGCTACCTTTCTATCATTCCTCAGGGGATGGGTGCAGAGAACCACCTTCTGCTATTTTCAACTAACTAGCTGGCAGTAAGTGTTTCCTGTTTCTTGTTTCTTCACTGGGGTTAGAACTAAATCTAAGGCTGTATGGAGTCTACAAAACTTTCTACGACAATATTGTACACAGAGACAGAGAACGCACAGCTGTTTAACAATTACTCTCTATCTCTGAACCTGCCTCTGACATATTGCAGACATCTTTTGAAAAGTGGGAAAGCACCTCTTTGGATTTTATTGGATTCTAAGCATCATTCGTTAGAAAACACAGAAGTCTCTATTAAGTGCAATGGTGGACTCTCTTCCATGCTGCTGTTCAGGGTTATGACCACATTTTCTGCTGAGAAGATGTGGACAAAATGTGGCCCTACATATATTGTTAGTTTGAAATCCCCATCTTCCTTCCATTGACTATACTGACAAGGGCTTCTGGGACTTGCAGTCCAGACCATCTAAAGAACTGCCCTTTGTGAGCCCAATCTACTCATTTTGGAATTTAAGTTCATCAGGGGAGGTCCTGCTCTTGGTCCTGCCGCCTTACAGGGCCTTCTCAGTGGTGGCCCCTCGGCTTTGGAATTCCCTCCCCAAGGAATTTTAGATCAGCCCCCTCCTTCCTGACCTTCTGTAAGAGAGTGAAATTATGTCTCTGTGACCAAGTCTTTGGAGAACTTGTGCTATAGCTAGATATGGAATGATGTGCACTGATTATTAGAACGGCCTGGATTATGCTTAAGGATTACGTGATTAATTGTAAAGATATTGTTTTAAATGTTTTTAATTGTTTTAATGTTTTTTTATCTTTCTATTTAAATGTTTATATCAATTGTATATTATTTTATGGCACTGAATAGTTGCCTATGTGTAAACTGCCTTGAGTCCCCTATAGGGTGGAGAAAGGCGGGGTAGAAATGTCGTAAATAAATACAGAAATAAATAAATTTCCTGAGGGGATTAGCCATGCTAGTCCAAGACACACAAAAACAACAAAGAATCTTGGGCACCTTAGAAACTAGCACATTTACTATCACCCTAGGATTTTATGGACAAGAGTCCACAGATGGAGATATTTTTGGTCTACAAAATCTGTGTGTGATTGTGTGTATATGCATTTAAATATAACTGGCTTTACACAGTAGAAGTAGCACATCTGAGCATAGCTGATGTCACCTCAGTATACTTTCTGACATAGTACATACATTTATTAAACCCACTAAGGAAAGATTCTGCCTTCTCATGGCTGGATGAGGTATTGCAGGCGTCAAAGACATGACGCATCATTTATGCAATCTCTAGGTGCACATCCCTTGATGCCAGTTTTAAATATGTTTTGTTTTAAAGTTTGGCACTATGATTCTAACAGGCATCACACCGTATAAATAAAAGAAATATGTCAGCATTGTATTGTTGAAGGCTTTCATGACCGGAATCACTGGGTTGTTGTAGGATTTTTGGGCTATATGGCCATGTTCTAGAAGCCCTCGCCACCTCTGAAGATGCCTGCCTTAGATGCAGGTGAAACGTCAGGAGAGAATGCTGCTAGAATATTGCCATATAGCCCAAAAAACTTGTAACAGCCCTGCCAGCATTCTGGTCACAGAGGAACAGAGAGAGAAACAATTACATCAAAACTTAAAAGAATGTAAAGGAATTACAGTTAGTAGTCATAAAGTACTTCTGATAAACATCCTAACATTAATTAACATGACTTTCTGTGTGTCTTTTAAAGTGACTTTTAAACCCTCTTAATCTCCATTCAAGCCATAGATTGTGGGTGTGAATCACACAGTCCTCCAGAATCAGAAATAAGAGTGATCCAATAGACCAGTGGTTCTCAACCTGGGGTCCCCAGATGTTTTTGGTCTTCAACTCCCAGAAATCCTAACAGCTGGTAAACTGGCTGGGATTTCTGGGAGTTGTAGGCCAAAAACATCTGGGGACCCCAGGTTGAGAACCACTGCAATAGACTGATGTGTCCTCCAACTGGTTCCTGAATACTGTCAATTCTAATGTCCAATTATTATTGTGCACAGAGCAAATGGCCAAAATGACATGGTTTCTGGAATGTAGAAATGTACAAGTATGTACACATTGCCTCCTGCTCCCTGTGTAGATGTTCACCTCTGCATTGTGTCTGGCACCTCAGTTGTATGTTGTGCCATTGCTGATAGGCAGTTTCAGGTTGTGTGGGTCAAAATACTGTTTGGCTGCCTCCAGGGAACTTATAAGAGAAGGGGCGAACCTAACTTCCTTGGGTAGGGAGTTCCACAGTCAAGGCCCTGCTCCAGAGAAAGCCTTATTACATGTACCAACCAACCCATCATGAAGTGTTGGGACATACAACAAGGCCTCCTCTGAAGAACTTAAATTTCTGGCAGGCTCATATGGAAGGAGGCAGCCTTTCAGGTATATTGGCCAGAAGCTATTTAGGGCTTTCTGAGGCCCCATTTACAGTGCCATATAAAGTCCAGATTATCTGCTTTGAATTGGATTATATGACAGTGTAGACTAATATAATCCAGTTCAACCGCAAATTATCTGGATTGTATATGGCTTTGTAGATGGGGCCTAAATCAACACAAAGCATCTCGAACTGAGATTAGAAACAAACAGGATGCTAGAGTATTTCTTCCAGGAGTTGTGGTTCATTGCCTCTAAAATGTGCTCTTAATACAAGTATGGCTGGTATATTTTAGACTAGGTGAGAGGCTTCCAAACACTTTTTAAGAACAGTTCCACATAAAGTGCATAACAGTAGTCTAATCAAGGGGTAACTAAGGCACAAGCCGCTGTTTCTAGTTCTGCCTCCCCAATGAAAGGGTACACCAGCCAAAACTGGCAAAGGCACTCCTAAAATTTTAGTAATAACTGGAAGTTGGGCCATTCCATTTCCCACTGAATACTACAAATATACAGGAAGCATTTCAGAATCAGTTGTGGACACAGCATGTGGTTCCTTGATAGATAAAAAGTTTGCCGCCAATTTGTTTTGTGCTCACAGGCACTTTCTTTGTGCCAGTGCTGTGCCACCACAACCTGTGCCAACATAATCCAACAGGATTTCAGTCATAGTTACAATGCAATTAGAAGTGGCTCAGGATTTCATGTCTACTATGAATGTGAGATACACTATCTGTATGGAGACTCAAAGTCTTTAAGAGGTGTTCCGCCCTAACGATGGTGCACCCCAAATGTCTAATGGATCTAACTGGTTTCCAAATGGCTGCTAAGGATTTTCCTGTCATTTTGACAAGTAATTCTGCTGAAATCCCGGCTGATATCTGGAATGGGGAAATGGCCATAAGAATGGAAACAATCACTCCTGGGTGTCCCCTTTTATGCAGTAAAGATAATCCAGATCTGTCGGGTTTTTTACAGAGTTGGCACTAACACTGATGGAAACGTCATTCTGAGTCCAAGTTTCTCAGCACTCTTTTTGTCCTCCAGACAGAACAGAGGTACTCCTGTTCCTTTGAATGGCAGATCATGGAATAGGGGTCTCCCAGGACAGGCAATTATTTCATTCTTTTTAACTTCTTGCCGGATAAAGAATAGTCTAACGAGTTTGAAGGAATCAAGGGCCACAGAAACAGCCTTGGAGGTTGCATGCATTTGTCTGGAGCTGCCTTTACAGTACATTTGATGAAGTCTGCCTGAGGTCTTTTTGGATCCTCCAAGTATAGAGATCCTTGAGTTGAAAAACGCTGAGCTTCCACTTGAGAAGCAGTGCATGACATCTGGAGTCAATACAAGTACCAAGGATAAAACCATGAACCTCTTACATTATATTCTGAATGTGGGTTACCATGGTGATCAGTAGAATCCTGCAATGATTTTTTGTTTCATTATAATTACTGCATAAATTTGGGCGAAAAGACGAAGGCGCATTGTTTCTACAATAAACACTCAGGAGTCAACGGTAAGTAAGTATCTTAAGAAATTCACTGTTTATTACAAGGCAAAACCAGAAGAGAGAGATGAACACTTCAGACTGCTACTTTTATTCTTTGCCTTTGTCTGTCTTAAAATAATTTAACAGTTAGTATATTGATGAGTCCCAAATGAAAATGAGTATATGCTTAGAGCATCTACAGACACTGATGGTTATGGTTGTCAGGTCAGAACTGTCTCAGGTCCTGAGATATCAGGCCAAAGCCAGAAAACATGAGTGATTTCACTGATAGCTGGGAGGAGGTGCTGCAATGGGTTAAACCCTTGTGCTGGCAGGACTGAAGACCTACAGGTCAGAGGTTTGAATCCAGGGAGAGTGTGGATGAGCTCCTTCACATTAAAAACACATCAGTGGGTCTAAAGACACACAGCTGGCGTTCCGTATGGCAAGTGCCACTGAAGATAAAACCCTAAACCTGGTAGCTGCCCACTGCACTTTACAGGGTTAAAGGATCCAAAACAAGAGGTGTTTCTCATTAATTATTTTATTTTATTATTTATTTACGCCATTTTTATTCCGCCCATTTCAGCCCGAAGGCAACTCAAGGCTCTCTGTGTGTGGTTCTCTGTGTGTGGAGACCCATAGCAGTGGCATGTATATTTATCCATCTTAGCACATGAAGGATGTTGGGTGATGACGCTGCTCTCCAGCATAGTCTCTCTGTCCACCATATGTAAAGGGAATATATGGTGATCAAGTCTCATTAGGCTACTGCAATACAGTCAACATGAGCCTGCCCCTAAAGATGAGCAGTCTCTGGGGAAAAAGAAGCAAATGCACAAAGTGGATGGTACTCCTCTCTGCAGAGCTGGCTGTCAGATCCACATCCCTGACTGTGTCTGGTCTTTTTCTTGAGACAGGAACTTGGAGATGGCCTGTATCACTGTGGCTATGTCACTATCAGAACAAAATACTGGAGGATTGACTGGCTTTTAAGAGTCATATTCACTCATTGGAAAGTAAAATTGGCCCTCCCTATTTGCCTTTGCAGATTAGATCAATTCCAGATTTGATTAACATAGTCTCTCCAGAAATCTTTAGGTCCTCCAGTACAACTCTGTGGTCAATTGTCATTGGAAGTTGACCATAGGGTTATGCTAATGGACCAAGAGATTCCCAGAGAGGTATTCTCTCAGGTTAAAAAAAGTGCCATTTCCACTTTTACGGGGGCCCTATACCCCCAACTCCAATGAAAGTGGAGGTCCTATTGTAACTGGCACAGCCTTCCAAAACGTGCCAGTGTTCTCACTCCTGAAAGCTAGGTCAATTACTCCCCAACTGAGGGATTTGCTACATACAGAGAAAGGCAAATAAGCCTCTCTAAACCGATATTGGGGAGACTCCAAGCGGGTTCATGCCTGTGGGATGCAATATCACTTCTTCTCTGCGACTTGTGGAAATTTTGCCAAATGAGATAGTCATCACTAGAGAAGACAACAGACTTCTACAAATTATATGTCCAAAATGATAGATCATTCTTTATTAATAAATCAACAGCTTTATTTGGGCTGAGGAAACAACCCAAGTTGCGAGTTACATTCTCTAAAATCCCACTCTTCTTTGAAGGTAGCATGCATGATTCAACCTCATTTACTTATACAACCCTGCAAGATAGCTTAAGCTAAGGGGTTATGGCTGCCCCTGGTCCTTTAACACAACTGAGATGTACATGGGATATTTTTAAACTGCTGCAGAGCATGCAAGAGCTCCAGGCAAAGCAGTCCATTCTTGTTTATAGCATTGACTTTGAATTTGTCACTCTCCGACGTTGGGAGGGGAAAGAAGGGCAAAAGATGCAGACTTTTCTGACAATAAACCTGGTTTAGACATTTCAAGCCTGACAGCATGTTATTTCCTCTTCCTCAAAGTATACTGTTATGTCTTGCCTGCTATTGTTATTCTCCAGACAAATGCTGTCATGCAACAGACAGTTACACATCACAAGCCAGGTTACTGGATAAAAATGCTAAGGAAGTTGTTTTTTAAAGGAACTTAACCACCTTGCTCTAGGAACTTATTTGTCAGTGTAAAGACATTTCACTACTAATTGTATAAGCTGGTTGAAGTCTGCAAAGACATTGAGGAATTCCAAAGTGAACATATGGTTATACACTGGGCCTTTGAAATCTCCTGGGGCTTGATTCCATGGATACCCAAATCCATGTATTCTCATGTCCTAGTACCAGTACTGTATATACTTAAGTATAAGCCTAGTTTTTCAGCCCTTTTTTAAGGCTGAAAAAGCCCCCCTTGACTTATACGCGGATGATGGTCCTGGCGGGAAGGCGTGGGGCCAAAAGAAGGGCTTCTTTCAGCCCCACACCTTCCTGCGAGGACCCTCACCTCTCCGCACAGCAATCCAACAGACCTCACAACCTTTGAGGATGCCTGCCATAGATGCAGGAAAAACATCAGGAGAAAATGCTTCTAGGACATGGCCATACAGCCCGAAAAACCTACAACAACCCAGCTCTCCCTCCTCTTCTCCTCTCTCATGCAGCACGCACCTTCCTCTCCTGATTTCTCGGTGCCAGTCTTTCCCACTTAACCTTATTCATATTTATACATCATTTCCCCCAAAATGTATAGTTGAAATAAAGTATGGTGATTATACATAAACACATTTAGATAGAAGAAGGTTAGAATAGTGATTTAATCAGAGCTGGACAGTTTTATCTTAAATTACAGTTTATGTAAATATTCAAAAACATTTAACCTATTGATGCCTCAATTAATGTAATATTACTGGTATCTATTTTTATTTTGAAATTTACCAGTAGCTGCTGCATTTCCCACTCTTGGCTTATACTTGAGTCAATATGTTTTCCCAGTTTTTTGTGGTAAAATTAGGTGCTTCAGCTTATATTCAGGTCAGCTTATACTTGAGTACATACAGTATATACAATAGCATAGTAAATAGTATCCTGCAAAGAAGGAAGGAAAGTTTTCAAGCTATGGATGACTGAATTCATATGTACAAAATCTGTGAATAACTGTACTCTGCTTCTAGCCTTGGGAAGAGGTGGATATAAATAAAGTTGATGATGATAATGATGCATCATTGAGGTAAAATAGCATTTCCATGTGTGATTAACCTTATAAAGTCTGCAAAATGTGACAAGATAGAACAGAGCGAGAGAGAGAGATCGTTGCAGGATAGCATTTGTTGCAAAGTTAGAAAACCATTCTTGTTGATGTCAACAGCTGCTTTTCTGCAAAGATAATCTGGCCATTGTTATGTTGGTGCCCACTTTGAAATCATTAATTACATACAATGTGCCTCTCTTAAGGTTCTCTTGGGAAAAAATACTCTGAAGAGGCTTGCTATTGCCTCCCTCTGAGCCTCAGAGAGTGTGCTTTGCCCAAGGTCACCCAGTGGGTTTCCACAGATGAATAGACATTTGAATTCTGGTGCAATAGTCAAATCAATACCAGCTCTCCGACTAGGACAACACTTTTTCAGTTTCTACCACTCTAAGATGAAAGGATCTAAACAGGGTGTTTACAAAGGGGTTTTGAGGCTACAAGCTCAAAATTGCCAGGAGACGCTAAGGACACAGGTTGCCCATCTAGGCTATATATCCTCTCGTGAGGATTTCTACACTCAGTCAAAGTTTATTATGGGAAAAGGTTCCATATCCTCTGTTTGTCTGACAGAATGCCCCTTGGGTGACTATTAGTCTGTCACAGGAAAATAACTTCTACTTGGTTGTTGGTAGCCAGGTGAAATATATTGGCACCAGGAAATAAAATATAACTCTTCCAAAATTTGGAGGAGGTTAACCCAATTAGATTATCATCCAGACCCTGGAGTTCATATTAGTAGTTCCTTGGCATGACCATTGAGCTCCTCATCTCAGTTGCTTGAGGCCTTCCCATCGGGGATGTCAGGAGACAAAGAAGATTCTGTACAACTCTACCATGAGAATCAGTAACACACAATTTAAACGTGCTTCCTTGAAAAGCCAGGGCTGGGCATTTTTCTTTTTTAAGGTTTCCAATTGGATTTAATTGGATCTGTTTTACTGTAAGCAGCTTTGAGTCTCTTTTTAGAGAACAAAAGTGCGATACTACTACTAATAATAATGATGATGATGGTGGTGGTGGAAATAATAATAATAATAATAATAATAATAATAATAATAATAATGGCTTGGCAGTAATAATAATGTAATTATAATGGCTTGGCAGTAGAGTAATTTGGAATCTCCACATCCTTGCAGTTTGTCCCTTCATCCCTGGCTTTATGTTCCACAGAGTGAGACATTTTTCTTCCCTTTGTGGTGTGAAAGTCAAGGAACTTGTAAAATTGGATTTTTTTGGTGAACAAAATATGCTGAAAGTACCTTGATTTTTCTCTTGAACACAGAGTTTTAAAAATTCCTGCAACATACAGGGATGCTGAAAGACTCCCCATTGTGCAGAATAAGACAATTTTTTATAGAATTTGATGGTGTTGCCTGATTTTCTGAGCATGAAATTATAATAATAACAAATAAAAATCAGGCAACACCATCAAATTCTATAAAAAATGGTCTTATTCTGCACAATGGGGAGTCTTTCAGCATCCCTGTATGTTGCAGGAATTTTTAAAACTCTGTGTTCAAGAGAAAAATCAAGGTACTTGCAGCATATTTTGTTCACCAAAAAAATCCAATTTTACAAGTTCCTTGACTTTCACACCACAAAGGGAAGAAAAATGTCTCACTCTGTGGAACATAAAGCCAGGGATGAAGGGACAATCTGCAAGGATGTGGAGATTCCAAATTACTCTACTGCCAAGCCCTATTTCCTGTAACCTATGAGAAATTGTTGTGTGCCTTCAAGTCAATTCATAGCGACAACAACCCTAAAGTGTATCTATAACAGGATTTTCTTGGTGAGATTTGTTCATAGAAGGGTTGCAATTGCCATCCTCTAGAGATGAAAAAGTATGACGGGCCCAAGGTCAAGTAGTGGAGTAGTATTCCTTGTAGAGTACTCCACTACAGTAAATAGTAGTGGCAATGGATCAAATATAACATCAAGGATGGTCCAGTGCACTGTTCTTTCTTCCAGCTGAGAGGGACAGTGGTGTGCAAAGCCAACCATCCTCAGTCAGGCTCTGACTGAAAGTGGCTGAAAATGCTTACCCTTTTCCCACAAAAAATAAAAAAGGACAAAAAGTGAAGCGGGATTCCCAGCTAAAATACTGGCCGGACGAGCACCACCTGGTTTTTCCACCAGGGAACCAATGAAACCAGAGAACTATCATGCCCCCTCCCCCGTCATACTGTCCAGTCTATAGAAGGCTATAAATCCACCCCATCATTTCAATATTCCCCCTCAATCTATGATCTACTTCTTTTCATGCTGTGCTTGCATTCAGAATGGGCTTCACGCTGCTTATGATCTTTCAGCCTCAGTCATCTTTCAAGTTGGAGAAAGTACTGCTGCTCTCAGTGTAAATCTACATATCAATAATAAAGAGAAATGTAAAATATGTGATGTAATTTCAGACAAAAGTGCTTTACACATAGTGCAGAGGAGCCCACACCTCAAAACATCAATTTAAGCTGCTATAGGTTGAACATCCCTGATCAAAGATCCAAAATACTCCAAAAATTCAAGAATGTCAACATGGGTGGCTGAGATAGTAACATCTTCTGATGAATATGCAATAAATTATTTTAAAACCATTGTATAAAATGACCTTTAGACTATGTATATAAAGTATATATGAAACATAAATGAATTCCGTGTTTCAACTTGGGTCCATCTCCAAGATATTTTCAAAATCGGAGGGGGGGGGGATCAAACTGCAAAACACTTCTGAGCTCAAGCATTTCTAATAAGGGATATTCAACCTGTATAACACAGCAATTCTTTCTCAGATTTTTCTGGAATTTGATATTATTCCCTTTTCCACATTGAGCATATATGTAGGAAAAATCCGGTCAGCCACAGAATACATGCTTCCTGTACTGAAGGTCCCAGGTTCAACCTTAGAGATGTCTACATTATTCCAGTAGGACTGAGAGAGATTCTTGTCTGAGAGAAAAGCTGCTGCATATCAGTTTAGAGCAGTGGTTCGCAACCTGTGGTCTATGGACCACCAGTGGTCTGCAAGAACTAAAATGTGGTCTGCAGCCTCACCGTTACTACATAGTTACAACAAAAATGACTGGTCTCCCGAAACCCTCTTTTAGTACCGAAGCTTATTAAATATGGTTTTCTGTGGGCAAGCAGATGACAACTACTGGATCGTATATGTTCTGTATCAGAAACAAGAGCTGATGTGGTCTATCCAATGCAATTTTCTGAATCAGCACCCCAACTAACCAAATTGAAAGTTGACCAAAAACTGATCCGTAACCCTTCAGGTACTAATGTTGGAGAGTGGTCCCTGGTCAAAGTGGTCCCTGATCAAAAAAGGTTGGAAACCACTGGTTTAGACAGTACTGGCAAGATAGGCCAATGGATAAACTAAGTATGAAGCAGCTCCCTATGTTGGGATCATGATTTTGCACTGAATACAATTTTGAGGTGCAGGAACAATCAGCTGCCTTAATTGGACAGTGACTCTCACAGCTGTACAATTATTCATTTGCTTAGGTCTTTGATGTACCTGTGATGTGAAAATGAACAGTGACTAATGTTCTTGAGTCTTTTTTTGGAAAGCCATTGCTAATCTCATAGGTCCAGCTTTTCTGACATGTGTAGGCTAACAATGACACACATTCCTCATCTTATGCCTGTTTTGTTGGGACTAAATGGCAATAACATCATCATCCGTCAGTATTCGTAAGTAATTTTTGCTGAGTGCTCAAGACAATGAGCCAAGAGCAAAGTCATTTTATTTTGTGATCAGATAATGTTTTAACACTCTGTCAAGAGAGGAAACTGAACTTTCAAATGGTGGTAGTAGACTCAGTTGCTGCAATCTGCTTCTGCTGTAGATGGTTACTTCACATGTTTAATTACATTTGGAAAAAATATGTATAGGTTGAGTATTCCTTATCCAAAATGCCTGGCACCAGAGTGTACTGTACTTCAAATATCACTGGATTTTGGAATACAGTACCTTTTTGACACAGTCTCATATCTTGTTTGTTTGCTATCTGTGTTGTGTACGAGACACAAATATCAGGAGCTCTGCAGCCACCCACTAGAAGGCTGAACTGGGCAGCAAGTGGCAAAAAGAGGGAGAGTGAGGATCTTAGAGACTGAACATATCGAGTGCCAGAGCCACTATCTCAAGAGTGGAAGTGCTGGTAGCAAAAGAGAGAGAGAACACATCTGAGAGAGGAACAAGCAAAGTGCCAAAAACACCGAAAGGAAAGTGAGCAACTGATGGCAAAATGTTTTGGATTTTGAGGTTTTTGGATTTTGGATTTCAAGACAAGGGAGTCTTAACTTTTAATAATCAACGTTATTGGATTCCTAACCCCTTCTCACTTCAGAAGTTTAAATTCTAACTTTGTAACATTTTGATTATTTCCTCCACTATGCACACTTTGTTCACTTTTGTGGCTGCGAGTGAACAACCAGGAAAGAGTTACACATAAATGACGGGGTGCACAGAAATGAAAATGGAGTGGGGAGGTGCGCACAAAAGATTTCTTTTCTGTTAGAGGTCTGCTTTTGTAATGCAAATTTTGTATAATATGGAGGTCTCCTTTTTTAGGCAAATGCCAGATCTGTTATTTGTTATCACCAAGTTGCATGAAACTGTGCAAATGAAGCATGGAAAAGTAACCTTTCCAAGGTTGTAGTGTATAATAATAATAACTTGTACACCATTTTGGCCCGACTGCTCAATGAAGGGAAGGATAGTAGAGGCAAAGATGAAATACTTTGGCCACATCATGAGAAGACAGGAAAGCTTAGAGAACACAATGATGCTGGGGAAAATAGAAGGATAAAGGAAGAGGGGCTGACCAAGGGCAAGATAGATGGATGGTATCCTTGAAGTGACTGGCTTGACTTTGAAGGAGCTGGGGGTGTTGATGGCCGACAGGGAGCTCTGGCGTGGCCTGGTCCATGAAGTCACAAAGAGTCAGAAACGACTGAACGAATGAACAACAACACCACATCATTTTGGAAAGTTTATACATAAATTGTACATATTATGATGAAATTGTCCTTTAGATTGTCTCATAAAGCATTGTCACCTGCTGGTGCCCACTCAATTTCTGAAACAATGTTGGGAAGTCAGGATGTTCATTGTTAAGCTGGTAAAAAGATTTGATGATCAAATTGAGATACTTCATTTGTTTCAGTCACTGAGCTAATAGTGCACAAAATGAGGAGGTGTCGCTTGGTAGCATTGTTCACAAATTAAATCTCAATGAAATAAGAATTTTTAAAAAAATCAATCCAAATTGCTGAGTGCATGAATATAATTTAGTCAGAATTCTGCTAACACTCCTACTAGAGATAATTTAGTCACAGGAAAAGAACAAAATGTAATGAGAGGAATACAACATGAGAAGTCAGTTTCCCCACAAAGTCTCATACAACATGCTACCCAAGACTATCTAGAGCAGGGGTTCTCAAACTTTTCGAGCCACAGAGCCCTTTTTGAAGCAAAAGTTTCTCGTGGAGCCCCGATGTATGTATGTGTGTGTATGTGTATGTGTGTGTGTGTGTATCAGGCATGGAAAACATTTGAAGAACAATTTTAACCAACATAAATGTAACAGTATTTCAGGGAAAGACCCCAGGGACCATCCAGTCCAACCCCCTTCTGCCATGCAGGAAAAGCACAGTAAAAGCACTCCCAACAGATGGCCACCCAGTCCTTGTACTAATACTAAAATTAACAGCAGAAAGCCTTGCGGCCATCCAGTTCGACTCCCATCTGCCATGGAGGAAGCACACAATCAAAGCACCTCTGAGTGATGGAGGAAAATAGGGTTATAGAAGCAAGGAAGGCGAGGGGGAAAGGATCTGGGTGGCGAGGGAGGCGAGGGAAAAAGGCTTTTAATGGTGAGGGAGGGAGAACAGGAAAGAAGGAAATCTTGGAGGGAGAGGGAAGTGCAGAGCCCCTCGGTATGCTTCGCGGAGCCCCAAGGGCTCCACGGAGCACACTTTCAGAACCGCTGAACTAGAGATTAGCAAGAGAAACTGTTAATAGTTGAACCTGTTTTTACTCAGCGTTGAGGAAAACAGTTCTGGCAGATAAGGTTTTCTCTCTCTGAACATTAAGACAAGAGTGGGCCAAGTCTCAGGAGTCAGGAGTCAACTTTACATACTGTAGGGCTCCAACATATTTGTAAATGATCTATCTGTCTATCGATCTATCTATCTATCTCTCTCTGCCCCCTTTATTTCTATCTCTGTATCTTGTTCCCAGATTTTCCATTAATGCTGCATGGTGGGAAGCATTTTTTGTCACATTTTAGGTAACCCTGGATGATTTTACACTCAGGAGAAACCTTGTTTACAACAAATAACCCTGTTCTCTTGAGGAACAGAGGGCAAAATCTCCAATTTGGGATTATTTTCAGCAAAACGATTTTTTGTTAAAACTTTGAATTTGGACACACACACACACACACAAACAAATGGCCTGGGGGTTCATTCCTCATCCAATCTGGACTTTATCTAACTTGGATCTACAAATTAAAGCCTTGGTGGCACAATGGGTTAAACCCTTGTGCCAGGAGTACCGCTGACTGAACGTTTGGTGGTTTGAATCTGGGGAGCGAGGTGAGCTCCCATCTGTCAGCTCCAGCTTCCCATGTGGTGACATGAAGAGAAGCCTCCCACAGGATGGTAAAGCATCCAGGTGTCCCCTGGGCAATGTCCTTGCAGACAGTCAATTCTCTCACACCAGAAGCAAATTGCAGTTTCTCAAATCACTCTTGGCATAAAAAAAAGTTCATCAATATTGTAAACATATTTATTTTGGGAGAAAAGCTGAGGAAGAAGGTGACAATTTTATGCTATTGAACAATTCCCAAGAAAATCTTGGATTTGTATTTTGGCAAGTTTCGAAGGATCCTATTCAGTTTGGTGCTACCCTCACTCACAGAGTTGCCAAGGACTATGAAGCCAATTTAAGTCTATTGGTAGATATGCTCTAAATAATACAGATTGGACAAGGACTGATCAAAGCAACAAGGGGTGGAGAGTTTCTCTCATTCCTCACATTATCTTTCATTAAAAACCCAATTAAAATATCTCCATCTTTCATTAAAAACCCCAATTAAAATATCTAGATGAACAATCAAGCTAGGCAGTTGAAAAGGGGGATACTGCTGAATAAGCAGTAATTATTCCTCACTGCAAAAGAAAAAAGGGAAAGAAAGAAAGAAGTGCAACAATCAAAGGGAAAAGGTTATGCAAAGTAGAGAGATATTTCACAGTTAGTCCCAGGGTGGGCATTGTCCAAGGCAGACAAAGACTAAGATTTATTATCTCTCTGCAAAGAACAGGCTTTGCAAGCAATATAAATACCTAGGGATTTCTCTCTTCTAAAACCCTGATCAGATAAATTGCCTTTATTGAAAGATAAAACAGGATTTTGGGAGAGATTGAAGAACTGCTACAACAACAACCAAGTTGACATTCTGAGTTTGCAGTCTGGCAGTTCCAGGTGTGTCCTACAAAGCACAGAAACCTTCCAAGCTCAGCCAAAACTCAAGCACTCCATTGCTAACTTTGGAGATATACACCACAAAAAAGAGGGTTTCACACAACTTTGGACAGTGGCACTAGATGCTCATCTGTCTAGCCAAGGGAAACATTTAGAAGCAACACCAAGTGTCAGAAAGACCACTCACAAGTCTCTTAAGATTTTTACTTGGGGCTGGTCCAAGAAATTTGCAAAACATTAAGCCAAGCAGGCAAGTTACTTCTGCACATGGTAAAGGAAATCCCATAGTTGCATCTCCTTATTTCTGGGTTTTTTATTTATTTGTCATGTCAGGGCAACCAGTCAATTGTATTACATTTCTAACATTTCTACATTTCTACATTTCTGGGTGTAATTATGTAAGGACATAAGAAATAACTATCTCCTGCCTTTTCAAAACACCACAATTCCAATACCTGGTCACTTTACTCTATGTCAATGTTTCTCAACCTTACTAATGCCGCAATCCCTAAATACAGTTCCTCATGTCGTGGTGACCCCCAACCATAACATTATTTTCATTGCTACTTCATAACTGTCATTTTTGCTACTGTTATGAATTGTAATGTAAATATCTGATATGCAGGATGTATTTTCACTCACTGGACCGAACTGGGCACAAATACTCAATACACCCCAAACTTGAATACTGATGGGGTGTGGGGGGGGGGGGTTGATTTTGTCATTTGGGAGTTGTAGTTGCTGGTTAACTTACAATCAAAGAGCATTCTGAACTCCATCAACACTGGAATTGAACTAAACTTGGCACACAAAACCCTCGTGACCAACAGAAAAAACTGGGTTTGGTGGGAACTGACCTTAAGTTTTGGGGTTGTAGTTCACCTACGCCCAGAGAGAACTGTGAACAAACAAGGATGGATCTGGACCAAACTTGACACAAATACTCAATATGACCAAATGTGAACACTGGTGGAGTTTGGGGAAAATAGACTTTGACATATGGGGATTTAAGTTGCTGGGATTTATAGTTCACCTACAATCAAAGAGCATTCTGAACCCCACCAACAGAATTTGGCCAAACTTCCCACAGAAAAACCCCATGACCAATAAAAATATTGTGTTTTCTGATGGTCTTTGGCGACCACTCTGACACCCTCTTGCAACTCCCCCCCCCCCCCCGGCACCTTGACCCCCAGGTTGAGAAACACTGCTCTATGTAATCATACAAATAGTACTACTGCTTTCCAAGGGTATGTAGGTTTACTTATAGATTGAGAAATAAGCCGTATGGATAAGGCATCCATTTTCAGGTAAGGTATTCATTTCTCTTTGCCAAGGATCTTGGCTGAAGATGATATAAATAGTTATTTGTTAAGAACAGAAATCAAATCGTTTCAAAACTACCCATATGCTTTCATTTACTTTTTTCATAGGTCTGTTGTTCAAATTGTATTTAGTTGATTATGTTGGGTAACTCCACTGAAACATTCAATCATTGAAGAGTTTTAGCCTTGGCTACAGGAAGGAGAAATCCCACCACGTATTTTATGTTTAAATCATTTTATCCTGCAGTAAGTCTCCTTGGGGATGTATGGTCTGATTTATCAGACAATTTCTGTTCTTTCTTTCTCCCCTGGTTCAATTCATTTACACTATTCTTTTAACTTGTGTCTTAATATGAATGCTATCCACATAATTGCGTATTCTGAGACTGAAAGTCTTGAAGGACATACAGTTTTACAAAAAAAGAGCAAGGAGATTGATTAAGAGAAATAATTTATTATGAATCAAATGGCTTGGGACTTGTTAGCTTCAGCTTAAGGGCAACAACTTACAATTATCTGCTGGGTAGGTAAAAGTAAAGGTTTTCCCCTGACATTAAGTGCAGTCATGTCCGATTCTGAGGGTTGGTGCTCATCTCAATTTCTAAGCTGCAGAGCCGGCGTTGTCCATAGACACCTCCAAGATCATGTGGCCAGCATGACTGCATGGAGCGCCGTTACCTTCCTGCCGGAGTGGTACTTATTGATCTACTCACATTTGCATGTTTTCGAACTGCTAGGTTGGCAGAAGCTGGGGCTGACAGCGGAAGCTCACACCACTCCCTGAATTTGAACCTGCGATTTTTTGGTCAACAAGCTCAGCAGCTCAGTGGTTTAACCCACTGCACCACCAGGGGCAAATTATCTTCTACTTTTTTCTTTGAACAATGAGGGTGTAATGATGTTACCATCCAAGAGAAATATAAGTTGCTATACTGGTTTAATGAGTGACGATTGATAGTTAATTTTCAGAATGGGTATGTTTGAACTGGGATCTTACATGTTCTATACAATGTTCTTTGTAATCTTATGTATTTCTCTCAAAAAAAAAAGTATCAGAAAGTAGCATCAAAGTAATGAGTAGCAACAAAGAATGCAAAAAAATGGTTGATTTTCTAAAATGTAACCAGTAATGGGATGAATTCCCTTTCCAGATTCTGGTACAGTTTGATTCATAACAACAAAATTTAAAAGACAGGATGTCAAGAAAAGGGGGAAAGGGACATAAGGTGCATCTATACCGTGGAATTAATTAATTTAACTGTCATGGGATTATTGGCATTATAGTTTCACAAGGTCCTTGGCCTTCCCTGGCAAAGACTGCCAGTGACTCCCCAAACTACAACTCCCATTATTCCACTGCACGGAGCCATGACAGTTAAAGTGTGTCAAACTACATTAATTCTACAGTGTAGATGCACCGAGTGAACATAATTCAATTCAGATTTGGAGCCCCCGGTGGCGCAGTGGGTTAAATGCCTGTGCTGGCAGGACTGAAGACCGACAGGTCGCAGGTTCGAATCCGGGGAGAGACGGATGAGCTCCCTCTATCAGCTCCAGCTCCTCATGTGGGGACATGAGAGCAGCCTCCCACAAGGATAATAAAACATCAAATCATCCGGACGTCCCCTGGGCAACGTCCTTGCAGACGGCCAATTCTCTCACACCAGAAGTGACTTGCAGTTTCTCAGGTCACTCCTGACACGACAAAAAAATAATAATAATTCAGATTTTGAGTGGAGGGGTGAGAAATTACTACTTTCACCGCAATCAGCGGATCACTGAAAACAAAACATATTTATTACTGTATTTCAGGACCAAAGAGTCAACCTATTCGCGAAGGAGGAATGTGGAAACCAAAAATTCACAGAATGATTGCTTAGTGTTTTGAAATAACAGCCCCACCTTGTGGTTTTGAAGCAGAACTGCAGTCTCTTCTGAGGATGGATTTAGTTTGCCTTACCTGCTTCAACCTGAACAAAAACAAAACAAGCCAGTCTTCACCCGGCAAAGGATACAGGAAAGACCCTATTTTTTAAAACAGAAGTAAAGTGTTCTTTGAGAAAGCATTACTTATGAGATGAGAGAGTGAGACGTCTTTTGCAGATACAGTACAACCCGCTTATCCGCAGAAGATATGCTCCTGAACTTACAAGGAAACGGGGAAACCATGGTAAACAGTAAGCCCTATTGAAATGAACAACTTCCACTAGATCAGTGGTTCTCAACCTGCGGGTCCCCAGGTGTTTTGGCCTACAATTCCAAGAAATCCCAGCCAGTTTACCAGCCAGTTTACCCAGTGGTGCAATGGGTTAAACCCTTGTGCCGGCAGGACTGAAGACTGACAGGTCACAGTTTCTAATCTGGGGAGAGCGTGGATGAGCTCCCTCTGTCAGCTCCAGCTCCCCATGCAGGGACATGAGAGAAGCCTCCCACAAGGATGGTAAAACATCAAAACATACGGGCATTCCCTGGGCAACGTCCTTGCAAACTGCCAATTTTCTCATACCAGAAGCGACTTGCAGTTTCTCAGGTTGCTCCTGACATGAAAAAAAAAATCTGGGAACCCACAGGTTGAGAACCACTGCTCTGGATTGACACACAGAGTCATCCTGGAAAACCAAAACAAGTCCTAAAGACGTATTAAAGAATTCACTGTTATTCACTTGGTCTGGGGTGCATCTACACTGTAGAATAAATGCAGTTTGACATCACTTTATCTGATATGACTCAGTGCTATAGAATCCTGGGAGTTGTGGTTTGGTGAGGCAAAAGGATGAAGACCTTATTAAACTACAATTCGCATGATCCCAGAGTACTGAGTCATTAGAATTGAAATTGTATCTAACTGCATTCATTCTATAGTGTGGATGCACATCTGGAGAGCAATCTCAATGCAGACAGAGGGAAAATGAGGAGTGGTCTCTGACTGTACTGAGATCCTTCCAGATCAACTTAATAATAACAAAAGATGACACAATCCCATTGCTTTCCCTTTCTTCTTGTGTATGATTTAACATCCTTTATCTGATGAAGAAGCCACATGAGCTTGAAAAGCTTGCATGAAGGGCTTGGTACAATTGGGCTGTATTGCTCTTTTGTGAATTTTCTTTTTATTTCTGGCCAACACACCTCCCTCGGATATGTTTTTAAGTGCTCCAGGTAACCCACACAGTCTGAAAAGTGAAGACGTTATCAGTCAAGACCCATAACCCATCTTGTGTTCCTATATCAGGAGATTAAAACAAAGTAAATAAATTAATATTTATTTACTGTATTTATATACTGCCTTTCTCAGCCCGCAGGTGACTCAAGGCGGCTTACAGTTGGCACAATTCGATGCCCCCAACAATATAAAAACAATTACAACATTAGCATAAAATATAAAATCATACAAACCAATAAAAACATAAATGTTCAGCATCTCCTTAGTCAAATCATTTTCTAGTCGCATCGTCCAGTTCTTCCAAAGATCTATCTTTGCCTGTTACATGTAAATGCTTGCTCAAAAAGCCAGGTTTTAAGCTTTTTGCGAAATGTTAAGAGGGAAGGGGCCGATCTAATATCTCTAGGAAGGGCGTTCCACAGGCGAGGGGCCACCACTGAGAAGGCTCTGTCTCTCGTCCCTGCCAAACACATCTGCAAAGAAGGCGGGACAGAGAGCAGGGCCTCCCCAGATGATCTTAGAGTCCTAGCAGGTTCATAAAGAGAGATACGTTCAGACAGGTAAGCTAGGCCCGAATCGTTTAACGCTTTAAAGGCTAAAGGCAGCACTTTGAATTGTGCCCAGTAGCAGACTGGCAGCCAGCAGAGCTGGCGCAACAGAGGAGTTGTATGCTCCCTGAACGCCGCTCCTGTCAGCAACCTGGCTGCCACCCATTGGACCATTTGGAGCTTCTGGACAGTCTTCAAAGGCAACCCCACATAGAGTGCATTGCAGTAGTCTATATGGGATGTAACCAGAGCGTGGTCTATCATGGCCAAGTCAGACTTCCCGAGGTACAGGCACAGCTAGCGCACAAGTTTTAACTGTGCAAATGCTCCCCTGGTCACCACCAAAACCTGAGGTTCCAAGTTCAGCGATGAATCCAAGATCACACCCAAGCTGCGAACCTGTGTCTTAATAGACAAAATCCATATAGGAGGTTATCTACTTAAAATTCTTCTTTCAAAAGCTGTTCCAGAATTGGCAGCTGCTCAGATGGCAAAGCTAAAATGCATGTCATGAAAGGAAGAAACCTTGAAAAGGAACAAAATCTGGCTACCAGTATTTAAAAAACACTCTAAAATTATAACAGTAAATAAAGAACAAAACTCAAACAGAGGGAAACTCCAGAGAAGAAACAATCAGGTACAGCTAATCACCTCTCAACAAAGGATTCCCCCAGGCAGTAACAAGGCAGACCTAAAAACTACCATCAAATGCTAATCAAGGTGGTCAATGGAAACATTCACACTTAGCTCCAACAGAAAAGAGTTCTTTCTCCCACACTGGACTTTCTACAAATATATAAACCCAATTTTCCTAGTTTCCAACCTCACAACATTTGAGGATGCCTGCCATAGATACAGGCAAAACATCAGGAGAGGATGCTTCTAGAACATGGCCATGCAGCCCGAAAAACCGACAACAACCCATGTTTAAAGTGTTCCCTTTAAACCATTCTGATCTTCACTTTTGGAACTACGGCTCTCATTCCTTTCCTGAAAGGTCATTTTATCTCTTTCTCTTCCTCCAGTAACTGAATTGTGCTATTCCAAAAAAGAAAAGGAAAAACCTATGTGTCGGCATTAAGCTATTTCACAATTGCTCCTGTAAAAGCCAAAAATATGTGCCTCTCCTACTGAAACGCAAAATGAAGCGCCAAGATATGAAAGGTTACAATATGCACAGTTCTTTCCTTTGTCGTGCAGCATTTCCCATTCTATAATTGCAGTCACACATCAAAAGGTTGCCTTGCATTCAGCAATTGTTTTAGAACTTCCTCACAAGCACTTTTCACAAGGATGTTTATGCAACACTGGACCACAAGAGGAGAGATAAGAGGGCCCTGGATTTTATTTTCCAAACTTCACAAAACAGTTATTTGCATTGAGGTCATGGAGATAGCTAGCTATAGGGAACATACTATGCCCCTACTCAAGCAACTCCACTGGCTTCCGACTATTTTCCAGGCTCAATTCAAGGTGCAGGTTGTTACCTACATTTCGGGTCCAACCTATCTTCGAGACCACAGCTCTTTCCATGAACTGCCGTAGGCTTTGAGATCAGAAGGGAGGCCCTTCTCTTGGTTCCACCATCATCTCAATCATGGATGATGGGGGTGAGAGAGAGGGCCTTCTCTGTAGTGGCTCCCAGCTCTGGAATACCCTCCCAAAAGAGATTAGGTTAGCCTCCACCCTTGACCCATTCTGATCCAGCCTAAAAACATGGATTTTGAAACAGGCTTTTGGCCCCAAGTAGGCTGAAATGGGCCCATATGAGGTTGACACTTTGGCACTTTCGTTGTGATTTGAAGGCAGCTAGTTTTAACTACAGATGGTCTGCGTTTAAAACTGTGTTTATTTTATGTTATGTATTAATAGTGGCTGTTTTTATAACTTTTATGTGATATTGTTTTTATACTCATGTATCATTTATGTTATATACTACACTTGTAGTGCCTTGTAAGCCACCCCGAGTCCCTTTTGGGAGACGATAGTGGGTTATAAATAAAGTTTATTATTTATTATTATTATTTAGACATGCCCACTCATTCAGCTCTGTGTATATGGAGGCCATGAGTTTTATTGTGTGAAGGTGGTCAGATTTCAGGCTGTGAGCTCTACCTAGTTTTGCATTATTATTTTTCTAGAACTCTTGAGAAATACAAATCAGAACTTGCAGTGTTAACACTGTATCTGCACTACACAGCTATAACAGTTTAATACTGCTATAAGTACCATGGCTTCTCCCTATGGAATTTGGGGATTTCTGGTCTGGTTAAGTGCTCAGAATTCTCTGCTACAGAAAGCTCTATTGCACATTTATTTAGTTAGTTAGTTATTTACAGTATTTATATTCTGCCTTTCTCACCCCACAGGGAACTCAGGGTAGATTACAATGCACATATACATGACAACATTCAATGCCATTTAGACACACAACATTTATAGACAGACACAGAGGCAATTTAACATTCCAGCTTTTCCAGCTTCATCGTACAAGCAGTCCTCGAGTTACAAACATCCAATTTCCAAACGACTCATAGTTACAAACAGGAGTGAGACAATAGGAAGTGAGAGGATCTACCCCTAAGATGGGAAATTCACCCCTGAAAGAGTTATCATAAGGAAAAGGTGTCTCCACTGAAACTTTCTCACCAGAACAAGCCCAATGTTTCAATATCCAATCCTCACAGGGGCAGAAAGTGGGGTGAAATCTTCTGAACAGGGGCACAGGCAGCAAAACAAACACCACAGGGGTGTTAACCCTTCCCTATGCTATATAAGGGGATATATATGTCAGAGTTTTATATTGATTAGATCATTTCTAAAGTGAAAATCGGTAAGTGATTGTAAGAATCATGTCCAATCATTGTATGACCAGCAACAATCAAGCAACCCGTGGAAAGTGAAGTACTACTAATAGAGGCTAAGTACATTGTATTACTTGGGGGGTTTTGTAAAAAGGTTGAAAAAGGCTTGAAGATTGGAGAGAGTTTGGAGCTCAAGGCCTGAGCTGCTGGAGGTGTATTATTGCTGCAATGTCTGAAGAGTAAGACTGTGGCGTCTTATCTGGAGATAAAGACTTTGTGTTTACAAGCCATCGTGTGGAAGCAGCTGAATATTCTAAAGACACTGCTTTATTTGTAAATACCTTCATATAAATTTTCCTTTGCTAAAAGACAGTTTGTTTTTGTTGGGTTTTTCCTCCTTAGACGAAGGGTGCAACTTCCGCAGAAGGGGTTGAATGTTTGGAACCCCAGTTTGATAGCTGCGACAATATTTGGCTGGAATTACACTTTAAGATATGCCTGTTCTGACTTATATACACATTCAACTTAAGAACAAACCTATAGAACCTATCTTGGCCGTAACTTGGGGGCTGCCTGTATATGGTTCAATGAACATTGGAGTAAACAGACTTTAGAACTAGCTGCCAGAGTTTCTTTATAGATTCTATTTGGGAGGCTTTTTTTAAAAAAAAAATCGAGAACAGAGTGTTCAGAGATGACCAAGCAGCATATGGGAGAACTAAAAATATAGGTGGAGCAAAAAAAAAAAAAGGAAAGGAAAGGAAAGGAAAGAGCCATCTGAACAAATGTATGTGCCACTGAAATCTAGGGCATGATTCATTAAGGGAGGAAGGGAGGAAGAGAGAGCAAAAGAAAGGGAGAAAAAAGGAAGGGGGGTTGGAAAGAAAGAAAGAAAGAAGGAAGGAAGGAAGGAAGGCAGGCAGGCAGGCAGGCAGGCAGGCAGGCAGGCAGGCAGGCAGGCAGGCAGGCAGGCAGGAAGGAAGGAGAAAAGGTATTTGTTGACATCTTCTTAGGGAGCCATGCATAATTTATGTAGAACAAATTTCTCCACACTGGCTCTGCATAAACTGCTGTAGTTTGCAATTCATCATGCTCCTGTTTCCTCCACATGTGGAACCTTTCATTTCAGGATCTGGCAAGATCAGACAAGATGGGAATCTGGATCAAGACAAAGAGCTGGAACATTTGTGCTGAAAACACAGCACTGGCTCCAGAGGCAAGAGCATATGTTACACGCCTCTGTGGTCAAATAACATTACAATGCAATTATTCTAAATTGCATAAGTCTTGAGGGTGGGGTGGCAAAGGAGAGACATAAGATCCTCAGTTTATATCTCAAAAGGGGAATCTGATTTCATGGAGCCTACAGAACTACTCGGAGAAGAGGTTGGCAAAAGCATTGCAGAGAAGTTGTGCTGGTGATTCAAAGCAGTGAATGTCCTGTCCAGCATCAATGTAGTTACAAAAAGGCAGATTTTAAAGAATATGCATGATATTATTGTACAAGATATATAATGCTTTTCTATAATTATACATGAAGTTATGGCCAATAATTAAAACATTTGGTTAACTTGTCAGAAGGTCATTTCCCCATATTATTGTTGATGCTGCTTAATAAATATTGTAAAATGTTTTTTAAAAAGTCCCCCCAGCAACAGCAAGAGTATCCCTCTGGGAAGCTAAACCAGGAAATCCCAACTGGATGCCCCCCAAGGGTCTTCCTCCAGGAGTAAACCAAGAATGAGCAACTTGGAAGACCCTGAACAGACTCAGAAGTGGAGTGGGCAGATCAAAAGACAACCTGGCAAAATGGCACTACCTAAAAGAATCCCCCACCTTGTGTGACTGTGGAACAGAACAGACAACTCTGCATCTGTATGCTTGTCCACTATGCCCTGCCTCATGTATAGAGGAAGAATTGTTGGAGGCTACAGACAATGGCGTTGCTGTTGCCCGTTTTTGGTCAAAAGATATTTAGCCACTTGTGTTCCTTCTATTTTTATCAGTTTTATATTAATTTATACAATGCTTTTGATAGAAAATAAATAAATAAATTTGAAAAATTGCCCATACATAGATAAATACATTTTTTCTTCCATTGTGAATAAGTAAATAAGGTTTGATGGGAGTGGCTTTAGACAAACAGGGTTTACTTCCCAATACATATTCCAAACCACATGGGGCCGGGCTTAGCACAGCAGGCTGAATTGCTGTGCTGCAGAGAAATCCTGTCGTTCAGAAGGTAGGCAGTTCAAGCCAGGATCCGGGTTGAGCACCTGCTGTTAACCCCAGCTCACCTGCCCACCTAGCAGATGAAAAACAGAAATGCAAGTAGATAAAATAGTTACTGCTTTTAGCAGGGAGATAATAAAAGTGCCGTTAAAGAAACTGATAGGAGGAAAGCTCCTCGGCATGGAAGATGGAATGACAGCACTCCCCCGTGGCCAGAGTCGAGCACGGCCTCCAAGATGACAGAAATAAGATGGGAAAAACTGCCTTTAACCCTGTTTGTGTTGTCTGTCCTTGTTAATTGTATAATCAACATTGAATGTTTGCCGTATGTGTGTTCTGTAAGCCACCCTACAGGATGAGAAGGGTGGGGAATAAATACTGTTAATAAAAAAAAATCCGGCATAATTTCCTGCTTCATCTTGCTTCCTCCAGGTGCACAGTCCTGCTGTAGCTATCCCAACTTGCAAATACAAAAGGCAAAAGGCAGAGCTATATCATAGTTAGAGTATGCATAGATGCCTGTGGAATAAAGGAATGGGGGAGAGACTTCTCTTTTTTACTCCTATCCCCAAATGGCCTAAGACAAAGATTAAACTAGAGGTCCCTATTTCAAATGTAGCCCAGAACTCGCATTTCAAGCTGTATTGACCCTGCGTTGACAAACCAAGATAGCAGCCATATACAGGGGAAAAGACAAGGAAGTATATGGGGGTTCTTGTGTTTGTCTACAGTTCTCTAATTTATGTATGGTTCAAAGGCTGAAATGGTTACATCCAGGCCTTCTATACCCAGTCCTTCCACATGCCAAAGGTCATATACTCATGGAGCTTTTCAAACCTTTCCTTCATAAGAAGACTCAACCAGTTATCACATCAAAGACGTATCTAATTGGACTGTGGCGCAGCTAGTTAGTAACCAGCTGCATCAAATCACTACTGACCGAGAGATCATGAATTTGAAGCCCGTCCAGGTCAGTGTAAGCTCCCGACCATTAATAGTCTAGGATTGTTGACCTATGCAGCCCGAAAGACAGTTGCATCTGTCAAGTAGGAAATTTAGGTACTGCTTTATGAGGGGAGGCTAATTTAACTAATTTACGGTCATATGCGTAAAAATGATGAAGTACTCCGTCAAGGATTCGGTGTCACAAGTGAAAGGTGAAGTGACAGCTCCCCCTGTGGCCGGAATCGAGCATGCTCTCATAAAGCCAGAAAGCTGGAGTGTTTAATTGCCTCTGTGTCTGTCTATATGTGTTGTATGTCTATGGCATTGCATGTTTGCCATGTATATGTGCATTGTAATCCACCCTGAATTCCCTGCATGGTGAGAAGGGCAGAATATAAATACTGGAAATAGCTAAATACTGTAAATAAATAAATAATCAATAGGCCTGTTTCTGTGTGATGTCTGTAAACTTAAGGGAACATGAACTTAAGAAGCATATTAGTTCTAGGTATAAGCTATTTTTTATGTCTCTCTTTCTGCAATACTAGAAGTTTGTAGAACGAAGGAGAAATTCATAGGGGAAGATACAGTTCTTATCTGAAAAGAAGTGTATTTATTTTTTCTCTCTGGAACAACACCTCTCCGACTTCTATTCACCTGCCCTTAAAGAAAAATCTGTAATTTCTGCTTTTCTGTCCTTGAGTCTATCACCACCCAGATTCATTGAATGACCCTATTTCTGTTTGTACAAAATAGGAAAAACTGCACTGATAATTTTACATATGCCTATTATGTCTTCCCTTAGATGCCTTTCCCCCTAAGCTCTACATTACTAAACATTGTTATTTTTCCAGTCCCCTGATATCCTAGTTGTCGTATTTTAAGCGACAGAATATCCATTCTGAGGTAGAGGAAATTCTATTGCTTTTATTTAGGGCAGAATGCCACCTTCACTTCTCAATCCTTTTTTAAAAACAAAAGGTCAAGAAAGATTAGAAGTGTTTCTCTTTTTCAGAGCCTAGAAAAGCTAATGCTACCACAGAATCTCCTGTTAGCAGTACAGATAAAATCAGAAATAAAAACTGAACACATAAGCAGGCCATTCTCCACCTCAAAGGATTAATGACTGTATGGAAGGTTAATGCCCCTCAGACCATTAACCACAGCAAGTAATAAATCTCTATGTAATGCCTCATGCCAAGGTTGTTCTTATCATTCTAAGATGAAAGGGGAAATTATATATACATTTATCATGAGCGATCAGCTACAATTGGTATGTACATGCCATTTGTGGAGAATTAATGCCCTACGCATTAGCCAGTCAAATGGCTTGAACGATTTCTTAACAGTCCATTTGACCGATAATAAGAGCCAAAGAATAAGGAAAAATAAGCAGTTTCAAAATTTGTACATTACTACATCAGATTCCATTCTTTCCACTGAGTCATTATATATAATTATATTCCTACATGATGTGCCATCCAAGTCGACACCTTGGTGTTCTTTGAAAGGGGAAAAAATTATTGTGCCTTATTTTGTCCTCAGTCTGCATTCTTTCGTGAATATGTGCGCTGAATTGTCATCCAATATCAAAGAATTTGCTTCGGGAATTTAGAGGCCTTGTTAATGTATGAAGACATATGAACATATATTTATTCCAATGAGGGGTGAGCTTCATACATAAAAATCTTCTGCGACAACACTAAATTTCAGTGGGCTGTTAGCCAGAAACCTAAGGCAGGTTCCCTTAAGAACAAGAGGCAACTTCTGAGGATGCCTGCCATAGATGCAGGCAAAACATCAGGAGAGAATGCTTCTAGAACATGGCCATACAGCCTGAAAAACCTACAACAACCCATTGTGTGTCTTGTTTGAAAAGAAAATTGAGGGGGGGGGGGTTTGCACACCACACTTCCAAAATGTATCAACATATACCACAACAAATTCATCAATTCAGCAAGGCTAGAATGTAATGCACACACTCCTTGGGCTGGGGACAATATGCCCAACAACCACTAAAGCTTGACAGCCCTTATTTTGAACTATTGGTCTTCAGCTGGTAGGTGCAAATTCAACTCAAGCACAAGAAAATAAAATATGGAAAAATAGGGAAAGGAATGAGAGAAGAAACAGAAAAATATTGAATCATAATTCCACATTCTACTCTTCCTCCCAAAGGAAGACATGGCAGCAATCATAATATTCCTCCTATCTTTCTCCTAGCAACTCTGTGAAGTTCGTTAGTCTGAGAAAACATGACTGATATAAATTCCCAAATCTGGATAGTAGGCTAGGAATGCCAATTAATCACATTAGTTATTGCACTGCTTTCTGCCACTTTGTTTTGTCTCTGATGTCATCCATTCAATAAGCATTATCTGAGAGTGACAGTATAGTTTGGCTCTTGACTATTTTAGGGCAAGGCAAAATCTCAGTCAAACTGATATGGAATTAAATTCCAGCTGTGTGTGGGATAAATACACTTAAAAAGATTTATGCCCACACCCTGTAGAGTGGAACCACTGTGAATATTCAAAAATTCAACAACCTTGAAGGCAATTGCTGAGACCTCAAAAATAGCCTTGTGGGGCCTCATGTGGCCCCCCTTGCAACATTTTCTGACCTGTGACTTGAGACATTTCCATGTCCAGTTACTATCTCTCAGCCAAATTTTGTAAGCAATATGTGCTGTCACCATACAGATAATGGCAACAGTGAAAAATATAGTAACAACAAAGAAAGTTTATGCCGTTTCATATGCTTTATTGTTAGTAGATGTTTTCGGTTGGTTGCTTGCTTGCTTTTGTATAGTCTTCCTGGCAAAGAGCATACTACAAGGTGTCATGTGAGACAATAATTAGGAAAAATAATGAAGGAAAATAGCAGGACTTTTGGAGTCACAGAATGAGAGAATCAGGGGGCTGAAAGAGTCCACAAAAGCCATCCAGACCAGTGATTCTCACCCTGTGGGTCCCCAGATGTTTTGGCCTTCAACTCCCAGAAATCCTAAGAGCTGGTACACTTGCTGGGATTTCAGGGAGTTGTAGGTCAAAACACCTGGGAACCCACATGTTGAGAACCACTGGTCTAGACCAACTGCCTGCCCTGCAGGAGGTCACATCTACAAACATTCCTGTCCCATCCAACTTTTGACTGAAGACTTCTAAAAAAGCAATCTACGTCACCACTGGACAGTTCTTACGGTAAAACGTTTTTTCCTAATATTTCAGTAGAGTCTCTATTATTGTGATTTGAACCCAATTTGTTGTCAGTCTCCGGAGCAACAGAAAACAAGCTTGTTCCATCTTCTACATGACAGCCCTTTCCAATATTTAAAGGGTTATCATGTCACATCTCAGTCTTATCTTCTCTGAATATGCCCAACTCCCAAAGTCGCCCCTTATAAGGCTTGATTTCTAGACCTTTGATCCTGCTGACCACCCTCCTCGGGACAGATTCCAGCATGTTGATCAGAGAGAGAGAAATATGATGTGGTTTTTTTGAAGATGCACAGATAAAAAATTCAGCCTAACTTTAGCACTGACATTTTGTTCTTTATTAAGACAGTTAACATGTTTTACATGCAATGATGTCCTTTGCTGATCTGAAGGGGATTTCAATAAAAAGAAAAGTATATATTCAAATGTACATGTGCATTTTTGGAGCGATGAAGCTTTTCCCACCTCTTTCAGATACAAAGCCTGAAATACTTTGGTTAACATACAATACATGTGCGTACACATATTTTAATTTGGGCACCTACTGATAAATCTATCAACTCTCATTCTTATTAAAGACCAAACACGGAGCATGCAGTAAGTTACTGTCCAACTGCTTACAATAGAAGTCCATCACACTGATTTCTAAATTTATTTCAGAGTTTGACTTTCCATTTATAAGCACAACCGCAATATTGGCAAGTGTGCCCCAAATATATTAGCAGGATGTGTAGTCATCCAGCAGCACATTAAGCAAACACTTTAATGAATATCTCATGGAAAGTTTTTTTATAAGCACCACTACTTTTCACCTTCTAAAAACACTTTGTGCAATGGATTTGTACCACCATATAAAATGTTTCAATAACTTAACACTTTAAAAACCCAAGCATTCTCACTAGAAAACACAGTAATGCTTGGTAAATTAGAAGGCAGCAGGAAACAAGAAGACTGCATTTCTGATGGATGGAAGTCACAACCCTGAGTCCGCAAGACCTGTGCAAAGCTGTTGGTGATATAGTAAGTGGGAGGTCTCTGGTCCATGGGGTCACCATAAGTTGAAGTCAACTTGACAACAGTTAGCAACGAATGATTTATCATGAAAAGGTGAGGGATAAAGAGGAGTAGGATTGCAACCTCCTTCCCACCAAAAAGCTACATTTGGAAGCTCTTGGTACATTGTTGATAAATTAGAGAGATGAATCCTCTGAAAATCTAGAAGAAAGTCATCCAATTTTCATTTCTTTGGTTGTTAATATTTTATACTTTCTTTCTGTAAAATCGGGAGCCCCCGGTGGCGCAGTGGGTTAAAGCACTGAGCTGCTGAGCTTGTTGATCGAAAGGTCGCAGGTTCGATTCCGGGGAGCGGCGTGAGCTTCCGCTGTCAGCCCTAGCTTCTGCCAACCTAGCAGTTCGAAAACATGCAAATGTGAGTAGATCAATAGGTACCGCTCCGGCGGGAAGGTAACGGCGCTCCATGCAGTCATGCCAGCCACATGACCTTGGAGGTGTCTACGGACAGCGCTGGCTCTTCGGCTTAGAAATGGAGATGAGCACCACACCCCAGAGTCAGACATGACTGGACTTAATGTCAGGGGACTACCTTTACCTTTTACCTTCTGTAAAATCACTTAGTACAAGAGTCTTCCCCAAATGGTCTACTTGGACCAGTCATCTATCATGTGGTAGCATTCAAGATTTAATTCAAAGTGCTAGTTTTAGCCTATAAAGCCCTAAACAATTCTGACCCAGTTTACCTGTCCAAACGTATCTCCCCCTATGAACCATCTCAGAGGTTAAGATCATCAAGAGAGGCCCTGCTCTCAGTTCCGCTTCCTTTGCAGGTGCAATTGGTGGGGACGAGAAACAGGGATTTTTCAGTAGTGGTCCCTTGGCTGTGGAACTCCCTCCCCAGCGATATTAGATCAGCCCCTTTCCTCCTGACCTTCAAAAAGAGGGTGAAAACATGGCTTTGAAATCAAGCCTTTGGCAAATAACACAATGCAATAGATGGATTTATGTGTGATGGTTACTGGAATGGCCTGACTATGATTGCGGATCATTTGGTTTTCTAGTTGTAATTGCAATGTTTTATATGTTTTAATGCTTTTATTCTCGTTTAAATTTTTAATTGAAATGTTTATTTAATTATATATTGGAAGTATATTGTTTGACTTATTGCCTATGCTGTAAGCCACCTTGAGTCCCCCTTGGGGTCAAGAAAGGTGGGATATATATACAGTAAGTAAATAACTAAATAATTCATTTGATGATCTGTAACACATAAGAGATATCAGATACAAACTGGTTTACATGCACTCTCTTGATTATTTAAGAGACAGAATTTCTAAAGCTAACTAACAACGCTTGCCTAGCATTATTTCTTCCAGTTTATAACATTTCAATGAGTGGCTTCTTAACTTGTGTACTAGAAATCTATTTCTAAATAAGAGATGCCAGGATCTGAATCTGAGACTCTGCCATTGAACAATATCATCATTTATCCATATCACTGGTATAAGTGATATGAATTTTTTACTGTCAAAAGTCAGAATCTAAATTTGATTATAATGAAAAACATTGGGATGGAAAAAAAATCCCCCCTCTTGTATTTGTCTGAAACAGGATGGCCAGAGGATAATAACTTGGTACCCACTGGAGTTTGGTTCCAGGACTCCCGTGAATATCAATAATCAGTAGATGCTCAAGGTCTATGATATACAATGGCATAGTAAAATGGTGTCCCTTATATAAAAAGGGGGGGGGGGGCGGGAATCAAAGTTTGTTTTTCTGGGAATTTTTAAAAATACATTTTTAGTTTTTGTCTTTTTTCTTTACCAGCTTCTCATCTCCTTTGTTCGTGTGCCTTCAAGTCGACTGCCAACTTATGATGACCCATGAATTTTATAAGGTTTTCCTAGACAATGAATATTCAAGGGCGGTTTTGCCAGTTTCTTCCTCTGAAATATAGCCTGTAGCACCTGATATTCTTTGATGGTGTCCCAGCCAGAGCTGACCCCGTAGTTTCCAAAATTAGCCAGGATCTGGTGCATCCTTTGAATGGAGTGACTAACAAGAACTGATTTTATTATAGGGAGAGGAATTAAAAGAACACTGCATGCCATTTTTGTTTAAAAGGAGAAAAATGTTGAATCATGGAAATCAAAATAACTGTATCTTGCACATGAATGTTCATATATACGTTGGCTATGCTATTAATAACCAAACTTCCCCCCTGCAGTTTAGGCTATTTTTTAAAAAAAACCAAAACCGTGTCTCCATGGAAACAGTAAGCCCGGCAACACATCTGCGAGGGAAATATACATTTTGTGTGAATCGCCGACTCCTGTGGATCTTCAAAAGAGTCCTTCTTCAAAGGTGACTATTAAAACCCCGTGGGGGGGGGGGTGAAGCTTACCAAGAAACAAACAAAAATTCAACTGGGCTTTATACTCATTGTACACTGCACTCTTTGTATAAAAGTAAAAGAGAAGGCCTGTATAGGAAACTGGAATAGTTTCATATATAGATTATGCATATTTTGTGTGTGTTTTTCCGGTGTGTGTATGTGTATACACATGTGTGCGTGTGTGTGTGTGTGTGTGTGTGTGTGTAGCCTACATACCATAAAAGTACCAGATCTTATCTAATCTTGGAAATGAAACAAGGTCCGTCCTGGTTTGTATCTGGATGGGGACTACCAATGAATATAAGGCTATATTTCAGAGGAAGGAACTGGCAAAACTACATCTTGACTTAAAAACCCTATTAAATTCATGGGGTCACCAGGTGAGTTGAAGACACACGTACACACACAAAATAAATATAATATCTGAACATAGAGTTTTAGTAGACATGTGGCACATGGTGTAAATCTGAACATAATAATTATGACAGATACACAGTCCGTATTTGCTGGGGTTTGGGGTACAGGACACCTGTGAAAGTTAAAGACACACATACACACACACAATAGATGTAATATCTGAACATAGAGTTTTAGTACATATATGGCCCATGGTGTAAATCTGAGCATAATAATTATGAGACACAAAGTCCATATTTGCTGAGGTTAGTGGCACAGGACATCTGTGAAAGTGAAAAACCACAAATAATAAATTACTATTTATTATTATTATTACTATTTATTATCTGGGGATGTGTGTGTCCTTCAGCATGACTCTAAGGTCAACCTATGCTGGAAGCTGAGCACACAATGGCATTAGAGGACCTAGAGAGGTGTTCCCCTAGCGAGCTCTAGGTCTTGCAGTGTGTACAGAGGGAGTTGTCCATGGAATCCCTCTGGGAGCCAAGAGATCCTTGGAGATGTTTTCTATCTAGAAGTGTCTAGGTCCCTCAACGTGACTCTCTAGTCAACTTTCAAAGGAAGGTGCCCTGGATAATGTAGAGATTACTAGGGAGAACATTTAATCAAATCCACGAATAAACAAATCCGCAAAAGTCAAACCCGCAAATATGGAGGTCCAATCTGATGTGACTACTCATGTATTCCTGGCCCATGACTTCAGACTAATCACTCCTGTTAAAACAGACACAACCATAGTGTGCCACATAAAAGGTTCACCTGCTCATCCTTTACATTGATTTGCTGGATGTGTCAAAACAGCTGATGAACTGCTTAGGAGGCTCTCTGTTCACAAATATTTATTGTGGGTTTTCTTTTTCCTTCTATATTCCTTGGTTTTATGAGCAGTTTTAATCATATTTTATTGCATATTGCTTGAGGCAGCCGGTAGGCAGAGGGTACAATATATACGTTCAATAAAAAAAATGAATACATTACCTTGAGCAGGATTGCTTGGTGTCCTTTTCACATATCCACATACATTTATACTCTTTGACTTTCTGGTCATGATTACAAAAACAAACATAAATTAAATACAAACTTCTCTTTCTTAGCCCTCTGCTACTACTGTCTCTTTTCCACCCCTTTGAGTTGCAGGCTTTTAGATCGTATGTATGCCTATAGGGATACTGTCTTTTTGATTTTATGCAGTGAGATAAATTTATTTTGATTTGGTTATTAAATGGAGCAGAAAATCTTGCAAAGAAATTAAAAAGTAGCACATGCAGATGAGGTGATATAGATTATGCATCCTATTATCACACAATCTGGCATGAAGTCATGCCAAAACAAGTTTTATTTATTTACTGCATTTGTATGCCACCTTTCTCTCAGAGCAAAACTCAAGGTAGCATTTTTTAAAAAATAATAAAACCACAAAAAAACACTACAAAAGCATTCTGTCGCATCTCTCCAAACTCATTCATGTCCATGATCCCACTTAACCTGCTCTCCATATGCTGTTTATGGACATCAGCATGAGTAAAGCTTTAGAACAGGGGTCCCCAAACTACGGCCCGCAGGCCACTTCCGGCCCGCCAAGGGCCCTGATCCGGCCCGTGGAGGAGGAGCGCCCCCCCCCCACACACACAGTGCCCCTCCTTTGGCTGGCTCACGCTATCTGTTAGGCCCGATGGACAGTGCGAGCCACCCAAGGGAGGCTGCTCCGCATGGTCTACTTAGTAAGCCGCGCGGGCCTGCTCCTCCCTTGGCAGGCTCGCACTGTGCATCGGGCCTGAGCCAGGCAAGGGAGCCTGAGCCAGCCAAGGGAGGCTGCTCCGCGTGGTCTACTTGCGCGTAAAGCACCTCGCGAGGTGCTTTACTCGCAAGTAAGCCGCGCGGGCCTGCTCCTCCCTTGGCAGGCTCACGCTGTCCAAGGGAGGCTGCCCTGGTGCTCCATGCAGTCATGCTGGCCACATGACCTTGGAGGTGTCTACAGACAACGCTGGCTCTTGGACTTAGAAATCCAGATGAGCACCACACCCCAGAGTCAGACACGACTGGACTTCATGTCAGAGGAAAACCTTTAACCAGGAAAATCTTGGAAGATCCAGGGTGGGAGAAAGAACTCTTGTCTGTTGGAGGTAGGTATGAATGTTTCAATTGGCCACCTTGATTGCCATTTCATAGCCTGACAGTTTTTAGGGAGAATCCTTTGTTGAGAGGTGATTAGCTGGCCCTGATTATTTCTTGTCTGGAGTTCCCCTGTGTTTGAGTGTTGTTATTTATTTACAGTTATAATTTTAGATTTTGTTCAGACTAGAAATAGGAAGATTTCCCATTCTCTGCTCCTGGAATTACTGCCTAAAGAGGGCTAGAAAGAACCCCCTCTAAGGGTCCTTCCACACAGCAAAATAAGATATGTGCAATGTGCATAGGAATTTTTTAATTGATTTTTTAAAAAAAACTATAGTCCGGCCCTCCATCGGTTTGAGGGACAGTAAACTGGCCCCCGGTTTAAAAAGTTTGAGGACCCCTGCTTTAGAAGCATGGCTTCTTGCAACCAGAAAGCCCGCATGATCATGATTCTACATGACATTGAAATCTACATTTTAGGTTGCTCTGTGCAGATATTTACATGACATTCCTCCCATTAACATTACTAGTTAGAAATGAGAACACAATTACTGCCTCTTTGAAATCATAGAGTCCTTCAATTGCAATTAACACTACTATCCTTGAAGCAATGGAGGCCTCATATACACTGCCATATAAAATTGAGATGATCTGCTTTGAACTGGATTATATGGCAGTGTGGACTCATATAATCCAGTTCAAAACAGATAATGTGGATTATCTCCTTGGATAATCTGGATTATATGGCAGTGTAGATCTAGCCTGAGCTGCAGACAAAGCTTATGTCCCTTTGTGACAAAAGCTCTCCTCATAGTTCCTCTGAATCTTCCTTTTGGGTTGCTTGCCACCCACCTTAGTCTTTTTGTCACAAGATTTTTATTTGGCTCCCATTCAAGGCTTTACAATTTAGAAAATAAGGTATGATTGTGTGGGCTCCATGCTAGCACTATAATTTGTGAGTAGAAATCCCAAAAACATGGATTCATTTTCAAGAAAGTTGCACCAAAACAGAAAAGATTTTTATTTATATAAGAAGGGTAGCCTAGAATCTTTAGATTTAGGCATTACAATAAAATAATTTTAAAGAGCAATGTTGTCATCTATTAACATTATAGACCTAATCCTCTTTCCCTCCAATCACCTGTTTTACTTTATACCGTTTTCTCTGCAATTTCTCTCTTCTCTCTGGCCCCATCTACACAGTCCACAAGACCCAGAAGAAAGTGTGATAAAATGGGGGGTTGACTAGAAAATGCAGATCAAAATGCACGCTCAATCATGGGGCTGCATGGAAAACGTGTGATAAAATTTGGCATAAAATTCTATATTGGGCAAAAAATGTGCTGTGATGGAACACTGTATATTGCAGTACTCCCAAAAAACTGAGACTTCCTTGTGGTATGCTGGTGTAGCCTGCTCCAGCGCTTAGAATCCCAAATTAGAATCCCAAAACAGCTGATGAGGAACGTAAACAAATAGAGTCACTGACACATGGGTGGCTAAATGGAAGCACAAGAGGAAAGTAGTTTCCATGAGAGCTCTCTCCAACCATTCCTTTGTTCTCTTATTTCTGAAAGGAAACAGCTTGAATTTACACAGTGAGCACTAGCATTGCAGGCAGGGGACCCCAAAGGGAAATGGGGTTCAAGAGGGCAAACCTAAAGGCACCAGTAGGGCAAGGAGAGATGACAGAAAAAACTGTTTTTGTACACTTTGTTATATCCACATCAGCGTATTAACATTCATAAGCACTGGTGAAATGCTTATGAGCTTATGAGTTGCAGTGCATCTCAGAAAGTCAATAAGAAAAGAATTAAAAGAAAAATTTTGGCAGATATCTTATACCTTTTGCTGTTCCTTTGAATCCATATTAACCAAACCTTTCGGGATACCGTGAGTCCATTTTCCCGGGACAAATGGCTCTGTGTGAGTACTCTCCTTGAAGTTCTGGGATTTTATTCCCACTTCCTTACTCCGGATTAAGCGGCTGTCTGGAAGAGCCTTCCAACTCAGCAAACAAATCCTTTCATTACGTACTTGTTCTGTCTCAAGTTGTCCATGGACAGGCTCACAACCTGTGAAAATTCAGAGTTTGGAACAGGCCTCTCCTCAGTAATATATGCATCTTTCTCCCCAAAACGCCACTTCTGAGATTTGAGGGAACATGTGATACTAAGAGTGCTAGCAAGAAATGTCAACACTCAATGGCCTTTTTCTTTTCCCGTTGCTTCAAAGCATCTTTGGATCTGGAGCTATGAATCTTCCCACATATAAAAATGTGTGCCTGCCTCTCTGGATCTACTTTTACATCTAATAGAAAAGATGCAGAAAGGCTGCGTCTCACCAGTATTGCAACCCATGTTCCTGCTGGCACAGGATCACCGTTAAGGCACTTCGGTGTGTCTTCAAATCATTTCCAACTTATGGAAACCCTAAAGAAGACTGGAAGTAGGACTCGCTCAAGGTCACCCAGTGGGTTTCCAAGGCTGAGCATGGAATTAAACCCTGGTCTCCAGAATTGCAGGCCAACACTCAAACCACTACTCCATGCTGGCAATTCAAAACATCCCTCCCACTTCCCCAGCTCACTACCATTAAAAATTATTTACCAATCTCATCCTACCTAAAGTGGGAAACAAAACGAAACCCGAAAAATATACTGATGTCCAGCAATTTAGCAGCTAATTTCAAACAGTATCCATTACATGGAATAGAAAGTATCACAGGGGTTGTAAACTCATAAGAAGATGATTGCAGGTGGGAGAAGCTTTAGAAAGACAGGGAGCTATTTTCCATCTCCATCCTGCAAAACACAGCCACAAGAAGAGGCTGTTTGTATAATCTGTTTGGATGCAATTTCAGTTTGGATGGGCTATAACCAGGTCCAACTGGCACCTTCTTGGCCTCTAGTTTATATTTAAACTCTTAAGAGCTTTACATTCAATCGGCTGTACATTTTCACCCTTGTTCCTGCTCTCATCATATGATAAGAGAAACATTTAACTGCTCTTCCATTGTTGGTCTTGCTTGGCAATATTTTTATTCATTTCAGCTGGTAGAGACATTCTTTTGACCCTTTCCGCAAAAAGCTTTTCATGTCATCCTCCTCATTCTTTTTTCAGCCCAAATTATGTAACAATGTGCAAAGAGCAAAGATGTAATAGCCTTGTCTCTGGTGCATGTGTTTGCGTGTCTCCGTAAAGCAATCTCTGTAGCACCTCACGGGTTAGTGCAGTTAGGTTAAACAGCATTTCCTGCAATGAAGCTGGTGTTGGATAATGTATAGCTTTACTGAACAATGATTCTGTAGCATTAATGTTGCAAAGCTAATTTGATTTGGCAATTAACTGTATTTTTAGTCACAGATATTCCACTAATGAATAACAGCAAATCTATGAAACACATCCAGTCTTGCAGCAATTTGTGCCTGGTGTCTAAAAATGAGATACAATTACGGCATTCACGAAGATATACTCAGGCTTTCAGGTGACCTACATAACTCCACTTGTGCTAGAATGCTGATAATTGACTTTTGTCCCTTGTGAAGAATGATGACTCTAATTGAACTGCACCTGGCAGATAAAATGCATAGATGGCCCATACAAATCCTCCCATGAGTCTTTTGGAATTAGAAATTCTAGAATTAGATCTGGGTTCTTATACATGTAAATCATACATCATAGTACAAAACTATCGTAATCTCATTTCAGATACATGCAATGGCAAACATGAGGCCTTTAAATGTTCACTTATTGTAAAATTAAAAGACAATGCCATTAAAACAATCAACATTACAATATAAAACATAAATAAAACCATTAAAACATATAATCATTGGTATCACCCTGTTAAAAACGTTATCCAGTAACATCGCCTGGCCATTCCAAGTTCATCATTCATAGTTCCGTGTTATCTATTTCTCTGCATTCTCAAAGGCTTCCTCAAAAAGCCAGGTCTTTACTCTTTTTTTTTGAAAGTCAGGAGGGAAGGGGCTAATCTAATATCCTTGGGGAGGGAGTTCCATAGCTGGGGGGCCACCACTGAGAAGGCCCTGTCCTTTGTCTCTGCCAATTGCACTTGCGAGGCAGGCGGGATTGAGAGCAGGGCCTCCCCAGATGATCTTAAGCTCCTCTTAATTTACAGCAAGACAATTTAAAATCTACACTTATCCAAAATTTTGGATTTCTTTTTTTCCTATTATAACTCTCACTATCTATGCTGACTGGGGGGATCCTGGGAATTGTAGTCTAAAATAAACTTTACTAGGCTTTACACTTACTTCTTCAGCCTGAACCTCCAACACACTCAGTGTAATACATTCTGATTTACTATATAAATTGAGGATCAAAAATAATTTGTTGTTTTAAACATCAAACTCATGTACTTACGGCAGGATGGTTCTATACCCACTTATCTAGGATTAAAATTGAACAACAAAATAAAAGCAAGCTACAAACACAGATCACCAATTAAAATATATAACCAACATTACACACAACATCCAAAAGGACTCCACCAACTTCCATATAGAGCAGTGGTGCTCAACCTCTACAACTCCCAGAAATCCCAGCCAGTTTACCAGCTATTAGGATTTCTGGGAGTTGAAGGCCAAAACATCTGGGGACCCACAGGTTGAGAACCACTGAAACAGAACAATAGTTGGGGCAGAGCACACTAGCCTTCATCTTTAAAGGGCCTGACATTGGACTGAGTCTTTATTTCTTGAGGGCCTCCAGCAGTGGTAAGCAACGAAAAAAGCCTCCCTTAATAATACAGGAACTTTTTTCATTCTTCATTTCAGGAAAGGCCTAACTATTTTCTTGCTTTTCAGATCTACCAAGGAGCGGAATAAAGCCATCAACCCAGAGATTAAATTAGCAGCACATATCCATGTGATGAATCTTTTCCAATCTTAACCCATCTTTTCCTGTTTTACTACATTAATCCAAAAATCATTAATCTGTTAAAGTGTAGGATTAACTGCAAGGTTAATCAGGAAATCTATGGAGTGCAACTATGTTGTTAAATTAATAATTTAGCAAATCAATTAATGAATTGTTCCAGGTTCTGATTCCATTTCACTTTATTTATGCTTCCCAATGCCCCAGAGCTGCACATTACTAATACTTATAAATTACCAATGCATGGGATTTAGCTTTCCGTCCCTTGAAGAAGCAACTTTCATTTCTGTATCTATCAGCCCTTGTTTCTAGTAAGCTGGAGGAACTGAGCTCTCAAGCAAGTCTGCTTTCTTAGACAGCTCCCACATGTGTACAGAAGTTCAAACAGAAATGCATTAATTTCACAGTTGACTCTAGGCAGAAATAATTCTGCATTGCTAAAGTCATGCAGGTTGTATGACAAAAGCTTTGGGAGTATATACTTTGATATATAAGAGCTCTATTTATTTTCTAAATCTATGTTGGAACTCTTGCAGCAACCAAGTGTACTTCAGGAAAATACCGGGTTACACAATGGGAAACTTTAGTCAATTTGCATAACTAAACCATTCCTTCCCCAGTGTCACTTCAAAATCATAAATGCTATATGTACATTTATTCAAAAAGAAAAGTACTGCCATTATCTGGGTAACCTATCCATTTGTAATGATCTATAATGGTGGTAAGGGGGCAGATGCAGAAACAAGAAAGAAATTCCAACTCAAGGTGCTGGTTAGCTTCCTTTCCATGGACAATGTGTTTGCAAAGTAAAATATTTATGGAATGACAACCAACCAATTGTGTGAACATACAACAGGGATTGGCATCTTAAAAATCATTCGAGCCATAATTCTTCAGGGTTGGTCTATCAAGGGACACTTGCTAACTGTGGGTGGGTTTGGAGTCTAGTTTGGTATCAGAACCAGTGACAAATTGATCCAGGACGAATGAGGCAATTCTTCTTCTTCTTCTCTCTTTCTCTTTCTTTGTGTCTTCTTTTCCATCTACCATGGAAGGGACAGATCATTCTTCCTACGGTCTAACAACAACAACTACTACTACTACTACTACTACTATTTTATTTTTGTACCCCGCTTCCATCTCCCTGAAGAGATTTGGGGCGGCTTACATGGGGACAAGCCTGAGATTCAACAAGGTTAAAATATAACCTAAATTCATAAAAAAAAAACCATTCCAAACAATATAAAAACAACCACAGAGTACAATATGCAGCAACATCTAGCAACCTTCAATGGTCTGAATAATGCACAGTACAGAGTTCAGGTGCATGACTGGTGCAAATCACTTGCCAAAGGATAGGTTTGATGGATAAAGTGCTAGACCAGTGGTTCTCAACCTGGGGTCCCCAGATGTTTTTGGCCTACGACTCCCAGAAATCCCAGCCAGTTTACCAGCTGTTAGGATTTCTGGGAGTTGAAGGCCAAAAACATCTGGGGACCCCAGGTTGAGAACCACTGTGCTAGACGAAAATAACAGGATTAAGACCTAGGAAGTAGTATAAAGAAAGCATTATATCTCTAAATGGGCAGTGGTAATATGTAAGATCTAATTATGGCTCAAATTGGTGGCCAGGACTATTTGGGGAACTATCTAGTCAAAGGCACAGTGGAACATCCACGTCTTTAGTTCTTTCCAGAAGGTGGACAGAGTGGGTGCCAGTCTAATCTGGGAAGACAATTCCAGAACCAGGGGCTACTACTGAGAAGGCCCTCTCCCTCATCCCCACCAACCATGCTTGTGATGGGGATGGGAGAGATAGGAGGACCTCTCCCGAAGATCTTAGAGTTTATGTAGGTTTATGTAGGGAAAGATATGGTCATGAAGATAAGCCAATCCCGAACCGTGTACGGCTTTATAGGTAATAACCTGCACCTTGAATTGGGACTGGAAACTTACTGGTAGCCAATGGAGCTGATAAAGTTAAACATGGGGGTTGACTGCTCCCTGTAATTTGCTCTAAACAAACAATTTTGACAACATTTGGGCAATATGGTTGAATCCAGCATAAATCCAGGCCCAAAAGCTACAGGAATCTGCAGAGCTGTGGGTTGCCTGTCCTTTACACAAAGGCCTAAATTCAATTGTTAGTGCAAAAAGAGTAGAGTAATTAAATCAATGGAACTCACAAAACATTACCTTGCTGAGTTTCCATTGATTTTTCTGGCCTATTCTATTTGGAATTAGCGATTGGATTTAGGCCACAGAAACCATCTCTAAGTTTAGGTTTCAACCAGTTGTTAGAGACATCGCTCTTAATAGTCCGGCATAAACAATAGCAACAAAAGGGTGAATAACAATGAGGACTATAATTCTCTGATGAGGAGCAGTGTAGCTACAGGACCTCCTCACGTCAACTGCCGTATTCTTTCTGATCCCATGCCAGATACTGACACTACAATTACATTCAACTGCAGTGCAGAGCATATGAGTCAACTGTGCATCACAGCATGTCCAACGCAAAAAAAAAAAAAGCCAAAAAAACAACTTGGGATTTGTGCTAATGCAGAACTGGCTCTAAAGATATTATCCAAGGAAATTGGAAATGTGTACCAAATCACTGCAGGAACACACAGGACTCCAGAACACTTGCAACGCTAACATATACCACCAGCTACTATTGTTGTTGAAATGTCTATTAGGTGATTTTAGATCTTGGATGTCTCATGCCCCTACCACTTTAGATATTCATGTGTATTTCTTTAGTTATGAAGCATGCAAACAATATTTCTCAGCACGCACACACAACTTTTTACAACTACTTGTACATCATTGATATTTGGTACAAGATGACCCTCTAAGGGCAAATATTTATGCAAATATTTCAAATTTGCATAAATCACAGCTCCTCATTTTACCAAGATGAATAAGCTGTACTTTGGAAATAATCATCAGAAGACATGACTCAACAATGCTTGCTGAGGTAGAATGCATTAGGAGAAGAGGAAGACCTCATTATATGTCAATAAACTCAATCAAAAAAGCCATGGCCTAAATTGGCAAGACCGGAGAAGAGGTGTTGATAAGTTGACTTGAAAGTCTCTCCTTCATAGAGTTGCCAGACGTTTAAGTCAAATTCACAACAACAAAATAAATCACAGTTTCTGTTTGACAAAGACAGTGTATTTTTAAGTAAGAACAATAAAACAAGCATGACTGGATGATCATTTGCTGACTATAATATATTGTATGTTTTCAATGGTGATGTGGTAGGTAGCAATAGACATGGTGGGCTCCAGCATACTGATGCCAGTCCAGATATGGATGCTAGATATGCTTGCTAATATCCCACTCGCAAACATTACTTGCCATCTTTAGACAACAATTTTGGGAAGGTGTCTGGGTTACAAGGCTTTGAGGACCATTCCCAGCTGTAGCACTGGATGTATTGAAAGTTGAATGGACAAGTGTGGAATCAAACCCTTGGTAATGGGTTTGACAACCTCTGAGGATGCTTGCCATAGATGCAGGCAAAACGTCAGGAGAGAATGCTTCTAGAACATGGCCATACAACCCAAAAAAAACTACTACAACACAGTGATTCCGGCCATGAAAGACTTCGACAATACCTTGGGATATTGCCTTTATGTGTTCCATATGTTTCAGGGTTTTTTTTCATGCCAGAAGCAACTTGAGAAACTGCAGGTCGCTTCTGGTATGAGAGAATTGGCCATCTGCAAGGATGTTGCTCAGAAATGCCTGGATGTATTACCACCCTGTGGGAGGCTTCTCTCATGTCCCCACTTGAGAAGGTGGAGCTGACAGATAGGAGCTCACCCTGCTCCTTAGATTCGAACCACCGACCTTACAGTCAGCAGTCCTGTCGGCACAAGGATTTAACCCAGTGGTTCCCAAACTTATTTGGCCTACCCCCTGGAAATCAATTTTTCTAAATCTTCTCTTCTTTCTTTTATGCTTTCACCGCCCCCTTACAGTTATTCATTGCCCCCAAATGCACCTGTGACCATTACCGCGCCCCCCACCCCGAATCACTACAGCGCCCACCAGGGGGCAGTAATGCCCACTTTGGGAATAACTGGTTTAACCCATTGCGCCACCAGGGCACCAGTTGATCTTCCCTTATTCACTTTGGAAAAAGTGAGGACATTTTCCCCAAAACCTTCATTTGTTGTTGTTGTTGTTGTTGTTGTTGTTGTTGTTGTTGTTGTTTTCCAGAACTCCACCTTACACCAGATTTTTCCCTCATTACAATTCTGACTAGTATGCATGCAGAGCTGAAAATGTATTTATTTAGCAACTTTAAAACACTGAGCATTGATTGTGCCAAATCTGATACTAGTACTGGAGCATCGACTGTGTCAGCACAGTTCTGAGATTAGTTTTGGTTACTGAATCTGCTTGCCTCGGCTATTGGCAAGCCATTGTCTTGAGTCACAAAAATAGCATTATCTTAAGAGGAAATGTAAATGCAGGCAACGGAGCTGAGGTTAAAGATACATGCAGAAAAGAGAGCAATTGTGCTCTGCCACATAGCCATGTATGTTGTGTGCTGAGTGCGCCGTTACAGCATCTGCCAAGATGTAGAAATGTATAATAGCTCTAGGTATATCAACATGGCCTTTTATGTCGCTTACTAATGTTCGTCGTCTATGTGTCATTCCTGAACAGGTTTTGTAACCATACATGGGGCAACTTAGGGTGTAAAAATAATTATTTGTATGCTTCCATCATTAAAAAAAATCAGGTGTACTAGCAAACATGCATTTTCCAAGGACATGTCCGCCAGTGATATGCAGTGAAAAAGTGACACTTAACCCTTTCTATACCTGAAGAATTTCCCTGTCAACAAGTTATAACATTTACCTTAGGGCCTCCATAGGTTGAAAAGAACAACAACAATTTCCAATGTATTTCAGGGAATATGGGCTATGTTTCATAGCAAAGAGATGGAAAAACCACCTGCAAATAATCCGATGAAACTAAGAATATTACTATAAATTGATGGGCTACTTAAAAGCACGCACACACACCTCATAGTTTTGCCTTCTTGAAATCTAGTAAGAGGAAAACGTTTTTTAAAAAGAAGACAAGGGTTTTCAATATGGAAGATAAAGTTAAACATTTACTGTTCCTGTTACTGCCCCAGTGGAACTCAATGAAGACCTGTGTAGCTTCAGGCAAAGCGGCTGCATTATATGACCAATATTTCTTTGAGACGACATGCAGTTTCGGCTCAAGACAAGCAGTTAGTTCAAGTGGCAGACTTTTCCCCCCAAAGTGTCATAATACAACTTTGCTGAGGCACAAGATGTGCCATGACAAAATACCGTGTAAGCTGAGCCAGGAAGTAACAAGATATAAGTAATTAATTAATTGTAATTAGTTGCCTCTTCCCAATAAGCTAGATATAATAATACTACACTTTCCATGACAGGAAAAGAGATTTAAAGATGGGCTTAAAGCTAACGTTAAAAACTGTGGCATAGACATCATGAACTGGGCCTTGAGCACTCTAACTGAAGGTCATCTGTGACCAGCAGTCCTGCGAAATTTGAAGAGGCACAAATGGAAGACGAAAGGGAGAAATGTACCAAAAGAATGGTGCATCAAACCAACCCTGACGACCTTCCACCTGGAAACCAATGCCCTCACTGTGAAAGAACCAGATATAGTGAGGAAATCTGCCCTTGCTCTTTGCTACTCTGCTGCTGAGTATGCATGCTCAGTGTGGAACGCATCTCACCACGCTAAAACAGTGGATGTGGCTCTTAATGAGACATGTTGCATTATCATGGGGTGTCTGCGCCCTACACCACTGGAGAAATTACACTGTTTAGCCGGTATTGCACCACCTGACATCCACCAGGAAGTAGCAGCCAATAGTGAAAGGACCAAGGCAGTGACATCTCCAGCCCATCCCTTGTTTGGGTATCAGCCAGCACGTCAATGACTTAAATCAATAAATAGTTTTCTAAGATCTACAGAGACACTCACTGGAACACCCCAGCAAGCGAGAGTCCAAAAGTGGCAGACTAAAACCCAGAACCTCAATCAATGGCTGATACCAAATGAGAGACTCTCTCCTTGACACACGTAAAACTGGGCAACTTGGAAGGCGCTGAATAGACTGTGCTTTGGCACCACAAGATGCAGAGCCAACCTTAAAGAATGGGGCTATAAAGTGGAATACACGACATGCGAGTGTGAAGAAGAGCAAAGCACAGACCACCTACTACAATGCAACCTGAGCCCTGCCACATGCACAATGGAGGGCCTTCTTATAGCAACACCAGAGGCACTCCAAGTGGCCAGCTACTAGTCAAAAGACATTTAATAGAATACCAAGTTTGCAAACTTTGTGTGTGTGTATGTGTTTTCTTTTAATACAATACAACTTTGGTTCACTCCTGACATGATAAATACTGTGGAAGAACATGTGTGTCAAGAATAGAGCTCCACAGTTACCTACATATCCACCGCCAAGACAGTACACTTGGAAGATCATCATACTCGGAAAACAAGGGATTGCCTAAGTAAATAAGTAATACAGGTTGCACATCCCTTACCTGGACTAAAATTGTTCAAGTGAGTGGCTCAGAAAGGTCGCACCTTTGCTTTTTTTTCTGGTTCAGTATACATACATTCCTTTTCATGCACAGAATTATTTTAAATATTATATAAAATTACCTTTAGGTTATGTGTATAAGGCATACTTGAAACATACATGAATTTCATGTTTAGACTTGGGCCCTCTCTCTAAAATATTTTATTATGTATGTACATTCAAACAAAGCATTCCAAAATCAAAAGAAATCCAAAATTTGAAATACATTTTGAGTAAGGGAGAATCAATGTGTATCACTTCTTATGTGCAATAATAATAATAATAATAATAATAATAATAATAACAACAACAACAACAACAACAACAATATATGGATCGTATTTTGTCTTGTGGACTATTCTAGAGGTTTAAGAGAGAAGGTGGGTGGGAGCAGAGTAACAAAAAACCAGCTGTTTTAGCAACTTCTCTTTTTTGAAAAGTAAAGTGTTTCTTAACAAGAAAGTAAGGGAGAAACTAAAATTCTAATGGTAACTTCATGGCCTTTGAAGGTGTAACTAATTAGTTTTGAAAAACTAATGTGCCATGCTCTGACAAGCAATCTCAGTACCATGATGTTTTTCCTAGTGTAGACTCCTTTATTCTAAGTACACTAGAGTCTCGCTTATCCAACATAAACCGACCGGCAGAATGTTGGATAAGCAAAAATGTTGAATAATGAGGGATTAAGGAAAAGCCTATTAAACGTCACATTACGATTTTACAAATTAAGCACCAAAACAGCATGTTTTACACAAATCAACAGGAAAAGCAGTTCAATACACAGCAATGTTATGTAGTAATTACTGTATTTACAAATTTAGCACCAAAACATCGCAATGTATTGAAACAGCTGTGGATCCGGGCAGAAGGCTGACTGCATTGGATAATACAGAATGTTGGATGAGCGAAGGCTGGATAAGCGAGACTCTACTATATTTAGAACATTTGTATCCCGTCCTATTCTCAACCTCCAAAGAGGGACTCAAGTCATGAGAGGAACAATAATAATTCTTAGCCAATCAAAGATTTCTTAAATCAGCTAATGAAACATGTTTAACGGATCTTAGAGGAATTGGATTGGCAGCACGCAGGCAGAGCTCATTTGAAATGGATTAGGCCTTATTTACAATCTTACAAATGCTGAGTGGACAGAGATTTTAAAAATTATGAAAGATTTTGCCTTCAAAACATTATGCCTTTTCAGCCATAGGTTATTTTCCCAAGGTTTAAACATTACTTGAATCCAGTTTATTTTCTCCATTATTGTACAGTTGAGCATCCCTTATCCAGAATTCTGAAAAATCAGAAATGGCTGAGATAGTGACACCGTTGCTTTTTGATGGATCAATATATACAAAAATTGTTTCATGCACATTTCTGTAAATATTGTATTACATTACCTTCAGGCTATGTGTATAAGATGCATATGAAACACAAATGAATTTCATTTTTAGGCTTGTGCTCTATCTTCAAGATATCTCATTATTTGCAAATATGTATTTCATTTTTTAAATAAAAAACACTTCTGGTTCCAGGCATTCCAGATAAGAGATACTCAACCTGCATTTCCCAGATGCTCTTTTAGTTAGGCAATTCTTTAATCATTCTATTGTTAAAATAAAACACACAAAAAGGCTGGGGATAAAATACAGACTGCAAACATCAGCAGGATTTTTGACTCCCAATTGTTTGCCAATGGTTGTTGTCGTTGTTTATTCATTCAGTCATTTCCGACTCTTCATGACCTCATGGACCAGCCCACGCCAGAGCTCCCTACCGGCCGTCGCCACCCCCAGCTCCTTCAAGGTCAAGCCAGTCACTTCAAGGATAACATCTATCCATCTTGCCCTCGGTCAGCCCCTCTTCTTTTTTCCTTCCATTTTCCCCAGCATCATTGTCTTCTCCAAGCTTTCTTGTCTTCTCATTATGTGGCCAAAGTACTTCATCTTTGCCTCTACAATCCTTCCCTCCAGTGAGTAGTCGGGCTTTATCTCCTGGAGTATGGACTGGTTGGATCTTCTCGCGGTCCAAGGCACTCTCAAAATTTTCCTACAGCACAGCACAGTTCAAAGGCGTCTATCTTCCTTCACTCAGCCTTCCTTATGGTCCAGCTCTCGCATCCATAGATGCAACTGCGGAGAATACCATTGCTTTAACTATGCAGATCTTCATTACCAGTGTGATGTCTCTACTCTTAACTATTTTATCGATATTGGTCGTTGCTCTCCTCCTAAGAAGTAAATGTCTCATTTACCAAAAGCAGCCACAAAATTCCTTCCTTACCATACACACCCTTCCCAGCAATCATATTACTGAAATTTACTGAAAACATGAGAACAGCTAGGAGTGTGACTTTTGCATCAGATTTGACTCATATCAATGTATCAAAAAAGATCCAGGTCAAGTTGTGATCTACCCACTTTATAAGTAACAACAGCATTTCCATGCTTCCTATTCTAGAGAATAGAAATGCTATGTTTCCTTATAAAGTCATTAGTAAGAGAGACAGACCATGCCCCATGCAACTGAACCTTAAAACATATATTTTAAATTCTATTCATACAGCCTTCACCCATGTGCTGTTGATTCAGTCAGCCCTTCTGCAACTTGACTGACTGCTGAAATATGCTGCACCACACTGTTTCCTTTTCCCTGGTGCCTTTTAAAAACCATCCTTAAATTGTATTGTCGAAGGCTTTCATGGCCGGAATCACTGGGTAGCTGTAGGGTTTTTTTGGGCTATATGGCCATATTCTAAATTGTGTTTAAACATGTATTATATGTATTTAATAGTGTTTTAATATTATAATCAGTTTTGGCTTCCATTGTTTCAAATTCTAGCTATGTGGTGAACCACACTGGATGAAATATAAGGAGAAAAGTTGGATATAAAATTAAAAAAAATGTAATAGAATAAACCAAAAGGAATAAAAAGCAAAACTCGCCCAGTAAGCATATGTTTTAATTGAAGCAGGAAATGTACGCTATGAGATCAGGGAGAAAGCTGATTAGAAGTCACCTGTAGCGATTTATTTTTATCCTACTTTATTTTATCCCAATACAAGGGTTTCAAAGTGGCTAACAATAAATATGACATAATAAAAATCAAAACAATGTAAATAAATAAACATGAAATATTTATCTTATTTTTATTTTACTATTTACTGGAATGGAAAATAGAAAAGGCACCAAAATTACATTGCAAAAGCAATATAATAAGCAAGAGCAATGTTACTTTTTAAGGACTTTTTATCAACTTTTATGCTCTCTTTAGTCAATCCTATTTTTCCCACTGTTTCTATCTCTAAACAAAAACCCTAATGGAAGGTAATAAAAAGAACAACAGTTAATACAATGAGTTAAGTTTTTGACACTGCCGTGAATAATATTCGCCAATTATTTTTTTCAAACACTGTAATGATGAACAGAAATGACTAACTTTCCAAGGCTGGCCACAACTTTGTTTTGCACGCTCTCTCCTTTTCGCTCTTTCACAAACACAAACATATATGTTAGTAGAGAAACAGATGATTTTATATTACGCATGGTAACAAAAAGCCCCTAAGCTGGTGGGATGAAGATGATAAATGTATGAGCAATCTTCTATGCTTCCAAAACAAGAGATTGCCAGCAAGAAATTCCATGGGCACCAGACTGTCTCCCTCAACTTCTCATGCCTTATCAAGCTCTGCAGAGATTTCATGGAGAGGAGCTCACCAGGGAAGGAACACCTGAGAGGATGAGCAAACCATCTCATCAGGTGTAAAAAATTCAGATTATGTGAAAGACATACACTGCAAAACTAACTATCAAATACAAAGGATTCTGGAACTGCAAAAGGATCATCTCATCTATCCAACTGGCAAGTGTCCTGAGATCCGGACGAGAGGAAAGCGACAGATGGCTTGCTGGCGACACAACACCCACAGCTCAAAATCTGAAGCTCTTTAGCACTAGGTTGAAATGGAAGCTGAACTCCTCTTCTGCAAAGTCCTGTCTAAAATATCTTTTACAGGGTTCAAGTGTTCTGCCAAGGTCAATTCACAACCACATTTCCTAGGAGGAGCTTGAGGAGCATCAGTGCATGGGGAACTAAACACTAGTGTTTGAAAAGCAATTAGGAGTTACAGCTCTGTGAATGCAGAGAAAATACATACATTTAATCTCACAGGAACTGACATATATCAGAGTATGAATGGTATGGGAACTCAAAAAGCCCAACAGGTATGTTCAATTAGAGATAATTTTTTTCATGGAATGTCTACCTGATATTTAATTCATTATCAACAATAACTATAGGGATTGCTACTGCTGAAAATGTCAAACTGCATTCAAAAGACAGACCTATATAAAATTCATTATAACTTTCCATCCTAGACATTACAAAGCCATGACTGATCCAGTCCTTCAGGAAGGGACAACTAAATTTATCAACTACAAGTAACTCTGGTTGGAAAAGATTGTTGTTACTTGTTTCTCCAATAGGTAGATTTAGATACATTGGCAAATTTCAAAACCTCACTTAGCTCCATTCACCATTGCCTATGGAAAGCAACTGTGGGAGTTATAATTCAAAGTTTCCCCGTTGTTGTTGATGATTATGATGTTGTAATTGTGTGCTCTCAAGTTATTTTCAACTTTTGGTGACCCTAAGGAAACATATCATGGAGATTTCTGGTATGAAGGTGTGCAACTCACCCAAGATCACCGATTATTATTATTATTATTATTATTATTATTATTATTATTTTGAGTTGATTTTTACCCCGCTTTTCTCCCGCACCAAGGCGAGACTCAAAGCAGCTAACAATACAAAGTAAAAATTAAAACAGATTAAAACCCGATAAATTCCTTATCGCAACCTTATTATCCAAAACTGTCAGTAGTTTTACAATGATAACATACATATTTAAAACCATTAATTAACCCCATTGGGAGCCAAGTTCCCGTACGATTTGATCTAGAGAGAGCCATGGTCCATCTACAATTTTAATTTCCCCCGAAGGCCTGTTCAAATATAAAAGTTTTCACTCCTTTCCTAAATGATAAAAGATTTCTCTAGGGAGGGCGTTCCAAAGCTAGGGCCTTCCCAGAAAAGGTCCCTTTTAAGCCACATTTGGGATGAGTACAGAGGTAGGTGTCAGTGTAGAGGTAGGTGTCAGATCAGAGTTGCCTTCTGGTTACCAGTACGTTTCTATGGCTGAGTGTAGAATAGAATCTGGTCCCCACAGTTGGAGAACAACAGTCAAACTACTACATTATGCTAGGCTCACCTTAGGGTCACCATAAGCTTGAAATGACATGTACCTCATACCTGCCTTATAAGTTTACAGTCAATCTATCAATAGCAAGCACAGCAACATCTTGGTTTACATAATTAGAAATCATCACAAAACATGGGAGAGGGAAGTCTTCTCTTCTTTGCCATTCATATTTCATTGTTTTCTGGTCTTCTCTTGAACAGGTCAGCCTACTCGCACAAAACAGAGCCAAATAAGTGCATGCTCCAGCAACTGTGGCTTGGCTTCATTAAGACATTCGACATGCCATGGAACTGTCCTGTACAAATTAGTCACGGCTTGCCAACTCGTATTTCTATTGCAACGCAGGTGCTGGACCAAATGTCCATCTATGGGCCCAACAAATATTCAGCCCAGCTTGTATCCTTCTGAAATACTCCCAAAAAGCTTTCCCCCAGGATCTGCCACTACAATTTGTTCCAGTGACAATTTTTTCTTGAAAGCAAAAATATTCCACTCAACCTCCAGTCCCAACAATAATGAACATCAAATCTGCTCTGCAGCAGGTGTGAGCACAAAGCCTCCTAGGCTGCCATAAGGAACCAAGTATGTTTTTACACGCTTGAAAACACACTTATCCCCGATTTTTTTTCTTCCCCAGCCTTTCTAATTGCAATGGGAGCCTTGGCTCATATTTAAAAGCAGTTTATGAGCTTCTGTTTGCTGTCTGATCCAATAAGATCTTGGCAGGTCCTGGAACCTGATCAAGTTCATACATCCATGATAGTTCATCTGAATCAAATTCCTTCATTTTATAAGAATAGGGAACCACTATTTTTAGACACAAAACTGAAAACTGAATACTGCTCAGCTTCCACTCCCAAATAAACTAGAAAATCAAAAACCACTTATGACCTTGGCCCTTCCACTCAATTCATCTTTTTCAGCCTCCAACAAATCCCTTGATCCTGTGAGAAAACCAGGAATTGGTCTCAGCCAAAATTGTTCATTGAGCAAGTTCATTGAGCAAGACCTTAAATGGCTCTTATCCGATGGCTTAAATTGTAGCAGGAAAGAGGAACTTTTCAATTAGTGCTGAACTACAGTACTGCAATACCCATCAGCCACAGAAAGCACTGCTTTTACTCAGTGGTTAGTGGGCATTGTAGTGCATTGCGCTGTGCCAAACCAGAGGAAAGACAAACAATATACGTTGTTAATTCGGTGATCTTTTCATCTTTCAAAGCTATCTGTGTAGATTCACAGTGCTGCATTTCATTACACCAGAGAGCATTTCATACAAATGGCAATTAAACATTGCTGGTTGAAATGAAACCTTTCTGTTTTTTGATGCAAACTATGCAAAGACAGGTCATCCCTTGAAACAACTGCTTTCCAAGTGTAAGTAAATGTAAAGTAAAGGCAAAGGTTTCCCCCTGACATTAAGTCTAGTCATGTCCAACTCTGGGGGTTGGTGCTCATCTCAATTTCTAAGCCGAAGAGCTGGCATTGTCCATACACACCTCCATGGTCATGTGACCAGCATGACTGCATGGAGCACCGTTACCTACCCACAGAAGTGGTACATATTGATCTACTCACATTTGCATCTTTTCGAACTGCTAGGTTGGCAGGAGCTAGGGCTAACAGCAGGAGCTCACCCTGCTCCCAAGATTCGAACTGCCGGCCTTTCGGTTAGTAAGTTCAGCAGTTCGGCGGATTAACCCACTATGCCTCCACATAAATGTAGTTACCTAAAGTGTAACTTACTGCCATTCATTGATTGTGCTATCATTTTGGCTAATTTTGCTGAAAATAAATTTAAGTCTTAAAAATGTCTAAAATTAAGTAAAATGTTCAAAATGCTACAAAAATATATTTTTACCTCCCAGGAAAATTATATTGTTACACTTAGGGAGGGGGGGGGATGCAATGATATTGTATCATTGTGTTATTTCCAAAAGGCATATTGTTATGTCTGCAATACACAAAACCTCAATAACGCATTCCAGGTAACACCATTATTTGTAGTGTTCTCACTTCTAAACTCAGATTGTCTGCAAACCAGCAGAATTGCTTCTATGTGGGCTGAAATCTGATCCACTTTATGAATTTTTGATGCGATCATTCCCATACCTTTGTCTCTTTCACCCAACAATGTTCTCTCATATAGACACACACAAATACAGAGCACTGTTAAATAACAAGAATAATTCTGCCTGACAATTGATCATTCTGTTTTGTGGAAGAAAACTGCCTACAAAACACCTCGATGTCAAGAGTAAATTGAACGGACATCGTACTTCATCACATGAGAGAATGAATCCACTTTAAATCCAGTTTCTGCCTCCTGAAAAATTCTGGGGTTTGTAGTTTAGAGAGGAGCCTTTCAACAGCCTCTCTAAACTACAAACCCCAGATTTCTGCAGGGGGCAGAAACCGGATTTAAAATGGATTCATCCTCTAGTGTAATGAGGTGTTAATGTTTGTAATCTGTTGGTCACAAGTAGTTCCTCAATGCAACCAATATTCTGAGTTTGATGCAGGAAAATCAGCTGCTCACAACTATGAATCTAAAGTTGTATTCAAATGCAATCCCATTTTGTGTCAAAACACTCAAAATAAATGCCAATAAAGCATACAAAACCTAAAATCCAGTAAAGGGGGCACTTAAATAGAAGTATATGCCTTTTTTAAAAAGAAAGGCAAAATAACTCATAAATGTTCCTTTTTAAAAACTGTTTTGAACAATAAATTATATTTCATTGCAGAGCAGTCGTGGAAATTACAATAACTGAAGCCAAGGAGAACACAATAAATATAAACTAGAAAAAAGGCTAGAAAAATAAAAAATGTGTAAAACATATATTTTTGCTCGTTCACAGACAGCCACTTCTGAATACAGGAGGCCCTCTACATATGCAGATCTGACTTCACGGATTTGATTATAATGTTCCCTGTCATGCTGAAGAACCTAGAGAATCTCTAAGACAGTGGTTCTCAACCTGTGGGTCCCCAGGTGTTTTGGCCTACAACTCCCAAAAATCCCAGCCTGTTTACCAGCTGTTAGGATTTCTGGGTGTTGAAGGCCAAAACATCTGGGGACCCACAGGTTGAGGACCACTGCTCTAAGAATCTCTAGGTTCTCCAAGGCGTCCAATGGAACTTGACCATAGACTCATGCTGGAGGGGCTAGAAATTCTTAGAGAAATATAGTCTGAGATTTTTTTATAAACCTACAATTTTTTAGTTTATGGTTTTTCATTTTCACAGGGCTTCTGTGTCCCCAGCCCCAGTGAATCAGACTGAATTGACCCGGTACCCCTTTTTCTGCAAAAAAAGATACCTGACCAGCAGCAATAAAAGTTGGAACAGAGTCCAGGCCTTTGCCAAGACAGACTTGACTGCATGTGAGGAAGACTGGCTCTTTTTTGTGTGGTAGATACCCATTGCTCCCTGTTGTACTATGTGCCAAGTGTGTTGGAGCCATGCAGGTCAGAAAAGGGAATGTTGCAAGTCCAACTGTTCCCAACCTTTGGTCCTCCAAGCGTTTTGAACTTCAGCTCCCACAATTCCTAACAGTTTGTAAGATGGCTGGGATTTCTGGGAGTTGGAAGCCCAAAACACTCGGAGGACCAAAGATTGGGAACCACTGATAAACCATCACAAAACCGTCTTCTCTGGTTGAGCTGTGTGAGGCCTTCTGGCGGAATGTAGGATTAGGTGGTTGTGCCTGGATCTCCGACAGACATATATCTCTTAGGCAAAGTGTGAAAATGTTACTTTTTATTATAGTTGTCAAGGTCTTCCAGTCTGCATGGCCAAGGGGACCAGTTGTCCAAAAAAGTAACTTTCCCAAGCTAGTCTCTTAATGTTTCTAGGAAAAGAGAAGACCCAAAGTTCATAGGAGTCTCCCAGTGGTGGGCTATTTTAGGCAAAGTGCCCTTTCTCTATAGTTCTTCTCATCGTCATTTCCTCTTGTGGGGTCCAAGTGTGCATGGCATGAGGTGACAGAGAGGTACCTCTTTATGTAGGATTTATATTTAACTGATGCCAGTGTGCTAAGTGTCTGGGTACTGAGTTATGCCAGACCCTATGATTCATTCTGGCAATATAGGTGAAGTAGTGGTCAATGTGAGGACAGATTATCATTGTCATCAGCAAATCATAGAAACCTTGAGTTGGAAGAGATCTGATGGGCCATCCAGTCCAACCCCCTGCCAAGAAGAAGGAAAATCACATTCAAAGAATTCTGGTATTGTCATCATCATCCTCATCCCTGCCCATTGCAATTTAATGGCATATCCATTTCTTGGGACCCAGGCCCATGTAAATCTCTAACAACTCAGCCAAAGGGAGAATGGCTGAGATCTGATTGAACATAGGATAAGTTATGTGCTGCTTCTGTCTCATTTTCACAATGCATTTTGGCTGCTGGTAAAGATATCCTGGTGGAACAGCAATTTTGTCACAGGTGTGTTACACACTTTTCTGGAATGTCACATGGGCAGTTCTCAAATTTTGTCAAAACCTAAGGCCCCTGTAAATAGATAATAAATACTAATAAAACTTTATTGATATTCCGCCCTATCTCCCCAAGGGACTCAGGGAGGATTCCAACACACACAAAAAAAAACATAGAGGCAAACATCCAATGCCTCACCACAAGTGAAAACATGAATACATTAACAAACTACCCATCCCCAAAGCAACAAACATCAAACAACCAATTATTAAATAAAATCTAAAATAACACAAATAATTACACTCTAAAATTGTATCTAACCATAAAAACATAAAATTATTTCCATCATAAAACATGAACCTCGGTTTGATGAGCTCCTAGAGGTTCGCTTAAAATTCATAGCAGTCTATAATTAAGTAATAGGTGTCCACAAGTCATAAATTTGGGATTGAGATTAGAAGATTACTTAAAGGAAATGGATCAAGGCATTTTACGATTCACTAATCAACTACATTGGGATGGGGGGTTATAAATCATTTTTAGATCAGATTCCCAACAAGTTAATTATAATTCAACTATCATACTACTGATAAGCCTCACTAAATGAGTATGTGGGGGGGGGGGGGGGGATATCTAACAAATTGATGTAGATTACAATCCTATACAGTTGCCTGGCAATAACTTCAATTAAAAATATCTTTATTGATAAACTTAACTTTGCCCGAGTAAAATGGATGTTAAGTCTAAAGAAACATCTGAAATAGACACATGAAAATGTGCACACTCTGTGTGTGAACCCCTAACATTTCTTTACATTCTTAGGAGCAGTCCATAATATGGTATGAAAGAGCCGTACAGTCAGCCTTCCACATACACTGGGGTTACGGGCACTTCCATGAAGGTGAAAAACCACAAATAAAGAAATTGCTAATTTTTTAACCCAAGAGAACATCTCTCTAGAAATTTCTGGGTCTTCCAGCATGACTCTGTGGTTGATTTCTGCTGAACGTTGACCACAAAATCACACTTGAGGACCTAGAGATTCCTAGAGAAGTGTTCTCTTCAGAAATCTGTAGGCCCTCCAGCATGGCTGGAGGAAGCTTACCATAAGAGCCACACTGTAGCAGCTAAACATCTATGCCCACACCACTGGAGAAATTATACTGTTCAGCTGGTATTGCAACACCTGACATCCATCAAGAAGTAGCAGCCAATAATGAAAGGACCAAGGTAGTGCCATCTCCGGCCCATCCTCTGTTTGGATATCTGCCAGCATGCCAATGACTTAAATCAAGAAACAGCTTCCTAAGATCAAGAGAGATACTCACAGGAACACCTCAGCAAGCAAGAATCCAAAACTGGCAAGTTAAAACCTGGAATCTTAATCAGTGGCTGGGATCGGATGAGAAACTGACTCCTGGGCACACTGGGTAACCTAGAAGGCACTGAAAAGGCTGTGCTCTGGCACCACGAGATGTACAGCTAACCATAAGAAATTGGGCTATAAAGTGGAGTTGACAAGATGTGAGTGCGGAGAAGAGCAAACCACAGACCTTACTACAATGCAACCTAAGGCCTTTTTGTCCCGTGTCAGGAGCGACTTGATAAGTCATTTCTGGTGTGAGAGAATTGGACGTTGCCCAGGGGATGCTCGGATGTTTTTTTTAATGTGTTACCATCCTTGTGGGAGGCTTTTCTCATGTCTCTGCATGGGGAGCTGGAGCTGACAAAGGAGCTCATCTGCGCTTTCCCCAGATTCCAACCTCTGACCTGTCAGTCTTTAGTCCTGCTGGCACAAGGGTTTAACCCACTGCACCACTGAGAGCTCTGCCACAAGCACAATAGAGGACCTTCTCACAGCGACACCAGAGGCACTCCAAGTGGCCAGCTTCTGATCAAAGGACATTTAGCATAATGCCAAGTTTTTTAAACTTTGTGTTTTTAAATGCATTTTAACTGTACCCTCAATTTGCTTCTTACACAATGAATAAAAACCAAACATTGTGAGAGAAAACATCTGTAAATAATCAAATCCACAAAAGTCAAAGCCAAAAATGTGGAGGAATGACTGTACACAAGGGGTGCTGCGTAGTTTCCAGGTTGTATGGCTGTGTTTTAACAGCATTTTCTCCTGACATTTTGCCTGCATCTGTGGCTGGCGTCTTTAGAGGATCCTCTGAAGATGCCAGCCACAAATACAGACAAAACGTCGGGAGAAAATACTGTTAGAACACAGCCATACAGCCTGGAAACCACACAACACCCCAGTGATTCCAGCCATCAAAGCCTTCGACAATAGACTATACATATGTTTCCAAATGGTGTTTTTTTTTTTTTATCAAAAAAGCAACTCCTTCAAGCACTGGGAAAGATTAGGGATGTCCATTGGCATAGCTTCTGGTCCCCAGCTATACCAAACACTCCGTCAGAAAGATCCCCCCATTTCCAAAGAGTTTTGCCGCACAAGATTGGGGAGCAGCTGTTTGAAAGACGCAGGTCTAACGCATTACTCAGAGCCTTTCTAATCCAGGCATGGAAACGGAGAGTTCCAAGGCAAGCACCCACTCATTTTCGCAACGCAGGAAGGTCCTCCAAGACATTTGTGGAACACAAGGCAGAACCAAAGAACTTTCCTGCGTATGTGAGTCTAAATATAATGAGCAGAGCATCACAGAAGCAAGCTGACGGGATATGACCTAGTTCAGCTCAGGACATCTAACCCATTCTATTACTCTCTGCAAGAGAAGAACACAATGAGACAGCCACGAAAAAGCAGCTGAGAAAACTGCTGGCTGGCAGCAAGTGGAATCTTTTACATAGATTGCAATGTGTTACGAGACAAAATCTCAATATTTCCAGTTTAAGAGAAAGGATGCGGCAACATTTCAGATATAAGGTCTGATTACCAGTTAGTACCTGGCTGTGTTGTCCATTTCAATTTTTATCCTTTCTGTAATACCCAACTCCATTTATCTAAGCCTAGGGGCATCTCGGGCACTTAGAGACAAATATGTATCTTCCTCCATTTCCCTAAGCCTAGAAAAACTTCCATTTTAGTCTCAAGTTTCCAGGCTGAGATTTATGAGGTCAAGGAGGCATCTTGTGCAGGTGCCTTGAACAGTCCTTATAGTCAACTCCCATTCCTGGATTAAACTCCATCAATCACCCTTGTCGACTTCACTGCTATTTTGTTGCTATCTATCTCAATGCCAACATTTAACCAACGTTTTGAAATACAAGCCGGTCATGAATAATGCATTTTTTCAAAGAGCTCTCTTTATCCACACTTGAACTTCTGGGTTGCTACCTCGTGTGTCTTGGATTGCCTCCAGTTGGATGGAGTTACTGATGAAGTGGAAGACGTTTTCTGTATTTACTCAGGATCACTCTTTCTTCCAACTTTACCACAAAGGGTTTTTAAGGATGCATCTACACTAGGCATGGGCAAACTTGGGCCCTCCCTCCAGGTGTTTTGGACTTCAACTCTCACCATTCCTAACAGCTTTAGGCCCTTTCCTTTTTCCGCCTCAGCTGCTTAAGCAGAAAAGGAAAAAGGAAAAGAAAAGGAAGGGGCCTGAGGCTGTTAGGAATGGGGGGGGGGGGGGCGTTGAAGCCCAAAACATCTGGAGGGAAGGCCCAAGTTTGCCCATGTCTTGTCTGCACTGTAGAATCAATGCTGTTTGACACCACTATAACTGCCATGGCTCAATGCCATGTAATCCTGGGATCTGAAGTTTCATGAGAGACCAGCACTATTTGACAAAGGAGGCTGAATACCTTGTAAAACTACAACTCCCATCGCATTGAACCATGGTAGTGAAAGTGGTGTCAAACTGTTTAAATCTGTTATAGAACTCCAATGTTATAGAATAACATATAATTCCAATATGTTGATGATAACGTAGTCTGTGCTCATTCAGAAGAAGACCTACAAGCAACTCTTAACACCTTTGCAGAAGCATGCAAGAAGCTTGGCCTCTCATTGAACATCGAGAAAACTAAAATGCTCTTCCAGCAGTTATCAGCCAATCCCTCTGCAATGCCAGAAATACAGCTTGATGGTGTAACATTAGAAAATGGTGACCATTTCTGCTACCTTGGCAGCCACCTCTCCACAAAAGTCAACATTGACATTGAAATACAACACCACATGAGCCATGCAAGCGCAACATTTTTCTACATGAAGCAGAGAGTGTTTGAGGATGGGGACATGCATAGGGAGATCAAAGTGCGAGTTTATAAAGCTATTGTCCTCTCAACCCTGCTATATGCCTGCAAAAAGTGGACTGTCTACAGACATCACATGCAACTCCTGGAATGATTCCATCAGCGTTGCCTCCAAAAAATCCTGCAAATCTCTTGGGAAGACAGGTGGACAAATGTCAGTGTGCTGGAAGAAGCAAAAACCACCAGCGTTGGAAGTCCACTGAACGGGTCACGTCTGAATGCCCGACCACTGTCTCCCAAAAGAGTTACTATATTCCAAACTCAAGAACAGGAAACATAATGTTGGTGGACAGGAAAAGAGATTTAAAGATGGACTTAAAATCAACATTAAAAACTGTGGCATAGACACCAAGAACTGGGAAACCTTGGCCCTTGAGCGCTCTAACTGGAGGTCAGATGTGACCAGCAGTGCTGTCAAATTTGAAGAGGCACAAATGGAGGGTGAAAGGGAGAAAAGTGCCAAGAGGAAGGCGTGTCAACCCTGACCAGGACTGTCTTCCACCTGGAAACCGATGCCCTCACTGTGGGAGAACATGCAGATCAAGAAAAGAGCTCCACAGTCACCGCCAAGACACTACACTTGGAGGGGCATCATTCTTGTGCCATGAAAGATTGCCTATGTAATGTAGTGAAGGTGTTGTCAAACTGCTTTAATACTACATGAACATTTGGAGAGAACACTGAACAATTTAGGACTAATACACAAACCTTTTGAGGGGAAGCATTCTTTTTATTTATTTACAGAGTTGCCCACTCACCCCTGCCTTGCCACACGTCAAATGTGTCACACCAGGGTCATGAGCAAGGGCCTATTTGTCTAATATTCATAATCTATTTCCAATAATACCTATTCCCTATTATCTACGGCCCTATTTGACCTGTATGTGAATTGCAGGGGTCATTTCAGATATGAGCTCCGAACTGCAAGGAGGAATTTACACCCAATGAATACACAAATTTTCTGCTAGAAGAGTAGCAGAATAATGGAGATTCTGCCTGAAGCCCCCAGAAGCTACTGTCGGAAAATGCCTTGGGTCTGACCCACTTCTCCAGGATGGGTGTGCCAATTCTGAACCACGCAGCTGCAGTCCTTCGCCCACCTGATCTTTGGATGTAGGAGAACATGAGCACCTTTTCCCTTTGCCATGTAACACAGGCACGTTTTACATGTCTTTCACGGCTCCTGTTAAAAGCACAACCCAGAAGGGGCCAGTCCAAATGGGCAATCTTATGGCATCAGCAGCTTACCCCAAAAGAATTAAACATTGAGCACTGTATCTTCGACCCCAAGGTGGGTATTCCAGTCACTTAATGAGACTTACTTACTTTACTTAGGCGATCTCTTGTTGGCTGAGTAGGATTGCCTTCCAAGATTGGTGTACTGGTGGTGGGTACGTAGGTGACTGTGGAGCCCTATTCTTGACCTGCATGTTCTCCCACAGTGAGGGCATTGGTTTCCAGGTGGAAAGCGGTCCCAGTCGGAGTTGGCTTGACGTGCCTTCCTCTTGGCACATTTCTCTCTTCCACTCTCCATTCGTGCCTCTTCAAATTCTACAGCACTGCTGGTCACAACTGACCTCCAGCTAGAGCATTCAAGGGCCATGCCACATTATCACAGAATATCTACACCCCACACCACTGGAGAACTTACACTGTTCAGCTGGTACTGCAACTCCTGCACAACAGGAGTGGTCGCTCCTGACACGACAAAAAAAAAAAAAAGCAGCCAGCATTGAAAGGACCAAGGCATTGACATGTCTGCCCCATCCTCTCTTCGGATACCAGCTAGCATGCCAATGCCTTAAATCAAGCTTCCTAAGATCTGCAGAGAGACTCACAGGAACACCTCAGCAAACAGGAGTCCAAAAAGTGGCAGGCTAAAACCCAGAACCTCAATCAGTGGCTGAGACCAGATGGGAAACTCCCTCCTGGGCACACAGAAGATTGGGCAACCTGGAAGGTGCTGAACAGACTGGCACCCAGAGATAAAGAACCAACCTTAAGAAATGGGGCAACAAAGTGGAGTCCGTGACATGCGAGTGTGGAGAAGAACAAACCACAGAGCACCTACTACAATGCAGCATGAGCCCTGCCACATGCACAATGGAGGACCTTCTCACAGTGACACCAGACACACTCCAAGTGGCCAGCTTCTGGTCAAAGGACATGAAGCATAATGCCAAACTTTTGTGTTTTTAAATGCATTTCCACTGTGCCCTCAATTTGCTTTTGACATGATAAATAAATACATTCCAGTGTCCCCACTTTCAAGAGTGAACTCCGAATGCTTCGCTCTGGGTGGTCCTTTTCAAGGGGGTCTTCTGGAACCCAAATGTGGCCGGACCAGGTGAGTAGCACACCTTCTGCTTTGGAGCAGAGGATGGCTATTCGGACCAGGTGAGTAGCACACCTTCTGCTTTGGAGCAGAGGATGGCTATTCGGACCAGGTGAGTAGCACACCTTCTGCTTTGGAGCAGAGGATGGCTCTTCGGCTATTGCAACTGAAGTGCACGGAGTGGGTCTTGGGCACCTCCAAGCCGCCCTCCTCCTGGGTGGGCCACCGCCTTGCCTTGCCTTGCCCAGCTGCCACCCCTTCTTACCTGCCGGAGGATGAAGCTGGTGGAGGTGGTGCTGCCATCGGATCGCTTCAAGCGGCTGCGGCGGGTGGCTGTGCCTCGGCTGCCCTGGAAGAGAGCAGGAGAAAGGGGCCACGGGGGGGGGGGGGAGGAAAAGGTGAATGGGGGCATATAGGGGGAGGGAAGGAATTGGGGGGAGGAGAAGGGGGCGTGGAGGGGGGTGGGGAAAGGAGGGGGAGAAGAGGGGAGAAGTGGGAGAGAAGGGGAGGGAGGGGTGTTTAAGGGGGTGGGGTGGGAGGGAGATCAAATGGGCAAAAGGGGGTGAGAGGGGAGATTGGGGAGGGGGAGTGGAAACAAGGGGCGCCTGTGAATGAGGGGGCAAGCTGAGAAGCCCAAACCCAAGCCTCCCCAGAGGAAGAAGCCCCCTCCCCTCTTTTCCCAGAGAAGCAGTGCTGGAGGCATACCCCCCTTTCCCCCCTTCCCTGATCCCCCCACCACCACCACTTAGGGAGGGGGCTGAAGCCTTTACCTGGAAGATGGGGTCTGCCATTCCGTTCTTGCCGTAGGCGGAGGGGTGTTTGGACATGCCTGGGCGCGGCTAGGGAGGGAGGGAAAGAGGGAGGCGGGCGGGCGGGCGGGTGGGCAGGTAGATGGGGAAGGGGCTCTCCTCCTCCTCCTCCGCTCCTCCTCGCAGCCGCCTCTCGGCTCGGCTCTGGCTCTGGCTCTGCTCTGGAGCCGCTGCCGCTGCGCGTGGGGACGGAGTCGGCCAAGGGCGCCGCTGCCGCTGCCGCCGCCGCCGCCGCCGGAGCCTTAAAGGGGACGCGTCCCTTTCCTTCCCCTCCCTCCACCTCTCCCGCCCCTCTGCTCTCTTCTCACCTCGCCAGGCGCTCCAGAAGAAGAGTCAGAAGAATTCCAAAGCAGCCCTTTGCGCTCTCTCCCGTAGGAAATCGAAGAGCCCCCTCTCTGTGTCACTCCTTACCTTTTTATAATATCAATCTATCTATCTAATTAGTGTGTGTGTGTGTGTGTGTGTGTGTGTGTTGTGTGTGTGTGTATGTATGTATGTATGTATATATATATACACACACACACCTTTTTCTACCTTATATATACACCTTTTTCTAATATTATATCTATATAAATAAAATGTAAAGTTCGTTTGTGGAATTAACATAACTCAAAACCACTGGGCGAATTGACACCAAATTTGGACACAAATTTAGACACATCTCAGGCTAACAAGTGACCATCACTCATAAAAACACTGAAAAACACAGCAGAAGAGACTTAAAAAGCCAAAAAAAAATACATTACAGCACATGAGCAAAAGCACATATATACACATATTCACAAATATATATACACACATATACACATACTGTATATACACACAAAAACACATATACACAGACTGGACCACAGTGGCAGGGGACGGCTAGTATGTATGTGTGTGTGTGTGTGTGTGTGTATGTATATATATATATATATATATATATATACACACACACACACACACACATACACACACATATACATATTAGAAAAACGTAAGGAGTGAAACAGAGAGGGTATTCTTCAATTTCCTAAGGGAGAAAGTGCAAAAGGCCACTTCGGGATTTAATTGTAATGTTCTGACTCTTCCCCTGGAGCACTCTGGCTAGGTGAGGAGATATATATATAGTATAGTAACTAAAAGAAAAGGTTTCCCCTTGACATTCAGTCCAGTCATGTCCGACTCTGAGGGTTGGTGTTCATCTCCATTTCTAAGCCAAAAAGCCGGTGTTGTCTGTAGACACCTCCTAGCTCATGTGGCCACCATGACTGCATAGAGCGCCCTTACCTTCCCACCTTCCCACCTATTGATCTACTCACATTTGCATGTTTTCAAACTGCTAGGTTGGCAGAAGCTGGGGCTGACAGCAGGAGTTCACGCCGCTCCCTGTATTCGAACCTGTGACCTTCTGGTCAACAAGCTCAGCAGCTCAGTAGTTTAACCCACTGCGCCACTGGGGGCCCATAAATAAAATATTGAAATACTAATAATATATAGGTAAAGTAAGGTAAAGGTTTTCCCCTTGACATTAAGTCCAGTCGTGTCCAACTCTGGGGGTTGGTGCTCATCTCCATTTCTAAGCTGAAGAGCTGGCATGGTCTATAGACACCTCCTAGCTCATGTGGCCAGCATGACTGCATGGAGCGCCCTTACCTTCCCACCGGAGCGCCCTTACCTTCCCACTATTGATCTACTCACATTTGCATGTTTTCGAACTGCTAGGTTGGCAGAAGCTGGGACTGACAGCAGGAGTTCACGCCACTCCCTGTATTCAAACCTGCGACCTTTTGGTCAACAAGTTCAGCAGCTCAGCGGTTTATCCCACTGTGCCACCGGGTGTCCATAAATAAAATATTAAAATACTATATCACACACACAGATACACACACACCTTTTTCAGCCACATATATGTATACACCTTTTTCATACACACACACACACGTGTGTGTGTGTGTGTGTGTGTGTGTGTGTAAAAAGGTAAGGAGTTAAACAGAGAGGGGACTCTTCAATTTCCTGAGAGAGAGGGAGAGAGCATAAAGGGTTGCTTTGGGATTTAACTCTAGTGTTCTGACTCTTCCCCTGAAGTGCCTGGCAAGGTGAGAAGAGAGATCTATATATATTATTAGTATTTTAATATTTTTAGTAAGTAAAGGTAAAGGTTTCACCTTGACATGAAGTCCAGTCATGTCCAACTCTTGGGTGTGGTGCTCATCTTCATTTCTAAGCCAAAGAGGCAGCGTTGTCTGTAGACACCTCCAAGGTCATGTGGCCAGCATGACTGTATGGAACGCTGGTATCTTCCCCATTGATCTTAGCGCTTAACATCTTCGCTTCTCTAATACTGATCCACGTTGCACAACCAGCATTGGGTCTCAGCTATCATACTTTTGCCGAGCCCTGGGTGATTTAAATGTGAGATGACACTGGAGATCAAAGGCCCTTCCACACAGCCATATAACCTAGAATATCAAGGCAGAAAATCCACAACATCTGCTTTGAACTGGGTTATCTGAGTCCACACTGGCATATGATCAAGTTCAAAGCAGAAAATGTGGGATTTTATTCAGCTGTGTGGAAGGAGCCCAATAATTGATACCTTGCTTGGCCATTGAAACCCACTCCATGATCGTGTGCCATTCTCTGAGCCCAAGGCCCTTCCACACAGCCCTATATCCCTTTGAACCGGGGTATCTGAGTCCATACTCAGATAATGTGGGATTTTCTGTCTTGATATTCTGAGATATAGGGCTATGTGGAAGGGCCACCAGTGATAGGATCATGACAAATTGAAAATAACTTGAAGGTGCATGCCTACACAACAATTGAATGTACGCATCTTTATACCGGGGAAGCATGTGAGGAATGTGGAGGTACTTCATCAGCATTGCAGATGGACGATGAAAGTGACAGCTCCCCTGGCGGCCAGAAAAAGTTAAATAGCTTCTGTGTAAGTTTGTATATGTCTGTACATCAAAATTGGCATTGAATGTTTGCCATATATGTGTGCACTGTAATCCGCCCTGAGTCCCCTGTGGGGTGAGAAGGGCAGAATATAAAAGCTGTAAATAAATAAAAATAAATAAATAAATATCGTACTTTCTAGGTTTACATCCTGGGTTCTTGGTTAAACATTTATTTTCATGAAGAAGTCATTTCTAAAAGTATTGCTGCTACCCGTGCGGAAATATGTCCTAATGCAGCTTGGTTAGGACTGAGCTTTCCAGACAAGTGGCTGAAGCTTTATCAGTAGCTCAGTTGGCACAATGTTTGTGTACATCCACCCACCTATTATGACATTTGGAAATGAGAGTTTTAAAAATAGGATAGGTTGGAGTGGCAGGTGCCAGCATGATGCTGGCTGTGCAAAACAGGGAATTTCAGCAGGTGATGCTGGACACCTAGTTGCATGCTAAGCAACACCTGCTGAAACTCCATCTTTTAAAAAACCATTAAAGATACATGAGCATCCTCCAGTTTCCACTGTTGCAAGTCTTGGTTTCTTTCCTCTTAGATTTGGTTCCCACACAAATTCTTATCCTCAGAATTTCCTATGTCCTTAGGAATGAAAAGCATTGCAATGCTTTGGTAGAACAGCAAAGTATAAATAAATCAGAGGTTGAACGTCTCTCCTCCAGAAATCCAAAATACTCCAAAATTGGCCACTAGAGCGGTTGAGATAGTAACACCTTTGCCTTCTGATGGTTCAATGTATACAGACTTTGTTTCATGAAAAAAAATTCAAAGATTGTGTACAGAATTGCCTTGACTCTATATGTTTAAGGTCTATATGAAACATAAATGAATTTCGTGTTTAGATACCACTCCTATCTCCAAGATACCTCGTTGTGTATGCATATGAATACCAAAATCCAAAATCCAAAACATTTCTAGCCCCAAGCACTTTGGATATGGGATAATCAACCTGCAATAATTAAGTATGAATACATTTCTACCTTTCGGGAAACAAGCTGTCATTTCCAAATGAAAGATGATAGGCAATATTAGTTGGGATTCAACCCCACACTGCCCAAGTCTCTAGTCCTGAATAAGAGATTAGTTAGCTTAGAGTAGGCTGAGGGTATACTGTCTCCTGTAGGGCAGTGGGAATGTGTCTATTTCTTCTCTCCTCTGATTCTGCTCTCATTCTGATTGGCTGTGTAGAATTGCTACTTTTCTATTGCAAGCCTTTGACTTCTGTTACTTACATGTCGTATGGGCTGTGTGTTTTGAGATCTCTCTCTGCGTGTGTCAAAGAGATGTAGTGATTGGTGTTTTTCCCGTGTGCTGTCCGCTCAGACGATATAAAAAAATAAAACTGCGACGTGCTTATCTCTATGTCTGAGCGAACTGCAGGTGTCTATATTGAGAAGCTTGAGGTACTCAGCAACTGAGACTATTACTGGTTTAAACATCAAAAAAGGATATTTATTTATTCAAAGTCCTTGAAGACTTGGCACAGTTCATCAAAGTTGCAAACAAACAGTCAATAGATGAAACTACAAAAATATTCTTTCTTTTCTTTAGTTACAGAGGTAACCCTTCTCTCCAGATGGCAGATAAGATCCTGGAATCTTTACACCCTAACCTTAAGCTGTTGTGGTTTAGAAAAAAGCAGGTTTTTCCCTATCTATAACTTAAGGTTAGTTCTGGAGACAAAGCAGTAAAGACTCTCTCTCTATATAACTATAATATAGTTATATAGAGAGAGAACAGCGGTATAGAAGCAAAGTGAAGTAAAAGTAAATCTTCTCAATTAAGCTTATCTACCTATAATATCTCAATACAGCTCAATACACAATACACTATCTATATTAACTCAATATAGCTTAATACTTATCTATAATGTATAGTTTTTGCAATGGTTTTCCCAGAGCTAACTGCCTAGCCATCAGCACGTCAGAAGTCTTTCCTCAAACTAAAAAGGCAGGGGAGAATCTAAAATGGGGATCTTTCCCTGGGAGAAAAGGCGGTCCCTAAACTCAAAGAACTGCTCTCTAAGCCAATAGTTGCAAAGAGGCCTGCAGACTCTGATACTATTAACTTTTAAGACTCTTGCAAAGCTGCAGCAGCCCTGGGAGAAAATGCAAGAGGAAGCAACCTCAAGCAACTATAAAGTAAGGCAAATCAGGCTCCTGGGAGATGGAACACCCTGTCTTTGAAACCTTAGAAGAGATGATAAAGAACTCAGACCCAGTTCTTTACTATTAAGAAGTGTAGTTATTTCTGTAAATAAACCTTTTGTGATTTTTAAAGAAAGGACTCTGCATCTTTTCTTCCTAAGCACTAAATTCTTTACAGCTACATCATAAAGTGTGCTAGTTATAAGCTGAATGCTCAACTTGTAGTATCTTGTTTGTATTTTGAGTGCTATGCTTTATTTTTGGGGTAGTTTTCCCTAACAATATTCAGCTGCTGGCAAGCCATTGGGCTTTTGACTCCTTGAGCTGGTCTCAAATGAGTATGTTTGTTTTCTCCCTCTCTGCCATACATGGGGAGTTAAAAGGGGAAACCAACAACATTAGAGTTAAGAGCTACTCCTACACCTATGTTTTTTGGACAACAGTAGTTTCCCCTCCCTATAACCGCTTTGGTGTGGAGATCAAATAGACCTCTCTGGGAATGGCAAGGGTGAAAAGGCAGCCTTCTTAGGATGGGCATTGGAAGCACAGGAAAACCAACCTTTACTTTCTTCTTAGACCAATAGGTTAGGGAATAGACAAAACACCAAACCAGAAAATAATACTATCTATATAAATAAAAATGTAATGTTCATTTGTGGGATTAACATAACTTAAAAACCACTGGATGAATTGACACCAAATTTGGACACAAGACACCTATCAGGCCAACAAGTGACCATCACTCAAAAAAAAAAAAAAACAGCAGAAACCCCAAAAAACCCCAAAAAACAAAAAGACATTACAGCACATGTGCGAAAATGACTCCACCCCCCCCCCTTCCATTTCTACTTGAGCCAAGTGGGAATGTTGCAGTTGTCCACCTGGATTACCTTTAAATAGCCTTGCACCTTAAAAGCCTGGCTTCTACCAGCCAGCGGGAAACCTTTGTTGGGAGGAGTTCCCTAGCCCAGATTGTTTCATGTCTGGAAATCTTCTGTTTTCTGAGGGCCACAGAAATGCGTGGCTGGGTACAGCTAGTTAATAAAAAAAAATTATTTGTTCCCCGTCTCTCCTCACAACTTGAGGCAGGATACAATATAGTTAAAATATATAGGTAAAGCAAAAGACCGTTAAAATACATTTATTAATGTACATTGAACAAAGATCAAACCACCAAAACCAGAACAATGTGAATTTTAAATGTATAGTTTAAAATTGATTGGGTGGGAAGAAATGGGTCTTTCATTGTGCTGAAATTCTCAGAGCTCATTTAGCTCTCAAATCTCTTCCAAGAGATCATTCCACAGTCTCAGGTGGGCAACGAAAAGGTCTTCTGGTTGCCAGTCGGGGTCAGGCTGGTTGGAGTAGTCCCCCTCCCCCCGAGACCTAAGTGTATGGGGCACATTGTACAGGAGAAGGCAATCTTGTGAGTAACACAGACCCAAACCACATAAGGCTTTAAAAATAAAAATCAGTGCTTTGTTATTTGCCCAGAAGGTAATTAGTAACCAGTAGAGTAATTTTAGTATATGTATAAAATGATAGTAAAAAAGAGGAAAGCATTGCTTCTACTTCTTCCCACCAACCTCTGGATCTGGGGCTTTCTACACTATGCAGTTGTAGTGCTATGATTCTGTTTTAGCTACCACGGCAACATCTTATGTAATCTTGAGATCTGTAGTTTAGGGAGGGGCACTGAGAATTCTCACCAGGCAAGCTCTAGAGCAGTGGTTCTCAACCTGTGGGTCCCCAGGTGTTTTGATCTACAACACCCAGAAATCCCAGCCAGTTAGGATTTCCAGGAGTTAAAGGCCAAAACATCTGGGGACCCACATATTGAGAGCCACTGCTCTAGTGCCTTGTAAAACTATATATCCCAGAATTCCATAGGATGCAGAATTGGCAGTTAAAGTGGGATCATAGCATTGTCATTCTGTGATTTGAAAGGATCCAATTGGCAAAATGTGAGCCTAATAAGGGTTAGAAAGGGATAGCCCTCCAATTAGATTCTTTCTCCCTAGCCCACTCCCAACCCAAAGGATGGGATGTCACAACCAATTTTAATGTTTGTGTATATGTATTGTTTGCTTATGTTCCAGCATTGAATGTTTATCATATATATGTTGTGCTCCGCCGTGAGTTCCTTTCAGGGTGAGAAGGGCTGAATACAAATGCTTTTATAAATATGTTATCATATTGTTAAGCTGTTTGGGAATATGCCATATTCACATGTTTTCTCAGACAACATTAAAGTTCCTGATAACTTACAATACAAATGCATAGTCCCTGTCCCTTTCATGTTCTGAGAAAAGTACACGACTCCAAGTGCTAATGTAGGTCAGTTGACTTAAGGGCCGAAAACTAATAAATGGAAAGCTAGCTCATTAAACCTTTTGATTGGTCAGCATTCCAGGTTGTCAGTGTTTAGGGACCTCGGCAGAATCAGAAGTCACAGAACGTTTTGCTGGCTCAGGCACAGATGGCAATTCCCCTGCAGAACTACCCAACCATTCGCTGAACCTTTCCAGCGTGAACCAGCATCCTACAAACACACTTATGTCTCGCAGTGCTGTTGCAGATGACAAATGGGCAGTTGGCAAATGAAATACACAACAAATGGAACAATTTGAATTTCCTCCTAGTAACGGGTGGCATAGCAACAGTAGAATACAAAGGGCTACTTATTCGGCAGCACTGGGAATATAGTCAGGAAATAAGTTTCTACCTCCCCAACATTTCTTCCAATCTAATGGCTAATGTGCAGGTAACTATGTATTAAATGCCAACATAGGCTATGGCGCAACACCCAGATGAATAGACATATTTCACACATCTCAGTCCAGTTGCCAATATCAAAAAGTGGATTACTTATGGTTTTCTAGGAAATTCAAACAGAAGAAAGTTGCACTAAATGTGTACTTGCATTGCTATGTCGTATACAAAGAGCACATTTGTTTTGAGGGACAATCCTTATGTAGACAAAGTAGCACCTTTTGGTGGAACACCAGAGTTTGCAGGATTATCACAGAGGGAATGGATAAAGTATCCTGGGAAAGGGCTTGGGTGGCAGCAGCTTTAAGCAAGAGCACTCTATCTTGCAGCACTTTGCTGAAGATCCTGCTTGGGTTAATGGGTAAGTTATAGTTGCTGTAACAGTTAGTTTTTGTACACTTGGTTCTACAATACTTAGATAAAGCAGTAAAGTGGTCTCATGACTCTTAAGGTAACAACTTGTGACTCTTAAGATAGCAATCACATACTCTTTGTGGGGCAACCAGTGAGTATAAGGATGGGAGCCGCAATTGATCCAAGACTTGACAGCCCTTGTGGAAACTTGGTGTTCACAGCAAGACACACAAATTCCATCTTGGCAGCATTATTTTATTCTGATCTATATTTAAAGTCCTGCTTTTGACCTTTAGATCACTACATTTACAGGCTAGGTTATATGAAGGATCACGTGGCCCTCTGCTCTCTGTCTCTATTATTATTATTATTATTATTATTATTAATAATAATAATAATAACAATTATTATTATTATTATTATTATTATTATTATTATTTATAGCCCACCTTCTCTCCCCAAGGGGACTCAAGGCAATTTACAACAATAAAAAACATAATGGCAAGCATTCAATGCCAGCAAAACATATAATGAGTCAGAAAAACAGCTTAAATAAACATGACCTAATACATTTTACATATTTAATCCATTAAAAACTCTTAAAATCTGACTGAAATAATTGGGGTTAAGATGGTATACAGCAGATTAACAAAGATAGATGTTCAGCAACAAGGTGAGCTGTATATCAGTCCTTCTCCTCTCCATAGGCTCAAGTACATAGATGTGTTTTAAAAAACTTTTTAAAGGGGAGGAGAGAGGGGGGCATTTTTAATTCTTAAGGGAGGAAGTTCCAGAGCCAGGGGGTGATCATGGAGAAGCCCCCCCCCCTCTCATTCCCACCAGCCGCACTTGAGATGGGTGCAGGACAAAGAGGAGGGCCTCCTCCGCAGACCGCAGCACTCAAGGTGGTTTGGACATGGAGATGCGATTATTCAAATAGTCTGGGCCCATTACCGCTCATGGGTAAGAGGTGAAAGGTACTTTTCATAACTCATATATATGTGTGTCTGTGTGTGTGTGCTTATATGACTATATGAATATCTTTGTGGGTGTATATGTCTACACACACACATGCAGTTCTATTGGTACCTATTAATGGCTTTACCCAAGGTTTCTGTGCTTAATTTGTTAAGTGTGTGAATTGCCTGTTGACGGAAATGCATTCTGAAAACTGCCACAAGTTATATTCATAAAATCAAGAATTGAGATACACTGAAGAGTCCTTTGGAGTTCTTAGTCACTGCAATAAACAAAACCAGAGATACTGCTAGCCTGGTCCTAGCCTTGAAATGAACATTCAGAAAGGGGTCGGTAGTTTCCCCATATGATGGGGCACATTGCCACCTTAGCCTGAGGCTAAATTTTCTGACAGCATAGAAATGCATAATTTCTAAAGGCGCCAGGTCCCATCTGACAGTGGAAGCAATGCTGAGGCAGCTATAGTTAGTATCTGGGAGACCACCAAACAATACCAGGTGCTATAGGCTACATTTCAGAGGAAGAAACTGGCAAAACCACTTCTGAGTCTTCCTTGCCTTAAAAAACTGAAATTCATTCGGTTAGCATAAGCCAATAGATGTGTTAAAGGCACATAAACAAATGTGGGAGGAAGCACACAAAAGTCCTAATCTTTTCTTATACTGGTTTTAAACCACTTAATTGGCTGTGCTGCAATAGCAGATTCCCAAATTAGTTTAGTGTTTATACGTTATTTTTTTCTGGTTATTTAATATTTAATGTTTATTTTACTTAAGTGATATTTGTCTTTACTGCTCGAATGTAGCACAAATCCTGTGTAAAATCATACTATGTATTTTGGACATTAATATTGAAATCTGAAATATATACAGAAATCAGGATTTGCTGCTAAATAATACTTCTAACCTTTCAGAAATAAGCTTTGCCTTAAAAACAAGACATGCGTAAACCTTGTTTTAAAGGAAAATCAGTGGACTCTTGGCCACTTCAGAAGAATATACAACAGGGGGGAAAGGACAGGAAGGCGCACCAAGAACAGCCAGGGAGGCGTCCAACCCATGGGCATGGGTTGCATATTTTGCTCTAAAACAGCGTTTCTCAACCTGGGGGTTGCGACTCCTGGAGGGGTTGAATGGGCATTGCAGAGGGGTCACCAAAGACCATAAGAAACACACATTTCTGATACTTTTAGGAACTACCACTCCAAAACTCAAGGTCAATACCCACCAAACCCCTTCCAGTGTTTTCTGTTGGTCAGGGGAGTTCTGTGTGCCAAGTCTGATTCAGTTCCAATGCTCTTTGATTGTAGGTGAACTCAACTTCTGAATGGGATGGCGGAGAGTGAATCACCTTGATAATGTCACTCCATGGGTTTCCTACAAAGAACTTCTAAAAACTAAACTTCTGAATGACAAAATCAATCTCTCCCCCAACCCCACCAGTATTCAAATTTGGACATATTTGGTATTTGTAGTAAATTTGGTCCAGTGAATAAAAATACATCCTGCATATCAGATATTGACATTATGATTAATAAGAGTAGCAAAATTACAGTTATGAAGTAGCAACAAAAATAATGTTATGGTTGGGGGGGTCACCACAACATGAGGAACTGTCTTAAGGGATTGAGGCATTAGGAGGGTTGAGATCTACTGCTCTAAGAGATAATTAAAGAGAGGAAATAGTCATGGTTCCATGTGGCACATGCAAACCTGAAAAAGAATTTGCTTTTCAGTTTTTAGAATCGAACCTATACACATATGGGGCTCCTTAGCAGAAATGAATAGTGCTGCCTTTCCAGCTTTCTAAATACGTTTTGTTTTCAGTCTGAAAAATGCTAACAATGTTGATAGTTGGGACAGTTACAACACACGCCTGGGGGTAATGCAATTTTTCGCTTACTTTGGTGTTGGATAATTTATAGCAACATTACCACAGTATAGTTTACCTCACACAGAAATTTTTATTTGATTTTTATGTTTATTAAGGCCACGGATGCTATGAGTTCACACGGAGGTCTGGGCATGCCAGATTATAACAAAGCAGCAATAGAAGAAAGTTCACCGTTGCACAGGGAGGATGGCAGAGCTCACAATGTAAGTAACGCTGCAGGGTACTGAAGGGGGAAAATATATATCTTAACGGACTTTGCCATTAAGTAACCAAAAGGCAGGAAACCATATGGGTCTTTTGATTCATATTCAGTTTCATTCCTCCGAATTGCTCACCTCTTAAAACAGGCAACTTTACTGTTTCAAAGCTACTAAAAAGAGTGAATGAAAGCCAAAAAAATACCTATTTTGGAAAGGTATACTAACCTGGAAAAAAGGAGAAAGCCTTTTTGAAAGAGAATGGTGCAAAGTTCTATTGAAAGGACCAGTTTGCTTGAGTGGTTTTGAAACCAAACCATTTATACAGGGGATTTGCCCTTTAAAAACGAATTTGACTGGTGTCAAATCAAATTCACACTGCCTGAAACTTTTTATTTTTCTCTCTGGCACTACATTCATTGGAAAAATGCCAGATGAGCCACATCGCTTTTCAGTCTCTGCTAGCAAGATGCCACTTTGTCAGTATGTGAACGTCAAGAATAAATTATAGAGCAGGTCAGCTTGGCAAGACCTTTGCAAGCAAAAGCCAATGGGTTGATCCCAGTAAAGGGCCATTTCCTTCTCCCCTTATGAATTGCAAAACTCCATGCACAACAGGGTTGCCTTAGGAAAGGTAAAGGTTTCCCCTGACATTAAGTCTACTCACATCCGACTCTGGGGCGTGGTACTCTAAACCAAAGAGTCAGTGTTGTCCATAGACTCCTCCAAAGTCATGTGGCCAGCATGACTGCATTGAGTGCCGTTACCCAGTGATCTACTCACATTTGCATGTTTTCAAACTGCTAAGCTGAAAGAAGCTGGGCCTAACAGCTCACCCTGCTGCCAGGATTTGAACAGTCAACCTTTCAGTCAACAAGTTCAGCAGCTCAGATGTTTAACACACTGCAACACCAGAGGGCCCAAGGATTGTCTTAGGCCAATGTTTCTCAACTTGGGGGTCGGGACCCCTGGGGAGGTCACGAACGGGGTGCAGAGGGGTCGCCAAAGACCATCAGAAAACACAGTATTTTTTATTGTTTCTGTTGGTCATGAGGGTTTTGTGTGCAAAGTTTGGAGTTCAGAATGCTCTTTGTAGATGAACTATAAATCCCAGGAAATACAACTCCCAAATGTCAAGGTCTATTTTTCCCCAAACTCCATCGGTGTCCACATTTGGGCATATTGAATATCCGTGCCAAGTTTGGTCCAAATCCATTATTGTTCCAAAGTGCTCTCTGGATGTAGGTGAACGACAGCTCCAAAACTCAAGGTCCACAAAACCTTTCCAGTATTTTCTGTTGGTCATAGGAGTTCTGTGTGCCAAGTTTGGTTCAATTCCATCATTGGTGGAGTTCAGAATGCTCTCTGATTATGGGTTAACTATAAATCCCAGCAACTACAACTCCCAAATGACAAAATCAATTCCCCACAAACCTACCAATATTCAAATTTGGGCATATTGGGTCTTTGTGCCAAATTTGATTCAGTGAATGAAAATACATCCTGCATATCAGATATTTACATTGTAATTCACAATAGTAGCAAAATGTCAGTTATGAAGTAGCAACGAAAATAGTTATGGTTGGAGGTCACCACAACACGAAGAACTGTATTAAGGAGTTGCGGCATTAGGAAGGTTGAGAACCACTGCCTTAGGCTTAGGTATAAACTCCCAAATGGCCCAAGGGATTCAATGGATGCAAAACAGTAATTGATATGTGTGCCTTCAAGTGGCCTGTTGATCTATGAAATTAAGAGCAACCCCATTAATCTCATAGGGTTTCCTTAGGTGAGGAATACTCAAGAAACGGTTTGCGAGTTCCTTCCTCTGAAATATAGCCTAGGTTCCTGTGAATTAGAGGAAGAATGACTCACAGGAACAATTTTGCTTCCCAGCCTTATAAGGATGGCAAGTTACATAATCCTTTATTTCCTAGTCTTAACTGGGTCGTAAGGTGTCCTTAACTTGTATTATGTTCTATGAGTAATCTTTTGGCTTAATGGTTGTTAACAATACCCTGAGGGGTCCCCCGCCCTTCCATTTCACATCCTTCTCTCTGCTCATTTCAGCCTGCAATCTCAGATTGTAGCAGTGTCTGCATGGGCAGGGTGAAACTGCATTTCTCGCAATAGCTCAAAAGCAAAATATTTTCTGTTTATAAATGCAGCTTTGACTTTCCTTCCACAGTCTCCTGTCGGTACAAACAGCCCTCCACATTGGAGGTTTGATGAAGATGTTCTCTCTAGAATCCTTAGGTCCCCCAATGAAACTCTATGGTCAATACTTCCATGAATCTGTAGGTCCTCCAGTACAATCCAGAGTAAGCTGACCATAGTAATCTGCTGGAGGATGCAGATTCCTAATGATGTGTTCTCTCAGGTTAAAAAAAGCGATTTTATTTGTGATTTTTCACTTTTTGCTGGGGTCCCCAAACCTAGCAAATGTAGAGAGCTTATTGTAACATCAAACAGAAAGAGATAATTTATTATTTTATTTATTTATTTATGACATTTCTATGCCGCCTCTCTCAGTCCAAAAGCAACTCGAGGCGGCTTACAAATTGGCAACAATTTGATGCCACGCTGTTCATAAAACATAATTAAAAACATTTAACACACATTATAAAAACCATGTAAAAATCATTAAAAACATATAATCACCAATGACTTCCTGATAACTCCAGCTCCATTCTTATATGCAAAGAGAATGCTACGACCACACAACTGAGACGACCAAGTCTGCACTTTCAGCCATTCTGAGTATTATCCTAACAAAACATTAAGTAAGGAGAAGGAACTTTTCTGCTTACATGTAAGGGATTCTGTCAATCTGCCGAGCAGGTCTTTCTTTCCGCAGCCATTGCTAAGGAGCGATGGCTCCAGAAAGAAAGACCTGCTAGGCAGATTGAATTTCTCTCTTGCTTTCCTGGATCTCACCCATGATGATGAAGCATCCAATATGACATGTACAATTTTGCATACTGATAATCTGAAAAGGATTTATTGTTATAAATGGATGTCAATTTTCTATATCTGATGTCCAGAAAAAAACTAAAATATTTAATCAGGTGGAAACAACAGGGCTATCATCAGTAATGGTTATACTGCCTGCTGTGGATCAGTTTTCTTTTAAAAACTTCAAAGGCAGCCCCACATAGAGTGTGTTGCAGTAATCCAAGCTAGAATGTTTCTTTTAAAACATTCTAGCTTGGAGCCTTAAGGTCAATCTGGAGAGCAATTCAATCTTCTATAAAATGCATCCAGTACCATACAATGCTAGGCTCAGACCTGTGGCAAATTCTGACTAAGGCCACAGTGGTCCACTCCTTAGTTACATCCAAACTGGATTACTGCAACACACTCTATGCGGGGCTGCCTTTGAAGACGGCCAAGAAACTGCAGCTGATGCAAAGGTCTGCCGCCAGGTTGCTAACTGGAAGTAATTATAGGCAGTGGACGACACGCCTATTAAAACAGCTACACGGATTGCTAATAATTTTCCAGTCCCAATTCAAAGTGCAGGTCATAATCTCCAAAGCCCTAAACGATTCGGGTTCTGCCTATCTCTGCGTCCGCATTTTCCCCTATGAGCCTGCATGAGCTTTAAGATCTACTGGGGAGGCCCTTCCCTCTTTCGCACCTGTCACAAGCATAGTTGGTGAGGACGAGAGAGAGGGCCTTCTCAGTGGTGGCCCCCAGCTCTGGAACTTCCTCTCTAGGGATATTAGGCTAGTATCCACTCTGTCTACTTTCTGCAGGGACCTCAAAACATCAATGTTCAAATGCACATTTGAGAATGATTAGGCCCCTGCCTATGACTGCCCAATCCTAATTGACCATCAGATTGAATCTCAGTATTTTACCCCAGCCATGGCCATATAATGTTTTTTTCACAAGCCCATGCCCATCCCTCTCTAATTTTGATCTGCCCACCATAGTCCTGGATTTTGGCTACTGAGATTGGCTTTGATTTATTTTAATTATGTTTTTATATTTTACTGCTTTAATTGTGTAATTAGATTGTCATATGTTTATTGCGTTTTTTTCTTGTCTAAATTTGTTGTTATTGGGCTTGGTCTGACTTGTAAGCCAGGGGGATGGTGGCAGGATATAAAAATAAAGTTGTTGTTATTATTATTATTATTATTATTATTATTATTATTATTATTATGTGTCACAGTTGCAATCAGAAGGCAAGCCACCGGGGTCACAGGCAATGGGAACCCCCCAGAACACACCTTTCCCAGGATCCCTCACATCGGAAGATGGCATGGAGAAGGATTTTAGATCTAATTCAACAGCTGAAGAGGCTCAAGGTAGAACAACATCAGTGTTTAATAATGTATTGAAAACAGAACCGCATGTTTTTGTTAAACAAGTTTTATTTCCTTAAGTCAGCGCAAACATGTAGACAAGATTCTGGATGGATAATTCACACGATCAAAATCCAAACTGTTAAAGAGTGAAGGTTGCTTGTATAAAACACCCAAATAGTCTTTTGCTGTAGAAAAGAGTTCTTCGTGTGAATTGGACAAGCAAACACACTGGGAACCTCTTACAAAGAGCAAATCTTTCTAAGGCATTCTCATTCCAGTACTATGCAATATCCCCTTTTCCTTTCACCAATTAACTCAAGATTAAAACAGTTTCATTCAGTGTCCTGCCAGTTTCTCCAACTAAGAATATACCGGGGGGGGGGGGGGGGGGGGAAGCAGTCAAATATTCTACAAGTTAAGCTTATTGCAACAAATATGATCTATACACAACGCTGTGACATATGCAAGGAGACTTCTGCTCATCTAATAGGGCCTGCTCTTGGGTCCTTCCTGAACTGATCGATGTACTGTGGAGGATTCCCCTGACTTTCCAGAAAAGATTTGGCCAGGGCACGTAGAGAGGGAAGAATGGAGCCCCCATTCTGTTGATGAACAGCCAGCACTGGAAGTAACTCCATGCAAAGATAACAGAAAGGTAGTCTGGAAAACCACAGCAGTAACATGTCAGAGGCACCTTTTAACTGGAAACCTTTCACCTGATTCTTCTGCAACATGGGACATTCACAACTGAAAATCAAGTCAACACACAAGCAGTAAGGCATGTTTAACAGTCTCGCCATCTTAAAATTTGGGGTGATCAGGAGAAATATTGAGATTTCCAACATGCTACATACCAACTCTCTGGGAATTCAAACCATGAATCTTTTTTTAAAAAAGCAGAATCAGGCAGAGCTCTAGTTTGGATGAGTAATGCCACCAGACAACATTTAAACTGGGGAGAAAATAGGGTTTTTGAAATTCAATTTGATTTCTGAACTTAGACTGTATCTTATTTTAAGATCCATGAGACAAATCCATGAGACAAATCACACTATAACCCTTATTACAATTTTCTATTTACTCAATTATATGAAAAGCAAGCATTTCATGTTTACTTTTAATATAAAAATAGGTATATGCCTGCAATACATTCTCTACTCCATTCAGATTCAGGGCATAACACTCAATGATGCCAATGGAGCCTGGGACCTTGCTACTGAAATATGTAGCTGCTTCTTTTGGCAGCATTAACTATGATCACGCTTTAGCAATAAATATTTTAATCTAGAAAGAGAAATAGATGATCTCCATTAACACCAAAACACTAGACACTTTCAACATCGGAATTTGTACATATTTACAACCTGCTTAAATGCCTTGTTAAGATTACAGCAACTAGCAATAAAGCCAAAAGCAGCCTCATTAAAAATCATTGATTCTTTTTGAAGAGAATGAGTAAATATGTAGTTGTGTATAAAATCCCAAACAAGCAGATATATACAGACATTATTTATATTTATATATATATTATATAAAGACCAAAATACAATGAAAACAATCACTTCAACTCAACACCACAGTCAGATATTGGGCATCACATAATGTAGTATCAAAGAATGTGAATCAATAAAAATTTCAATTGCCTTATGTATTGACAAATATGAAGGAGCTAAACTGCTCAAAGATTTCATTTCACTTATAAAATGTTTGAGCTGAGAGAGAGAAACTGATTTTGCTCCAGATAGGGATTCTAAAGAGCACCTTCTTAAATTAACTCTGTTTTGAAAGGAGATACACACACACACACACACACACACACACACGTCCCATGTTGCCATTTTAGATCTCTAACAAATAATTTAAAAATCCCCATGAAGAATAAGTACAAAGGAACGATCGCCAACAAGTGATTATTTTTTTCTGAGGACACCTCCCTTCCCATTGCCAAACACACATTGGTCCACCATGAAACTATTCATCACTACTATGATGCTTCTGAACAACCTAGTTAGCACCAGTAATAAGAACAGAAAGTCACTTGATGACAGGCAGGTTTGATCTGGAATGTCAACTTCACTACAAAGAAATATACATTTCTATAATAGACAACAAAACTGCAGAAGAACCTTGAGACTAATGTACAAATGCCTTCCTATTCACATGCCTTTAACCACCCCCTTTGCTCCTCTAAATCACTGTTCATTCCCTCCACCAAATACCCTCAATGGCAGCATGTAAGTTAGACCTATAAAGTTCTCCTGTTAAGATAATTTTGTTAAATAGCTAGCTACATACATGGACAATGAAGAACTTCCAAAGGAATGGGGAGCGGGAGCGGGGGTGGGGGTGGGGCTCTCTTTCCTTCTAAAAAATCAGGCCAGGTTACTTTTTCTGACCCTTTAAGCCAGTGGTTCTCAACCTCTGGGTCCCCAGATGTTTTGGCCTTCAACTCCCAGAAATCCTAACGGCTGTGAATCTGGCTGGGATTTCTGGGAGCTGTAGGCCAAAACACCTGGGGACCCACAAGTTGAGAACCACTGCTTTAGGATTACAATGACAATAGTATATTGTCATGGCATGTTTACAATTAAGGCAAAAATACCCCCACCTCTGTAAATAAAATTATGGCATAAGCATGTCTTTCCAATGCTAAAGGCTTCTCTTTCATATTTGTTAAGTATTAAGCGATGTCAGTGGAAAAAAACACAGAGACAACACAATGGATATCATTTCACCAGAACAATTTAGGCTTGGAAATCAAGTTGCATTCAATATCACACTATTTAGACTCTCCTCAGACAAGGAATAAGAACTACTCCACCACAATAAATGGCACTAGTTTCAGAGAAGTACAAATGAGAAATTCAGCCTGGGAGAAATTATGAAGGCCATTAACAACTTCTGTCATTCAAAGTTTTTTTTTCCTCCCAAGTTCACTATTGCTAATTTACTCAACCATCATAAAATGCAATCTGTTAAGATGAGCTAGGAGGGAAGCAAACTGAAAAGCAAATTAGCTAAATAAATTGGTGTTTGAGATAGCACTTCAAATTTATACGGTTTCATAAAAATAGTGGCCTTATAAAGCCTGGAAAGAAGAAACAGGAGGAGATGCATAAATGAACTTGCTTTCAAAGCTTTATCGTATGAAACTTATTACAAGGAAATGTTCCGTAAATAGGCAGGATATTAGACAGAGCGCTACAAGAACCAGGGTCTGAAGGCTGTCTGTTCTGAACACATCAGCAGCTCATCTTATTTTAACAGCTATGCAGAAAAAGATCTGAATTTGTATTAACTTTAACATTGATATTTGTGTAGTTGCCTTTTTGCCCTTGAGTAGAAGCAACTTTTCATATCAATGGAGGGAATATTTAAATTACAACAGTCAGCAACATCCAAGACTGCTTTCAGGAGGGAGGGCTCCGTCTTTAGAGAAGAGGCTGCTGGTGGTAATTTGTTTGCTGCTGAGGAAGCGAGTGAGCAGGAACTGTTGGGTAGCATACTCCTTGGGGCAAACTGGTTACAGTGTTCTGGTAGGCCAGCATATCCATTGGCATGGTCATGTGTTGGGAGTAAGGAATGGGACCAGCTGGTGGGAGGCAGGAATTCTGGTTCGCGTAAGCAGGATTGGAAACAGAATCTAGACCGGTGCTGAAACACAAACCAAGGCATTAGCCAGCTTTCAAAATAAACACAAATCCTGGAAACATTATATAATTGGAAGCTTAAAGAATGAAATTGCAGAAAGAGTTTGGCACTGTCTTGCCAATGGAATACCTTAAATATGCTGTCTGAGCTGTTCCTGAAGAATTTACATTTGGAGGCAAGGACCTCAGTGGACCAATCTGATCATTTCCGGGATTATACCCTTGAGGGACTCCATGGACCCCGTAGTTTCCACTGTGAGGATGCAAGGGATACGGCTGCTGCAGAGACAGAACAAAAGGCCAATCAGCACTGCATGGCTAGTAAGTAAGAGGGACAACTACCCAGACAAACACTGATCCAGAAGTCTGACACATCACAGAAAAAACAAGGCACCTTTTAGGTGTATGAAGATTTCCTTAGGGAAAGAAAGCTAAGAAAAGATGATATGACACAGTAGCACCTCTGTCACAGTTAAGAGACCCAAGAGCCTCCAGGATAAGTAGAGAGCTTGGTAGTGAGCATGGCTTTCCCCATCAGGAGGCAGAAGGCAAAAGTAATAAAAAAGCATTCAGGTCACACATAAAATTACTTTCAATTAAGGGTCAAATGGCAATCATTCTCAAAATATCTATTTTGTACCTTGCCTCAAGTCTTGAGGGGAGCTGGGTAACACGATTATGATCACTATCATTATTACTGTAGCCAAAAGTAGACCCTCGAGTCTATTTGTTTGAAGAAAGCTGGTATGCTTATTAATTTCTGCCGTGCCTATTTCCCAATGTGGAGTCCAAGCATATACATTAATGCCTTTCCTCCCAAAAAACAGATTGGCCTATATAATGCAAATGAGATGGTTGGGAGGTCACCAAAGTTTTAAAAACTTTTTAGGAAGCAGGTAATAAATTTAGCTAGACACTACAAGATATTATTTCCAACTGCTATGAAGGAGATAACTGACTATATGTTAGAGGTGATTTGATGGTGTGTTCCTGCAAGGCAGGGGTTGGACTGGATGGCCCTTGCAGTCTTTTCCAACTCTATGATTCTGTATAACATTTTGGGATAGGATCATTCTTTCTACTAAACCAAGAAATGGAGCCATCTCAACAGACATATTTCAATATTTATGTACATGAGTTATTTTAAAAACTGGTTATTCTTGAAAACTGGGCTTACAAATTAAAGGCCATTGTACAATATATCCTTGTGCTTTTTCTAAGGCATTTATCCCCACTGACTTTTTATTCTCAACAAAGAACAGCATTATCTTGAAGTGAGGAGATTATTAGCACCTGAGATGTCAAATACTCATAATTTCTTTCACACCCCCAAACACAATCAATCTTTCATCATTTGTGAGAGCTCAAGTAAAAGCATAATGGTTAAATGCATAATCTTTCATGTGGCAGTTTCCATGGTAACTATTCTTTTCACACTCATTATGTAAAATCTGCCTAATATATGCAGTTACATTTCCCCCTTTTCATTTAATTACTGCTTGCAAGTCCCCCCCCCCCCCTTTGTTTTTGCTTAAATAAACTTAACATTACCGTTTTGATTTGGACCAATATCAAAAGCATAATTTTGGAATCATTTCATTCAGTTCACAAAGAGCATGTTGCCCAAAGGAATGGAAGAAATAAAAAAATAAGCATTTATTGAATAGCACTGTTTGTGTCCTTGAGAGTATTTTTAAATTGTTGTATATTCATTTCCAGAAGCTCACTGGATATCCATGCAACAGTCCAAAACTGAAGATATTGAATTGCTCAAGTAGCAGTTCTTTAACCCTTGATCGCCAGCCCTGTTAACCTTAAGCATGTTCTCACAACCTCTGAGGATGCTTGCCATAGATGCAGGTGAAACATCAGGAGAGAATGCTTCTAGAACATGGCCATATAGCCCAAAAAACCTACAACAACCCACTTAAGTATGTTTAGGGTCCGGCAAATTTTCAGACCCTAAAAAGATTTTAAAATTCCACTCACAAAGACAGATTTTTGTTGCAGCTCTCTTGACACACATTTCCCCACAAAGACATTTTCACAAGCAACCGGGAAATGTCTACTAACTCAAGGGAGCTTCCCTTAAATTGTGTATGTCTTTTGAAGTGAATTATGCAAGAAAGTGAAAATATAGTATTGTTTATGCTTATATATATATATATATATATATATATGAAGCATTATTATTATTATTATTATTTATTATTATTATTAATTATTTATTTATTTGTAGCCCACCCTGAGGGGACTCAAGGCAGCTTCCAACATAATAAAGGCCAGCATTCAATGCCTGTATAAAACAGAAGTAAAAATATCAACAGCAAACAATAAAATACATTACACAAGTTAAAACAAGTAATTTAAATAATAAAAATTAAATAATCAACATTTAAACCATTAAAAGCCAGGTAAGATAGCATATCAAATCTGTTTCCTATTCCGTTCCGTTTCTCAGTGTTACAAGCTCTATTCCTCCTTTTCGTCATATACTTGAGAGCATAGAAATGTTTTAAGTTGCTTTTTAAAAGCAAGTAAGGAGGGGCCCATTTTGATCTCCTTGGGGAGGGCGTTCCAAAGATTGGGGGGGGGGGGGAAGACCACCGAGAAGGCCCCCTCTCTTGTTCCCACAAGCTGTGCTTGAGATGGGGGTGGGGTGGGGGTGGATCGAAAGTAGGGCCTCCTAGGCTGATTGAAGAATCTTGGGCAGATTTGTACAAGGAGATGCGGTTTTCTAGATAGCCTGGGCCCAAACCAAACCGTAATATATGGCAAATACATATTAAAACTATGTGGCAAACCTTTATTACCTATATGGCAAACATTTAAAGCTGAATTTGATGGATATGAATTCGTGACAAGTTAATGAGGCTTACTTGAAGCATATGTTAGGTCACAAAGCAGGATTTAGATACTTAAATCCTAACAAAAATGTGTTTGTCTTCACACTTCTATATCCGTTTTGAAATAGGTAAATCTTGCTAGAAGACTTCAAAAAGTAAAAAAAAAAAAGAGAGAAAAAAAGGCCCCTACCTGTACTGGAACACCAGTTGATGAAGGTGGGTAATGAGCTGACGAATGGATCTTTGAGTATGTAGCATACATAGGAGCTTCATTCACTAGTTTGTTGTAGAGTTCCAGAGCTTCCATCACTTTAACATTCAGTTCAGACAACTCAGAATGTTTCCTAATGCAGAAGAGAGCACCAAGTGCTTTCAATGATTACATATTTGCCCAATAAAGTCACATTGTCAGAGTTAGATAGTGTCTTTAGGAAAAGATTGCTAGTTTTCCTAATCTTGAAATGCAGGGGATGGTTTTGCTCTTCCTGAAAATCTAGACATATATGACAATTACTCTAGTCTGGATTCTAGTCTCAATGTTTCTCTCTCTCTTTTGTTTGCACACAATCAAGTATAACTGGGCTTTCTTCTTGATTGCTTAATAAACAGACCTGACAAAATGGAAGATATCTGGGAAAACTCATCTAAGCACTACAATGGTGCCTAAATATACATTCATTTTACTGCACTTGCAAGTACTAGAAGATTGCCTTACCTATCAATTTCTTCTAGCTTTTCATCTATCATGGGACCCATCTGTTGACAGACACCTAGCAATACAAAAAAGCCGATTATTTATCCAAGAAAATATAGGCGTTTGCAAGCAATGTGCAATGTTTCTGAGATGCAACTATAATTTTCAAATAATGTTGGGCAAGGGAAACCCTCCCCAACGTTCTTATTCAAGCTTCACTTTAATTTAGTGGGGGAAAAGGAATATGAACATGACAGTACAGGACTGTCCTGCAACAGGGGTTTATATTTAGTAGAACTTAAATGAAAATACCTTCCAAGTCCAGAAGATCAGGAGAATCGGGTTTAGGGTCTGTTGGATCTATGCTCTGGAGTAACTGCAATGTTCTATCCATCTTATTCTTAAAGAGAGAAAAGAAGTACCAGAGTTCTTCGGGTGTACAAGATACTGTTTCTCACTTTTGACATAGTTGCTTATTTACAAAACGTTATCTGTTTGACTGGAATTATGTACCTCATCTATGTAAACTGGTTCAGGCTCCGCTTTTGCAGTTTCCTCTGCACTTTCTTCAGAAGACACATTCTTCTCCATAGTTGCTGTTAAGGGAATGCGTTAACATTAGGCTCTTAGAATCACAGAACCATGGAGTTGGAAGAGACCACAAGGCCCATGCAGTCCAACCCCATCCAGCCATGCATGAAAAGGCCATCTAGCCTCTGCTTCAAAACCCCAGCGAATGCGAATCCTCCTTGCTCTGAGGCAGAGTATTCCACTGCTGAACAGCTCTTTAAACCCAAAATATTTTTCTATTAATCTGTCTTGCTAACACAGCTCATAAAACATGGTACCCTAGGTGAAGCAACTCTTCAAATGTGGGTACATGGAATACAAGTTTTAAATTCTGCAATTGTGATTTAAGATGGCATTTTTAAAAAATGTAATGTCTGCTGTAAGTTCAGAACCCAGATGGTAAATTAAATCATTTTATCTTAAGATATCTGAATGTTTTGGTGTGATTATTTTTGTCAATGCGAAGATTTTTGATCCGGCTGGAACACTGCACTTAAGAACCAATTTTCTGAGCAAATACAATTTCCTCCCATTTCCATATGCAGCGTTAGAGCAAATGAAACAGCCTTGTCTTGAAATAATATATGATCAGCCGACATATGGGAAGCTATTGCTGAGAAAGCACAAGATCTTCCATCACATTGCATAGAGGAGAAGAGTTGGCAATTAGAGAACAATTAGGCATTGTGAGTCAGAGGATTTAAATCCCATTCCTACGGGTATTGAGTGATTTTGGATAAGTCATTCCATTTCATAGTGATTCCTTGCACAAAAGTGGGCAATAGTTTATGCTTGACTTTTAAAGTGCTTTCAAAACCAAGTTTGTATTCAACTTACCTGACTCAGGCTCCTCATTTAAGTTATGGGTCACAAAATTAGATGGGAATAATCCTATTCCTCTGTGATTTTCTCCTTTCCACCAATTGGCATCACTAAGTAATAAAGATACATAATTCAACACACCACAATCTGAATTGCAGGATTAATAATAATAATAATAATAATAATAATAATAATCTTTATTTATATCCCACCCCCTCTCCAAACAGGCCTCAGGCGGCTTACAGAAAATAAAAGAGTACAAAAACACTGAAATAAAACATGATACATAAACAACAATGTCAGAAACAGAAAATAAAACACAATACGAAAACCAAAGCAAAAATAAAAACCTAATACATAAACAGCAATATCAAAACCTGACAGACTAATCGTAACAAAAACACAATAGAAAGTAACGTGAATTAAAAGTTTTTGCTGAATTGTACACCAGATGCAAAACCAATTCAAGCCAGTTGGCACTGGTACAATTATAAAACCACCATCACAGTAAAGTTATAAATCAACCACTTTCGAATGCCTGCTTCCACGTGCATGTTTTTAATTCTTTCCTAAAGGAAGCTAGGGAGGGAGCCTGTCTAATTTCTTTAGGGAGGGCGTTCCAGAGCCTGCTGCTGCTTCAAATTGCAAAGCCACAGCTTTTAATTTACCAATCAATTGTCCTTATTATTCATCTTCCTCCATTTCTAGCTTTACAAACCTCTGAGGATGCTTGCTACAGACGAACACAGTAGCACAATGGGCTAAACCCTTGTGCCAACAGGACTGCTGACCGAAAGGTTGGCAGTTCAAATCTAGGGAGTAGGGTGAGCTCCTGTCTGTTATCTCAAGCTTCTCATGTGCGGAAATGAGAGAAGTCTCCCACAGGTTGGTAAAACATCCAGGCATCCCCTGGGCAACGTCCTTGCAGATGGCCAATTCTCTCACTCCAGAAGCAACTTGCACTTTCTCAAGTCGCTCCTGACATGGAAAAAAATGGCCATACAGCCCGAAAAACTCACAGCAACCAATTTCTAGCTTTTTAAAGGAAACTCAGACAGAAACCTCTACTGCTTGGTTTGCAAAAGAAAGCTGTTGCAGTATAGAATTCATGCTGTATTAAGATCAAGAACACCTGAATACTAATTCCCACTAAACTAAGAATTTCACAGGGTACTCCCTAAGCTTACCGGGCTCTGAGGTTAAAAACAAGGAGGGCAAAACATACAACTGCCCAAGATCTTCCACAAATCACACAAGAGAGGAAGGACCTTCCTAAGTTGAAATTTGAGAATTTGTTTCTTATGTATATACAACTCAGTCTCTCTTTTTTCCTCAAACCTTCAGACACCAGAGTTATCTGAAGTTTTCTGACTATGAAATGGACTCAGCATAACTATTTAAAATACAACCTTTAGGATTTATTTTGACTCATGAGTCAGCCTTTGACAGTTTTTTTTTACATTTTCAGCTACCTTAGAAGAAACCTACCAATTATCCATTTGTTATAACATTTGAAATTGGCATGTTACTTTAAGTACAACATACCTGTCATCCAAAACAACAATAATATCGCCAGTCTTGAAAGTGAGTTCATTGTCCTCGACAGCTTCAAAGTCGTACAAGGCCCGCACCTTTCTAGAGATTTTTTGATTGTTCTGCTGAACTTCTACAGGTGGGTATAAAGATTTTGTTTCTGTTTGCTGCTGTTTTTGTTCTTGCAAAGATAATTCAATAGCTATGATTTGGAAAACAAAAAAAATCTTTTTTTTACCAAATCCAATTAAATATGAAATTGTAATTTTTAGATCCTGAAACATGTCTGGTAAAGCCTCTGAACATGGAGTCTTTTTTTCACTGTCTTCTGGAGTCAAATCAACCCAAAAGGGATTACATATAATTATGTGTTTAAAAAACCCAAATTCTTCTATGGTAAGACCTATTAACTTCTCCCAGCATTGGGGTATAAAGAAGAACAGAACAGCAAAAATGGATTTATAAACCCCTAGCAAGAAGAAGGTTAGAAACTCCTTCAGAGCTCATTAAGGCACAAAGGGATGATGGGGCACTCAATCTGCCATTCTCTTCAGCATCCCATCCATCCCTGACTCTTCCACAGGTGCCCCATGGTCCCCCAGTGGCCCCACTCCACAGAGAACTCACACTATAAAGATCTGTGATTTCCAAAACAATATTTGCTGTTCCATAGGTACAACAAACTAACTCAAGATTTCTTAGAAAATTATTTTGAGAAAACCAATATGCCTTTTTGTAAAATATATGAAATTAAATCCAACTTCATGAAGTGCTTTGTAAGTTTTAACAATCTTTTAAAAAATCAGTGCCAGAGCTTGACAAGCTACACTGCAAAACTATGATGCATTTAAAAATTGTTATGAGATTACATTCTTCCTAAGTGCAAAAAGAAAAGTTTTCAAAAGAACACATATACTACTACTGTATATGCTCATATATAAGTCAACTTCATGTGTAAGATGAGGGCAGGTTTGGGGACTGAAATTATGGATCTTGATATGACCTGTGGATAAGTTGAGAATCATTCTATGGCGAGCGGAAAGAACCAATGTCACAGCAATGGTCCAACTGTGCCTGGCCATTGTTGTTGCTATTTCCCTTCCAAGGCATTCAAAAAGGCCAGAAGCAGCACTACTACAACAGAGAAAGTAAAGGGGGGCGGTCAAGTGCTTTATTTCAGTTCTCCTAGGATAGACTAAACTTTTGCCTTTTGTCACTCCACTCAGAAAAGGTGGTTCCTCCTCCTTTTTGTAAGAGTTAAGATACAGTGCTCACACTGACCTATGGATAATTCAACCCAGTTTTTTTTTGGGGGGGGGGTTATTTTTTTTATTAAAATTACCAGAGTTATACATGAGTATATAAATTACCTCTTATTTTCTTTACTTTCTCCACAAACTCAAAAAATACTTTGCCCATTCCAAAGTTATGCATTTTAGACACCCAACTGTGCATCTGAATGTAATCATAATAATACGTTATACTTTATGACTTAAGACATATGGTGACTAATGTGTTACCTTTAGCTATATCTTCATCCTCTTTGTTCTTGCTTGATGATGCACCATTCTTGGCAGCAGCTGAAGGACTCTGTAAATGTACTTAAAATATAAATATGCTACACCAAGTGGAAAGAGTACTATATTTATGAGTACTTTAAAAATAGCCCTGTATTAATGTAATTATCTTGTGGCAAACTTTTTCAATATTTCAAACAAGCAAACCAACAGGAGATAGAAATCTGTGTTTGGAACAACCAGGTCTATTTTAGAGGCACCTCAGCTTGCTCAGTTCAGTCACAAAGTAATGTTGGATTATTGTTGTTGTGTGCCTTCAAGCCATTTCTGATTTATGATAAAAACCATCATGAGGTCTTTGTTGTCGACTTGTTCAGTGGGAGTGTACCTTTGTTACCCTTCTCAAGCTAAGAGAGTACTATTTGCCCAAGGTCACCCAGTAGGTTTCCATAGCTAAAGTGGATTTGAATCATGGTCTCAAGTCATAGTCCAACACTCAAATCACTACACTACGCTGGTTTTAAATGTTAGATTATTATAACAAAACTGTCTAATGAGTGGGAGAAGAGACCGAGTCAGTGAGATTGCCCCATGAGAAGACTGAATAAATCGAGTTAATTTTGGAGATAGTTCTCTTGAAAATGCAACAAATGAACACTTTTGTTCATTATAAGGATTCCATAACCTGCTGAATTCACTCTGCAGCCCTTATTAACCATTATCCATCACATATTGTTGTATATATCCCCACCTCATCAGACATTGCTTTTCTCACACTTAAAGTGATGATTCTAAAGAGAAATTTTCTCAGTGGGAACGCTTTCTACCTAAGCAAGACCCTTGGTGTTTCAGGGTTTTTCCTTTTATGGAGAACCTCCAAGAACTGCTCCTCTTCAGAGTAGTCATGTTCCAGGTGAAAAAGGGATGATGTCAAGGAGGCTGAGTGCTCCACTCAGCTGAGGAAAGCATAATGAGTAATAAATGAACAGTGCTTGTATGTGTGTTGGTATTATAATCCTTTATGTATACTTGGATCTTAACTTTAGCTATGCTACAGTGACCCAACTATGTTCAAATCAAATCAAATCATTTATTTCGGTCATTGACCAGCACAGGAAATAGAGTCACATTTTCATACAAACTTGGTATGTTTGGTACATTAAAAATATAAATATAACTACTAAATAACAATATGGGTGAGGGAGCAGAAGGGGAAACAGGATAAAAACATACAATGCCCAGACCCATCACCAAATTGCAGATTCAGGGAAGAAGATTACTGGACACACAGTTGACTTTGGGACTAGTCATTCCCTGACGGATTTTGTATGCTGCTGCACAGAACTTTGCAACATTGTAGGTTGTAGCTGAATTGGTATCTGCAAGTAGCAGGGAGGTATAAAATTGTCCTGAATGGCCTGGGTGCTTGCATATCAGAGGTAAAATAAGCCTGGCACGGATATCCCTGTAGAACTGGCACTGAAGGAGCACATGTTCTATTGTTTCTACATGACCCGAGTCACAGGGGCAGAGTCTCTCTGGGAAAGGGATCTTCCGGTAGCGGCCTTCGAGTACAGCTGATGGGAGAGCGTGGCATCGAGCCAGGGTGAAAGCCCTTCGATGAATGGGAACCTCTAAGTTTGTTAAATATGGCATAGGGGAGGCAAGATATCTGCTGTCTTCATTGATAAGGAAGGTTGGAACCGAGGCCAGATCTAGTTGGCGCTCTGTGTCTGTGATACATTGTTTAATAAGTGCTTTAGCTTGATTGTAATCCATAGCTAATAGTAGACCTGGAGAAAATCCCAATGAGGAGATTTTGTATGCTACTGCCTGCTTCCATGTGGATTGGAAGTCATCCTCCATGGTTAGTGGGGCAGACCCAACTATGTTAATAAGGAAACAAATAATACATAACGATGTGGTTTTAGTATTAAGGCATGTGTTTTTATATTTGTAAGCTACTCAAAAATCCTGTGAACAAGGTCCCCTCATTAAATGCCCATCTGTATCTAGAAATGTTTAAATATCCCCGCAAAAATGCTTACCTGTGTCCCAGCAGTGGGAAACGTAACCCCTTCTTCCTTTAGAGATTTAATAGTTGCTGATATCAGGCTAAACTGTGGATCTTTCTGAAATTCTTCAGACCATTCCACCATTAAAGCTTTTAATTTTTCACATACTTTAGGATGAGCCTAAAAACAGAAAACAAAAGAGGCACAGCCTCTTTATTATGAGATGACAGCACAGTTTACAATACAGGTTATGCAAAGTTATAGAGAGGAACCAAGAATCTCTAAGGGAGATTTCTAACAGAGCTGTGGACTTGTGTTTCCTCCCAGTTAGTCCTCAAAATTCAAATGGTAATCATGATATTATGGAAGGTCAGGTATTTAACCAAAAGGTAAACTAAGTTAGACATAACCTAGCAAAATGTCAATCTAATTATGGCCTATATTTTCACATGGTTTAGAGCAGTGGTTCTCAAGCTGTGGGTCCCCAGATGTTTTGGCCTTCAACTGGCCAGGATTTTCTGAGAGTTGTAGGTCAAAACACCTGGAGACCAACAGGTTGAGAACCACTAGTTTAGACATTTTAATTCCAAACCAAAGACATAGTAACAGACGTTGGTAACAGACATACACCAATAATTATAAATACCATCATTAAAATGTATGCTAAAGTTTTAAGATAAAATTCATTTTCTACTCTTCCCACTCTGCTATTACACAGAACACCTAGACTTTCCTTTCAGTCTATTGTCCCTGCATGGCAACTGTCACTTTAGATATTACAAAAAGTTAATTTTCTTCATAACAGTAATGAAAAGAATCCAAGCGTACCAAGTAATTTCATGGCATTGTATAGTCTTATCCCACCTACTTCTTCCATTCAATTCTCTTTATTATGCCCATGGCTGTAACCAAAGCTAATACCAGAAATGTATTCTACAGAACTATGAACAGTTTAAGTTCATTTTTCTATTGTCTTTCACTATATATGATAAAAATCAGAGTCTTACCTTGTTTATTATAACACGCACTTCACTGGCAAAGTCACGTGAGCAGATTTCTAAGTGGAAAATTTTTCCACAGTTTGAAACACAGGCTCCCAATAGCTAAGAAATAAAAAATGTGGTTATAATTGAGTAAACATACAAAATATAAAATGTTATCAATTTAACCAATGGTAAAGGTATTAATCATAAAATAGACTACATCATATCTCCTAAACAATATTAACATAACTCAAATATGAAATCTCATAACTATTATTTTATGAAGAACTGTGACTTGTGTAATATGTACGATACTTATACTTACAGTTAGGGCCTGCAGTGCCACATGGGGCACTTTGTGATTTACTCTTTTCAAAATGGCTTTCAGGCAGTCTTTTGCGCTAGATAAAATAATGCAAATGTCAGACTCTTAATCACATAAGTAAAAAAAGTATAAAACTGTTGCAGAGAAGAAGACACCGAACACAAGCATCTTCAAGTCTACCTTACAGTTAACTAGTCAAACCAAAGTCAAAGTGACTTCAGTGAGTAATGCTTGCAACCTCGGTATATGTAATCAGACACACACTTATTAGGAACATTATTTCATTGTAATCTTGTTACTTAGAAGTAAATATTTTCAGAATGAAATGTGAAAATTGTAACCATGAAACCAGGCTCTATATTTCTCCCAATTTAAATCACAACTTAATGTTTCAATAATATGTCATTTTCTATCAGTAGCCATTTCCAGATCTTTTAATTCTGGACAGACAATGCATGGAAAGGAAGGAGAATCAAACTTATGTTTCCTCTACTCCTGAAAAAGGCTGTGTACGCAATAGGGCAGGGGGAATACAAACAGCCAAACAGCCTTTACCCTAGAACAGCTTCTCCTATGCTTTAATCACATGCTGATGTCCAGATTTAAATTTAACAATGTTAATCTCACATATAAAGTTGTCCAGCTACAAAAAACTGAGTGGTTCATTAATTACGCACATTTATTTATTATTTATTTATTTACAGTTCTTATATTCCGCCCTTCTCACCCCGCAGGGGACTCAGGGCGGATTACAGTAAACACATATATGGCAAACATTCAATGCCAGTTTGACAAACAACATTTAACAGACAAAGGCTATTTAACTTTTTTTTTTTCTGGCCGCCAGGGGAGCTGCTGCTTTTCATCGTCCATCAACGACACCGATGAAGTTCTTCCGCATTCCACATTCCCCGGAGTCTTCTTTCTTTATGGCCTCATAAATTAGTTAAATTTAGCCTCCCACACAAGGTGGTCCCTTATTTTCCTACTTGACAGATGCAACTGTCTTTCGGGTTGCAAAGGTCGACAACGGGCTACACAATGGCTGGACACCCACTCCAGCCCGGGCTGGCTTCGAACTCATGACCTTTTGGTCAGAGTGATCTTAATGCAGCTGACACTCAGCCAGCTGCGCCACAATCCCGGTTATTTTCATTCAGATTTTTTTAAAAGATGTGAACTGCATTTAAGGAAAGCAGAAAACCTTGTCATATCCAATCAAATATGCACTCTTTTGCAGTTTTGTCTAATTCCTAACAAATGTTATTGGAAATAAAGATTCACTATGAAGAATAGGAAGAAAGTGAAGCCTGAATTCTCCCTAGAAAACAAAATAGCTAAACTGAGAAATTTATACTTTGAACCTACAGGTAAAGACATAACTAACTAGGAAAGACAATTACAGTAGAAAGCACTAAGAAAAGAAGACCACATTCCAGTTGGATAGACTTAACCAAAGAATCCCATGGCTCTGAGTTTGCAAGATCTGAACAGGGCTTCTGGGGACAATGGAGTTTGGAGGTCTCTCAATCATAGGGCCAAAGTCAACACAATGGCAGTTAATGACAAAAAGATACAATGTGTAAGAGGATTGTAGTGTCAGCTGACAAGAGTTCTGAGATACATAGAGTTATTACAAAAAATATGTTCTCTAGCAGAAGTCCATCATATGAGTCGCGAAGAAGCATCTAGAGCAGTGGTTCTCAACCTATGAGTCCCCAGATGTTTTGGCTTTCAGCTCCCAGAAATCCTAATAGCTGGTAAACTGGCTGAGATTTCTGGGAGTTGGAGGCCAAAACAACTGGGGACCCACAGGTTGAGAATCACTGATCTAGAGATTCCTAGAGAGGGGTTCCCTCAGGTAAAAATATAGCTTTTAAAAATAGTGTTTTTTCCATATTTGCAGGGATCCTATACACCTAACCCCACTGAATGTGGAGAGCTGACTGTATGTATATACCATCCTGAACAGGTCTGGAGTGGATAATTCCATTTACTCTGTGCGTGTTAGATATGCCTCCATTTTTTACATAAGAGAAATATTTTACTTTGAATGTGTGCCTAAAATATCCGGAATAGAACTGCTGCTCAAATCCAGGCAGAGATTCATTAGTAGAAACACAATGTCTACTAATAACACTATGACAATTCAGAGAGGCTTGGCGGACCGTAGAAAGTATCTTACCCATTAGGAGTGCTTCCAACTTTGTCACATATATCCATAATAACTCCCCAGTCTTCAGCAGTGTTGTACTCATTTGTCGCCTTTTCTATAAATAAAAATAGAATTTTGTGAATCAACAGCTTTTTAGAACACAAGGGGCCTTCATTGGCTCTATTACTAGCTTCCTTATTTTCCTGACTATATTTCTAAAGCCCTGAAATGCACAGTTCAGAGAATTCCCACTAAAGTATGCATCTATAAACAAGACATGTATTTATCATCATGTAGAGGGAAATGCAATTGCGATTACAAAATCACAATTCCACATGATGTTTAGCTTTAAACCATTTGAAGTATGAAAAAGACATGCCTTTCATAACTACTTTGCCAAAGTACAAACACTGCAAATTTTTGTAGGCTAGCACTTCAGGTGCTATGTACATGTCTGATATATCTCAACTCTTTTCTCAACCATCCCATAGGTGAAATGTGGCGAAAAAGGAATTCAACACACAGGCACTTTGTTTTAAAATGTCTGTTATCTCAGAATAAAACTAATAAAAGATCTCAACCTTTTTTTAAAAAAAAGTTATGCTTGTTTGTAGAAAGAAGTTTCTATCTCTGAAATAACAAATTGCTAAAACTTTAAAAACAGTACTGGTCACCTGCAAGTGTGGCATTTCAGGAAAATATCATGAAGCTACAGCTGTTTTCTACTAGTTTCAGGCTGAATACAACTATATTATATTGTATTCTTAAAGAGTATGTTTTATCAAAGGCAAAGTTATGTTAATCTTGAATACCAGTATGTAAAGATAACTCAGATGCAGCTGAAGAAGTAGACTACAAAAACCTATCCACTCAGTTAGTCTCTAAGGTAATACAAGATCTCTTTGCATATTAATGTCTTACTGCTTTTCTTTCCATTACTTTAGTAAGAAAAAGTGGGCTACCAAACTTTGATTTTTTATAGTTACTCTAATGCAAACTTATCACAGCTTTTCTTGGTAAGATTTGTTCTGGGGGGTGGGGTTTCTTTCCCCTTCCTCTGAGGCTGAGAAAGTTTGACTTGCTCAAGTTAACCCAGTGGGTTTCCGTGACTAAATGAGAAGTCAAACTCTGGTTTCCAGAATTGTAGTTCAACATCACACTGGCTCCAAGGCTGGACTGAACTTAATGTCAAATAATACACACTAAAATATAATGTCTCTTGAAAATATAACCTATTAATCTACTTCTGGCATCAGGGTGAACTTTATATGAGAGGCATTCAGAATTTAACCGCTTGTTTAGTAATAATTTCTCTGACAAAGCATGAAATATCTAAAAAGCTCCCTTCTGCAATGCGATCTTCCCACCCCCACTCCGAAAGTATAGCTATCCCTGTAAAAATAATGTAAAAGAAGCTGGTTTTATAAGAGACAAAGCCGATATGCAAGATATAAAAGAAATACTTAAGGTTTTTGTATTCATTGCATTTAGGTTTTGCTTTTATTTTCATCACCTCACTTTGAAGATTTACACTTGGAGATTAAGCTTTGAGAAGTGATAAGTTCCTCTTCTCAAAGAGGGGGCTCCCTGCTCCATTAAAGTACATTTGGCCCTCTGGCCTTGTCTTTTCTACCACAAATTAATGCTGTCCTGTTTTTACATTCAGTCCTTTCTGATTCACAGCTGCAGACTAGGAAGCCCTGTTTTGCTTCTTTATCAGGCTACTCCTCCAGTGAGTCATAAAGAAATGTAAGGGTTGGAATCCTAACATCCTACACAGATCATTCTTATCCATCCTAAAAATGTGGGATGCCGATCTCAAGTGTTGATTCAGGATGTGAAGAAGAACTGGTCCTGCTGTGCTGGGAATACTCACCTAAATTGTTTTCTTAGTGTTTGCCTTATACTATTTTGTTTTCAATGATGTATTTTACTGGTATTGTTGATTTATTTCACTGTTAGCTACTTTAAATCCCATTTGCTGGGTGGCAGGTTAACAAATAATAAAGGATCTGCTCCCATTCATAAATAATACCAACAGCCACAAACGTTAGCTGTCCTGGTTAATTACCATCCATAGACATCAATTAAATGAGAATTTTCGTTAATTTCATCAGACTCATTTTCAGCCAATGAAATCATACATGAATATTATTGGCATATTCTCTTTCTACTGGGAAAAAAAAAGTCTTTGATAGCTTATCAAAATTCTATGCAAAGATTAATAGGATCTTAAAGAAAGGGTTGATTGTGTGAAGTTTCACACAATCAACTTCCATGTGTGCAGCTGAAAATGGGTTGTGCATTTGGTCCCTTTTCCTGAACCAGTTGCAAGAAATTGTAAAAAACATTAATATTTGCACTGATCACACATTCAATAGAGCAAGGGATAGCAAGGAATAACAATTGGCACCAGTTAACTGAGAGTCTACTGCAGAATTTTCCAAACATTTCATTTTGGTAACGCACTTTTTCAGACATGCAGCATTTTGTGACAAAGTAATTCAGTTTTACTAGCAAACTCTTACAAGAGATGCGGATACATACATAAATTGTAATAACAAAATGTGTGAGAACAAAACATATCATGACAACCTTTCATTTATATCTTTAAAATATATGATGTATTGCTTAGTTCACATAGGCTCTGAGGTTTCTTGTTATCTTTAAGCAACACACCTACACACTGCAGTCGACAGTTTGGAAAGCTCTGGTCTACTATAATAATTTGTGTTTATAGCTTCTAGCAATTCTAGCAACATGGAATTTAGTTCAACTTGTAACATTAGAAAAATAGGTCTTTTATTAGCTATTCTGTGTGGATTTTTCAGTCTCCTTTCATTACAGTTTATGAGGGGCGGCCAGAATCCTTTTGAGCTTAAGTTAATTAGTGTTTAGTTGCATTACTCTTATTGGAATATATTAGTTCTTTAGCAATATGCCATAGTGTCAGTATAGCATGGTGTAGTTTCGCTTTACTTTTGGCTATACATATGTATAGTTCTCCCCCCCCCGCCCCCCCCCCCAAATACTTTCTATGTTGTTGTGAACCCATTTGTATGTGTCAAAATGAATAAATATCAACTTTAAAAATAATGTGAAGCAATTCATAAAAGAACTAAATAACTACAGACTACAACTTTATTAGAAAAACACTGAAAACATCAAATATAGGCATAGATCCAAATGTCTTCTTCCATGCGGAAAAAGTTTCTGCCCCATTGCTTTCCTGGAGCCAAATGGAGGGAAAAGGCACCCACATTTCACAAATATTCCTTGACACATCAGGAATCTTCCAAAACAACATGGAAAATGTCATCAGGGGCTACAGAGTGAGGAGTGTGGAGCTCTTCCACAAACAGGGGAGAAACTGAGACCAATTATTGTAATTCTTTCCCCTCCTTGAAATGAGGTCTTTTTACACTCTTAAGATGTTATTAAACTAGGTACACAATCATATGGGACAGAGTATACTAACATTGCTCCCTACTATTGCAAAACACATAGGAAGTGGGATAAAAGCCTAAGGACAGAAATGTTCACTTTATCCATGAAAGCTCTCACTGCGAGGTTTCCAGACAGAGATTGGTAAGGTTTTAGGCCTAGGAGATACTTTTTTTTCTTAAACAGAAAGTGAACCAGAAATGACATGTGGGTCACCTTCTATTATTTTTTTCAAAAGGCCTTTTGTGATTTTAAAATGTTCAGAAAGAATTTCCTAAAGGGTGTTTGAGGGCACTGGATGACGGAAGTTGGAGACGGGTTTCCTTCAAGATCTCATGAGGGACAGCATGCCCCATTGAGCGTTGGCCATCCATATTAAACCCTAGATTGAAATAAAGTAATAGAATATGGGAGGTAAGCTAAGCATGTGTTTTGAAGTAAGACACCATGACTGAAACTGTCTGATGTAATATACACACACATCTGTGGTTATTAGAAGCCCTCTGAAACCCTCTATAGCCAGACCAGAATTGAGGAAAGATCTAGAGACATAGACAATTCCTCAAGTAACATAGTATTAAATCACTGAAGTCAGTAACAGTAAATTCATGGGCCCCATGAGAGCAACTGTGCCATGATCCATGACAGCTGTCCATGCCTAAATTTAGTATTTACACTTTCATGTGAATTTGGAAACTGACAATTGATTTAACATTCTGCACTAGCTGAAGGTAGTCTTGTGTAGTAAAACACCACAGTAGTCTGGTCCTAACATAGTCAAAACAGGAGTAACCAAAACAGGGTGCTGTATCAGCTGTGACCCCTAATTGGCATTAGGCATTTGTGGCAATCACAACTGCCATCTGTACATCCAGAGATAGCATTAGATCATGAAGATTTCACTTTTGATCTATTGACTTTTAGTTTTACAGAAATAGATGATCTCATGCTCAGGAACAGCTGATCACCTCTGTCCTCCCTTAGTTATAGTATCAGTATCTTGTTGGATTATATTTCAGACTGTTCACCTACTCTAAAACTGTTCCTGAGCAACTATTACAAGGTTCTGCTGCTGCCCTCAGATTAGCAAACAACATACTGATGACACATTAGTCTGACTCTCTAGCTGACCTCCCAGCGGCTTGGTGTAGATACTTAACAGATAAGGTAAGATGGATCTACCATAAAGTAAAAAGTCATGAAGTAGAACAAAAATCTTTCAAAATTACCAGTGGAGTTTGTCCTGTTAGAACAATGGTTCTCTCCTATCTCCAAACAAGAATCTATGTGGATTCTTTCTATGTTTCATTAAAAACAGGTCTCACCTCCCTTTCTAGTATCGTGATTCAAAATGGCATGTTGGACTCTAGGTTGTAAAATGTCCAGAATAGGGTACAGATTTACAATTGCTTTTTTTCAGGGAAGTAGGATTTCCTGAAAGAGAATTCCCTTCCCCTAAAAAGTATGTTAACCACCCCTATAGCCTAAACAGTAGGTTTCATCCTGACAGCTCCTAATATCCTAGAGGAATAAGGATCTAGAAAACAAGTGGTAAATCTCAAGCCTACAAGTAGCTTGTGCATATCCTCAGGTTGCACAAGCAAAAATGTATCCAAACATAAAGAGACAAGATAGCTTCCCAGGTTTGTTTATTCCATGTCTGTCAAAATATAAAATAGACTCAGTATAACAGCAAATGAAATACTAATTCCTCAGTTTATTTTGTTTTTGTAACATTTTATAAATCAAAAGCAAGCAATTTGCTTACATGTAACAGAACAATTCACTGGTGTAAGGTTTTTATAATGTTGACAAAGGAGAACAGAAATCGTACCAGAAATCAAAGTCCATTTGCAGTTAGCTCTCTCTATATTGGCCTTAGAAAGCTACATAACGAGATCTCTAACAAGAATGCATTGTCATCTGTAACATGGCTTCTGAGCTTCTCTAGAAACATCTCTGTTGTCAAAATAGTATCAAAACAGCTTCTCCTGAAACATACTGGTATTTCAATGAAAGTTTTAAAATAATATATTTACAGAATCCATATATGTTTATACATTCTTAGCATTCCTTGCATATAATCCTCATATTTATCAGATCTTGACTTCTTAGAACATCTTTGTGTTTTGACAACGAAAATTAAGGTTTTGCTACTGAAGTCTATGGGATATGAGTAACCATGCATAGTATTGCTTCGTTCAGGTAAAAAACCAATACATCTAAGCTTTTAATAAACTTGTGAATGTAAAGAGCAAACCTGTCTGTTTCTTGCTTGTTTAACCGATTTTCAAAAGCTAAAATATTAAGCACATTACATATATTTGTAAGCACACATCTGATTAGAACTTTTTGGTACTGTTCCATTATCCAGGCGGAGGCCATTAGGGGGTAATAGAGAGAGAAGGGCTGTCCATTTTAGGGCGGGGGACAATTGAAGGGGGAAAACCATTTTCCCCTTTTTTCGCTGGTCATTCCCCCTCCCCACTTCTTATATCATAGACGAGCGGAATAACAGGAAAACAGGAGGAAATGGTTTTACTCCTTCAACCCACCCCAACCCCCATAAAATAGACTATCCTTCTCTCCCTAGCACTCCCTAGTGGCCTCCACCCAGATAATGGAACAGTACTGAAGTTTTTAATAATTTTGTATTGTACAAAATATAGTCACAATCTTTTTAAAAATGTCGTTTTAAGTTCATGTTTCATGTGTGTGTGTGTGTGTGCATGCATGTGTGAGTGTTGGATGAACTGCAGTTAGTTTGAAATGTGCTCAAGTTGATTGCCATTTTCTAGTTTTCCACCATGCTGCAATATTCTTGTTAGATTCTAATGACTTTGTTTCCTGGCTTTTTAACTACTATTTTGATATAATTAATATCTTTCTTTATGTTTGACTGTTTAAATTGCATATTAAATGTTATTTTAAATAATATAATGAATTACACTATACTCTTCAGTGTCAAATCTGTTAACACATACAAGTTAGGGTCATTAACACTGCAGTCCTGTGCAGAAATAAGCTCCTAGACTCTTAGGTGAATGTACATAAGGACTAAAACATACTTTCATAATTCTTTTTACACTAACAACTTGTTCCTGTTCCCAGATTTCAAATTATCCACCAACCAGGAAATACAATAGCTAATAGCTGACTACAAGTGATGTCACTGTAAGTTATGAAGAAAAGTGTTCTCTTCTGTGTGAAACCGTATGACCTGTTGACTAATCGATTCCAGGCCCAGCCCCTTTCAGGAACTTTGGGCTTTTTAAGATGGAATATGAACCACCGAGATCATTCATTATCTTAAAGATCAAATACTTATGTAGTCAGCCTAGTGACAGCAGTTACAATATAGGTACAAAAAAGTATACCGATAGCGATAAAGCTCTTTAAAGTCATTTTCGAACAATTATTGATAGATAAAACAGAAAACAAATAAATCCATTAATTTCAACTCAATGCTTTCAGAACATTCTGTGAAACTGTACACCACAATGCATTTTAAAACAAACATATTTTGTTCTTTCAATCTAACTATGGAACTAATCTATGTTGTTAAATCAAGACAGCCATCCATGCCAGATCCCCAACCTCCAAATCAACTTAACCCTCTAAACTACAAAATATTGAACAACAACCTTTAAGACATAAGGTTCATTTCTGGAGCCAATTCAAGGACTTGGTGTGTGCCAACATAGCCTTAAATCACTCAGAGTGAAAATACTTGAAAGTACATAACCTGTCACATGCCGCAGGTGAGCAAAGGAAGTGGCAGAGATTACAATACTTATAAGGCCATTTCTGCAAGGAGGAAAAATCCTATTCTGCTTGGTTTTTAATGTAATAATGTCATAGTGGAAAGTTCAGGTCAGCTTTGGACTGACAAAGGCATAACACTTCTTTTATACATGTGTATCATACAGTGAATGCAAGACCAGCATAAGACGCTTACTTTGAAGTATAGTTCTGCTTTGTGGTTGCTTGAGTACACAAGAGATAACAGTCCAGCTGACAAACAACCAGAGCAGGAGTCAGGCTAAAAACCTGACTCACCCTTGAATTACTCTTGGGCAAATCATTAGCTCTCAGGTTCAGTTCTACATTTGACAGCTGAGAAAGAACTGCCCTTGGGTAGCTCCCAGCCAGCAGAACATTTCACAAAGATAGTAGAAATTCTAGAGATGAAGAGACCCATTTCCATGTTGCGCATGGGAAACGGGCCAAATATTTATAAGTTGGAAGAAACAACATGAAATAGTTGTGACCCAGTTTCAGGAATATAGAGTACAGTATTTCCGGAACAATAATCTCTTAATCAGAAAGTCATTTCCTCCCAAACCGCCAACCAAAACACAACAACCCAAACCCATGCCAATAGAAACAACTCTGTGCTATGGTAATATGGTCTGCATTCTGGGAATATGGTCTGAAATGATACACAGCCACAACCCCAAGAAAATGAGTGACCTCCTTTTTGGCCAGTGCAAAATATCTGAATGGAGGTGGGGATTATAATTACTTATATCCTGCTTTTATCGCGATTGAGACACTTGGGGGCCCATTCACCAGGAAACTCTCTCTTTGCCCCAATGACTCAGGAATTGTGTGGCTGGATATTGGCACAGCATCCCCTGAGTCATGCCAAGGAACCCTGGTTACTACTACTATTACTAATGTCCCACTTTCCCCCCAGATTGGAACTCAAAGCCATACAACAACAATATTTAAAATGTTCAAAATCCACAAACCACAACAGTTAAAACAGTTAAAACGATTAAAGTTAAAACTTAAAACATTCATCATTAAAACACATACAAACCACTGGTCATATCTAGTGTAAGAGGGACCTTACAAGTGGTGCTTCTGAAATGTAGAATTAATGCAGTTTGACAGCACTTTGGCTCCTTCCACACAGCTGAATAAAATCCCACATTATCTGACAGCGTGGACTCAGGGCCCTTCCATATGATTCCAGGTTTTCTGTTTATCCCAGACAGTGTGAACTCATATAATCCAGTTTGAAGCAGAAAATGGGATTCTGGGATATAGGGCCTGTCTGGAAGGGCCCTCAGATATTCCAGTTCAAAGCAAATATTGTGGGTTATTCTGCCTTAATATTCTGGATGATATGGCCTATGGTCCCTTCCACACAGCTGTATAAAATCTCACATTATCTGCTTTGAACTGGGTTATATGGCTGTGTAGAAGGGTCTTTAGGCTTCTGTAGTGTGATCCTATGGAATCAAGGAATCTGTGGCCTAATGAGGCACTTACACCTTTTAGCAGATGAAGCCTTGTAAAACCACAACTCCTATGATCCTCCAGCACAGAGACTCCTTCTATACTACCATATAAAATCCAGGTTATCTGCTTTGAACTGGATGTAAACTGAGATAATCCGGTTCAAAGCAGATAATGTGGATTGTCTGCTTTGATAATCTGGATTATATGGCAGTGTAGAAGGGTCCTGAGTCATGGCAGTTAAAAGTGGTATTGCTGTGCATTAATCTTACAATGTAGATGCGCCAGGCCCCTTCCACATGGCTGAATAAAATCCCAGGGCCCTTCCACACAGCTATATAACCCAGAATATCAAGTCAGAAAACCCCACAATATCTGCTTTGAGCTGGGATATATGGCAGTGTGGAGTCAGGTAACCCAGTTCTAAGCTGTTATTGTGGGGGTTTTGGCTCACAACAGTCTAGTCACTGTGGGATTAGAGAAGTCTTTGCTCTCCTGACACTTCATCTTCCCTTTGCCCTTTGCCCCAAAGAGGACCAGCCTTTGTGTTTGAGGTGCCTTCAAATCACCTGCCAGATGAATGGCCTCAAGGACTCCTTAGGTCCCTTCTACCTAATAAAATCCCACATTATCTGCTTTGAACTGGATTAGATAACCCACCTCAAAGCAGATATTGTGGTGTTTTCGGCCTTGATATTCTGGGACATAGGACTGTGTGGAAGGGCCCTGAGTCCACACGCAGATATTGTGGGATATAGGGCTGTGTGGAAGGGCCCCTTGAGTCACTGTCGGCATAGAGAAGTCTTTGCTAGGCTGACACTTTGTCTTCCCTTTGCCCCAAAGCCTTTTTGTGTGAAGTGCCTTCAAGTCACCTGCCAGCCGAGTGGCCCCAAGAACTCCATAGGAGCTTCTTAGGCCCCTTCTACACAGCTGAATAAAATCCCACATTATTTGCTTTGAATTGGATTTGATAATCTAGCTCAAAGCTGATATTCTGGGACATAGGACTGTGTGGAAGGGCCCTTGGTTATCCAAGTCCACACTCAGATATGGTGGGGTTTTCTGCCTTGATATTCTGGGACATAGGGCTGTGTGGAAGGGCCTTGAGTTCACACTCTGATGTTGTGGGATATTCTGGGGTATAGGGCTGTGTGGATGGGCCCCTTGAGTCACTGTCGGCATAGAGAAGTCTTTGCTAGCCTGACACTTTGTCTTCCCTTCGCCCCAAAGGGGACCAGCCTTTGAATTGGATTAGATATCTGCTTTGAATTGGATTAGATAACCTAGTTTAAAGCAGGTATTGTGAGATTTTCTGCCTTGATATTCTGGGATATAGGGCTGTGTGGAAGGGCCTTGAGTCCACACTCTGATATTCTGGGATATAGGGCTGTGTGGAAGGGCCCTTAAACAAGAAGGGGCCTTGGCAGTTCCTTCCCTTGAAAGAGACCTGGCAGTGGCCTCCCTCCCAAGTGCTAACCAGGCCAGGCCCTGCTTGGCTTTCTTCCCTGGGGCCCTTCCGTGGCCCTCGACTCACCCACATCCTGCTCGAAGGGGTTGGGGGCGAAGAGCGGCATGGCGGCGGCAGAGGGAAGGGGAGGCGAAGAGACCCGGCTGAAGGAAGGGAGGAAGGAAGGAGCGACTAGAGACGCAGCCCACCAGCCCCTGCTCCTCCACTCAGCCCCGCCCCTCTCCTCTCCTCTCCCCAACTTCCTCTTCCGCCCTCCGCGAAGGACCCGCCCTCTCGCTTCATTGCCGTCCAGCGCGCGCCTGAGGAGACGCGAAGGTCGGAGGAGGAGGAGGAGGAATACGGCTTGAACATCGCGTCCCCCCTTTTACGTTTCCCTCGACACTAAGGGAAAATGTCGGCTAAGGAGGCAGGCAATACAATAGACACCTAGCACCGGGGTCCTAGGAAGGAGAGGCGCATAGAGATAGAAGAGTGGAGAAGAACACTTAATTGATTGGCGTTCTGCGGAGACAGGCAATACATAGACACCTGGCTTCAGGGTCCTAAGAAATAGAGGCGTGTAGACATAAACATTGTTGAGAGCGCTTCACTATTTGCCTGGAAGTTAAAAGAGTAGCAAGGCAGCTGACTGCATTTGCAATCCATTGGTAATATAGGGCTCTTCCACACAGCCCTATAACCCAGGATATCAAGGCAGAAAATCCCGCAGTATCTGCTTTGAACTGGGATATATGGCAGTACACTGCCATATATCCCAGTTCAAAGCAGATACTGTGGGATTTTCTGCCTTGATATCCTGGGTTATAGGGCTGTGTGGAAGGGACCATAGTAAGGCCTGCTGTTTTAAGCAGTCAAGGCATTCAAGTTCCAGTGAGGAGAAGGGGAGGGGAGTTCAGAACAAGATGACACTTTGGGGGTTGTGCAAATCTATACTATTTGCCAGCACTTGTAACTGTCGTGGCTCAGTGCCATACAATCATGGGAGTTGTAGTTTTACAAGGTCTTTAACCTCCTCTGCCCAAAAGTGTTGGTGCATCAGCAAACTACAAAAATGAGACTTTGGGGCTGTGCAAATCTGTACTGTAGATGAATGCAGTTTGCCAACACTTTAACTGCCATGGCTCAGTGCTATAGAATCATGGGAGTTGTAGTTTGACAAGGTCTTTAACCTCTGCCAAACTACAAATTCTAAAATTCCATAGCATTGAGCCATGGCAGTTCAAGTGATGTTGAACTGCATTCATTCTCCAGTCTAGATGCACTTTAAGCAAATCCAATAGAATTCAGAATAAGTTTTTCTTTTATGCTGGGGTCTCTAACAGCCATATGGTGGGAAGCTGAAACCTAAATTGATAAGTATGTGTAATAGCTAAGTGGGCCTCCTAGTGGCGCAGCGAGTTAAACCGCTGAGCTCCTAAACTTGTTCACCAAAAGGTCAGAGGTTCGAATCCAAGGAGCAGTGTGAGCTCCCACTGTCAGCCCCAGCTTCTGCCAACCTAGCAATTTGAAAACATGCAAATGTGAGTAGATCAATAGGTACCGCTTATGTGGGAAGGTAACAGCGCTCCATGCAGTCATGCTGCCCACATGACCTTGGAAGTGTCTTTGGACAACGCTGGCTCTTCGGCTTAGAAATGAAGATGAGCACCACCCCCCAAGGTCGGACACGACTAGACGTAATGTCAGGGGAAACCTTTACCTTTACTTTCTAATATATAAGTAAGAATAATTGCCCCCCCCCCCCAAGAATATACCGACTGTAGGATTGTTTCCCATGCAATTACCCTATTGTGATTCTGCCCTTTCAGTCCACATACCTCTAACTTTGGAGATGGTGAAAACCGGGATATATTGCGGTCATACAACATTTTAATAAAATCAAGATGCCTTTCTACGCAGCCCTACATCCCAGAATATCAAGGCAGAAAATCCCACAATATCTGCTTTGAACTGGGTTATCTGAGTCCACACTCAGATAAAGCGGAATTTTCTACCTTGATATTCTGGGATGTAGGGCTGTGTGGAAGGGCCTCAGGACATTTTAAAAGCAGTTGAAGAAGTCAAGACAATGGGACTAATCAGGACTGTCTTCCCAAGTCAGGCAGTTAGAGATTATTTATTTATTTCGCATATTTGTATCCCGTTGTTCTCATCCCCCGGAGGGGGACTCAAAGCGGCTTCACAAGAGGCATTCATTCAATGCAAACAACAGTAATAAATGATAAAAGCAATTAAAACAATTCATTACTGCTTTAAAATTACTAAAACATTGTTTAAATCACACAGGTTTGAAATCATAGTCCAGGTCTGTCCATTGTCATTCACACAAACTGGGTCTCATTCTAAATTTCTGCCTCTACTGTTCGAACGCTTGGTCCCATAGCCAAGTTTTGAGTTTCATTCTAAAGGACAAGAGGGAGAGGGCCAATCTAATGTCACTGGGTAGAGAGTTCCACAGGCAAGGGGCCACCACTGAGAAGGCCCTGTCTCTCGTGTCCACCAGTCACGTTTCCAAGGATGGTGGAACCGAGAGCAGGGCCTCTCCTGTTGATCTTAGACTTCACAGTGGTTCATAACAGGAGGATACGTTCAAATAGGTAAGCTGAGCCAGAACCTTTCAAGGCTTTATAGGCTAAAGCCCACACTTGGAATTGTGCTTGGTAGCAGATTGGCAACCAGTGGCATAGCAGAGGGGTTGTATGCTGTCTGCATGTCGCTCCAGCGAGCAACCTGGCTGCCATCCATTGGACTAGTTGGAGCTTCCAGTCTTTAAAGGCAACCCCATGTAGATTCTATTGCTGTTTTACACTGAAGAGCTGGAGTGGAGGTCTGAGGTTCTGGAAGAAGGCTTTGACTTGAAAAGTTATTTTGAGGTGTGTGTACACTGCATTAGACTTTTGGAGTTGTGTAAATCTACACTGTAGAACTAATGCAACTGGGTACCACTTTTAACTGCCATGGCTCAATGCTATGGGATCCTGGGAGCTGTCGTTTTACAAGATCTTGAGCCTTCTCTGCCAAAGAGTGCTGGTGCCTCGCCAAGCTATATACCACATAGCATTGAGCCATGGCAGTTACAGTGGTGTCTAACTACATTAAATCTAGATGTACCCTTGGTCTCTTTGCTTAGATACAAGCCTGCATTGAAGGAAGTTTGAAATCTTGATCCCAGATCCAACATTAGATTATTGAAAAACTGAGGAGGCGAGAAAACTTTGCTTAATTATGTAAGAGTTGATCACAACTCACATCAAACATAGAGCATTTTATATTCATGCCATAAACAGAGTGTATGTTGTTCAGGAATCAATCCCAACATTGGTATTTAGCTGCATTGGCAGTGCCAAATGTTGTAAAGAATGTAGAATGGAAATGCAGAGAATTCCACTCAGTGCAGTGCTATAAAAATGCCTTAATCTGACAAATACATTTGCAAACCAGTTGTCCTTGTCTGCTGGTGTGACCAGGTCTGGGTCAGATGACTATTGCATTACAAGAGCAGCTGAAAACACAGCACGTGCAAAATGCAGAAAACATCAAATTCCTGCTCACTTTGGCATATGATGCGAATAGCCATGGCCTTTGTGAGATTATGGCCAGAATCCTTTTGGTGCCTTAACAGTCTGCTATGCTGATGTCAGGCACTTTCTGGAGGGATGTGGCGCAGCAATGGGGGGGATGGCAGGGAAAGCTGTCTCTATTGCCAAGGAAAACTGTCCTACCACTCCCATGAAGTTCAGGAGCCAGCAAAAGAGCAATTTCTTCTGACACATGACTTCTGATGCTATCTCTTCATTCTCACAACCGCTAAAGTCAGTTTTTTTCCTGTTTCCACAGCACACTGTTATCAATGCTTTCAGCAGTGTAGTAGTGCTGGCCAACAGTTTCATGGTCTATGCATTCATATTCATGGCCATCTAGATATCTGACTACTCTTACAGCCAACCGCTTGATGTGATGGTGAAGTTACCAGGTTTTCAGTCTTAAAATGTCTGATGTGTTCTACAGCAGGGCTTCTAAAAACTTCCACTTATGGCCCCTTTTTTTCCTGAGAAATTTTTACACGATCCTGGGTATACAGGGATATGAAATAAGTATAAAAACCAAACATGTGTTTGCAAATCTGTGTTTGCAAGGCTTGCTAAGCAAGCTGATTTTTCTTCTTATGGAGTACAGCTGAAGCATCTTCTGTAGAGCCCACTGTTAATTTATCAGACCTTGCTGCAGAGCTCATCAGTGTTCCTGTTTCCCAAATTTGTATTTGGAAAGCTGACCTATTACCTTTGAACAACTATTTTCAGACATCAAAGAATAAAGCACGGTTTCTGGACTATCTTTTCTGAAGCAAATTGATGTTTACAATGTTATGATGCAGTGTTGATACTGTATAAGCCGACTTCATTGACATAAGTTTGTTCACTTTGTCTCGTCGTCAGAAATTTTAAAGAGACTGGAAATAAAAGAACAAGCAGCAGCCTATAGATTTATGGAAGAAATTGAAGTGATAAGTACATTTGTATAAGAGATATGTACAAGGATCTACAGAAGAATGTATAGAACAATTATACTTTTTGACACACTTTTAAAAAAGATGTTCAGCAATTAGAAAGCTACAGTTAACGCAAGAAGACCTTTCCCTAGGTAATAGGAACCAAAATCCAAATCTGATGTTACTAATCAAATTTAAATAAAAGCCTGGCACCTGACAAATTTTTCACTACCATCAGTTGAAATTCATTTTTAATTTGTGTGGGAAATGTAAAGGCAGGAGAATATATGCAGAAAACCTTCATATTAGCCATAAGACTATTGCTTGTTATCCAGAATCTCCATAAGTTAGGTTTTATGGGAAAGATGGTGCATTTGTAGATGCAGCTGCCAAAGTGTGGCGAGTAATTTTTGCACTATCCAATTTCAGACAGAAAAGTGGTTTAGAATACTATTACTCAGTAGTTGTGTCTTTCACACTAGCTGTTTCCCAAAGTTTCTGGCTTGATACAAAACTTGGTGACATCAACTGCAAACTCACCATACTCTGAAGGAACTGTATCCCTGTATAACCTTGCAAGCAAATTTTGACAACACAGACAATTAATGCAAAGCCAAGCAATGTGAAATTTCAAAAGTTTAAACTCTATCAAGCAAGTTATAAAATGCTTTAAAGTGTAGCATCATTATAATACAATATAATATAGTTAAAAGTACAGCAACTCTGTAAAAAATGACTCCCTGAAACCACTCATACTATTAAATGCTTTTTAATTTCATCTGGCAGTGAGAGGAGAGAAAAGAGATATGCTATATTTCCTCTATAGGTGGCAATATTGTTCCAAGCCATAACTTGGCCACAACATTCAAAGCACAGCTTCTACTTTATACTCCTGGCTGTATAAAGTTCATCACTTTTTTCCCCAACCTGCTCCAGGATTTCTTACTGCAAACTTCTTGAAGTTGGGTTTGGAATATGAGCAGAACAGGGAGGAAAAAATGGAAATAGTAGTATAATGACCATCAGGATCATAGCATGCCTTTGGAAGCCTTGGATTCTGGAAGTAGTCTGTTCCAAGGTCCTGCAGCTCCAGTTTGCTTCTAGCTTATCAGGGGGGACAATGTAAATGAAGTAGTGCAGTAATATACAGCCACCATAACCTGGGCATATTATACAGAACACTCCGGATACACACAAAACCAATAGGTACATTTTCTTCTACCCACATCCAACAAAATATGTCTTTTCTAAGGATTTTCTATGGCCTCCAGGGTGACTCTGTGGTAACATCTAACAAAAGTTGTTCATTTCAATAGGATTCCTTATTACCCAGGGCTCTATTTCCACGGTAAGTTCAGGAACATATCCCCCATGATGTATCTCAATACAGGAGAAAACATCAAGTTGTCAACAAGAATGCTTCAGGGTTTTTTTTGCTTAAAAATTGTAGAAAACCTTTTTTGTCCACTGAAACGTTATGCACGCAACTGCAAAAACAGCCTGTGAGCATGTAATACTCTTATTAAGCAGAGCTCTGTCTGTGTAGTAAAGGAAAGTGGTATTTAGGTATTTCCCACTTAGAAAACAAAATACACATCTCTAAATCATTTGTAGCCTTTTTGATTCATTTTATGTATCTGAGTGTATGACATCTAAAGTGAAGGCTTCTCCAGCCTACTTATTGCTGGACAAGAGAAGGCCTGCCTCCTCCTCCTTCTTCTTATTAATTTTATCCTATGAGATGGAGACTATATGATGGAATTCTGCTCACAGGGAGAGGGAAGCGTAATTCTGAACCCTTCGGTAAGGTTTCTATTGGGGTGCATCTACACTGTAGATTTTAACTGCCATGGCTCAATGGTATCGAATCCTGGGAGTTGGAGTTTGGTGAGGAACCAGCACTCTTTGGCAGAGAAGGCTACAGACCTTGTAAAACTACAAATTCCATGATTCCATAGCATGAAGCCATGGCAGTCAAAGTGGTATCAAGATGTAATAATTCTGCAGTGTAGATGCACCCTCTGTAAGGCTGTAATCAGAGCTTGCTTCTCATTGACATCAGCTCCTACCAGCCTCCAATGAGAGCTCCAAATGGAGCTGTCCAAGGTGCTTCTGGCTTTGCTTGGATTTTGCCTTACATTCATTTGATCTTGGCTTTGCCTTGTTCTCCTTATCAGCTCCCAAACATGTGTCTATCACACCTCTGCTCCAGGGCCCTTCTATACTGCCATATAATCCAGAATATCAAGGCAGATAATCCAGATTATCTGCTTTGAAGTAGATTATCTGTGTCTACACTGCCATATCCTCCAGTTCAAAGCTAATACTTTGGATTTTATACAGCTTGTAGAGTGGCCTCAGTTGGAGATCAGTTTCTGATAGGCAGAGAAATTACATTTTCTATCATTCCAATACATAGGGGCACTTCAAATCTATTATTTGTTTTGTATGAGTTCCCTCTGCCGCCCAGACTAAAGTAAGTAACGCTTTGGCTTCATCAGTGGTAGTCAATCTGGTGTATATCTGTGTTTGATAACAAGAGTCATTATATTTGATTATCCTGTCACCTGTTTTTACAACTGTGTTTGTCATTTCGTCTATCTTACTGATCCTCATATCTCCAGACTAGCCTTGAAATAGTTGTGGTGTGGGCACTGAGAGATGCATGTTTATTAATGCATGACATGACTAAAGCAAATGTATAGTATCAATGTGTTACCTCAAAGAGAGGATAATAACAAAATCTGTCATATAATAATAATATAGCCTACATGGATGAGATTGTGGAACACACATTTATATGGCAGACATGCGTTCATGTTTCTGCATGTAGGTGTGCAACCCGTTATGTTACTTTGTAAAAACTTTCTTGAATGATATAATGCTAGGTTTCAGTGTGAGTAATGAGACATTTTAGGGCTTCTCCTAACAAGAATGGTGATTAGTCTGTAGGGAAAAGAACGATCTGTAGATATTCCTGTAATATATTTATGACATTGTTGTGTTTATTTTAAGACTCGGGCCCAGGCCACAGTGTGGGGCCCACACCCTTCAGTAAGAGTGCAAGTCTCTCTCTTTTTCCTCAGGGAAGCAGCTGCCTGTCTTCAGCTGGACTCACCGGCATTCCTGAGCGAAGCACCTGCAGATCCGCCACTCTGCTTCTGTAGACAAATGGGGGGGGGGGGCACAGGGTTGCTGTCTGTTCAGGGAGGAATGCCAGGGCCTGTCTGCGAGCTGTCACTCCTTTGCATTCCTGTGATAAATTTTAAAAGGGCTGGTGCACTCCCCAAGGTGTGACAGTTCTTACCCCTATAAGCCTTGTCCTTAACCCCAAGGCATCTGCTTATCATGCTGGAATGTTTTCATACGCTCAGAAACAGAAGGTCTTAACATGCCAGCGCTGTTTGATCTTGTAAGGTGCATGAGCCAATAAAACAATTTATGCTAAGTGCCCTTTGCTCCAGCAGGGGAGAAAGCACATCCCATTTTTCAGATTAAACCACTGGAGCAGAGCTGAATCCCACTGAAGTCCAGCATGGCTTTATGTAGCTAAGCACACATTTGTCCACGAATTTATTTGGTGGGGAATAGCGAACAATAAACTCCTGTTGGTACTGATTCCTTATCAACACATTTGTGTATGATAGACAGAAATCATACACAAATGTGTATGTGTTGATCATACACATTTGTGTATGATAGACAGAATACCCATTAGTATTAGGGGTAATAGATTATAATCGAGAGGGAATTCATAAAACACCATCATAAAAAATATAAAACAAAAAACCACATAACACAGTATAAAAACAACAATCAAACAAACAACCGGTAGTCTGAAATAATAACAGTTTCTGGGCTCAGGCGGGATGGTACAAATCAATTATGAGGACAGGGCTGATGAATAAAGTGCAAATGCCAGATGACAAAATTAGGGATAGAGGGAAATATGAGGTGGAATATTATATCTCTGGGCAGAGAACAGTAGCAAAGTGTAAGGACTAGATTTTGGGTCATAGCTGGGGGGCAGAATTTTCAGGGGAACCGTACAGTGGAAATAAATATGGTTCAGTATGTCCAGTTCATAAAAAACCAGGTATACTTTGCTCATTCATTTATAGGTTCCAAGCATCTTGTTAAAAAAAATTCCATGGCAGAGGTATTAGAATTAAAAATAATACCTTGAAGAAATGTCCACGTTTGTAAAATCTGTTACCCTTAATTTATCAACTAAACAAGACTGAGAACCTCTTCTGCTCAAGTCAATGTACTACTTCTGGACTGAACCTTCAGCCTGCCCTAGGAAGACATGGTCCTCAGGGAAACATTGCCAACAACTCTCTGAACAAAAACAAAAATGTTCAGTGTCTGTCTCTCCTAGTGAAATGTGTGCCCTTTAGCTCTTTCAGAAAACACAAAGAGCAGTGGCTTTATTTATTATTTAAACCCTAGGCCCAAAAGAATTATTCAGACTGCATTACAGAAAGTGTCTTATGCACCTCAGTTGTTATGAATGGAGGATGGATGATTGCATATATTCTTGGCTCTCTCTCCTCATAGTTCCCTTCCCAGAGTCAGACATTGCACTCCAAGAATCTTGGAGGAGTCTGTATGCCTTGAATATACTGCCATCCGGCCTCATTCACTGACGTTAGAGGCACAGGATTCCCTTGAAAGTGAATTGCATTTCTTTTTACCCGAGAAAATATCTTTAGGGATTTCTGTGTTCTCTGACACAATTCTATGGCCAAATTCCATTAGAGGCCAACCATAAACTCAAACTGGACCTAGAGATTCCTAGATGTGGCCTCACTAGGTCCTCCACTGTGGTTGGTGGAAGTTAACCGTGGTTTCACACTGGGGGAGATAGAGATTTGTAGAAATTTCTAGAAATTATAATTTAATCAAATCCATGAATAATCAAATCCACAAAATGCAAACCTGCAAATGTAGATCACCAACTGTACATTGAAAGCCCTATATATGTAAATACTAAATAATGTTCAGGATTATTTTATTCCAAACATTTACAAGCTTATTTTTAATATTAGCCTTTAATTAATCTTATGTTTGCACAGCAGTAGTTCTCCATTGTCCTACTTCCATTATAAAACTATGCATGTTTTCTCAAAAATAGGTTCCCACTGGAACTTATGATTGCTTGTGAATGGGACTGCTATATAAGAAAGTGTTTATTAACCATGATGCAAGGTATGGTTGTGTTCAGGGCATAGTCAGGGCAAACATCATATGGTGGCTTTGGGGTGATGGCTGCAAGGCACCTCCCTTTTCCGTGGCTTCCTCATTGATCCCTCTTGCTTTGCAGTGGATCTGACTCAAGCCAGCGTGTCTGTTGGACCTTTTAGAGTGACTTCCTCAGTGTCTTCTCACCATTTTGAAAGAAGGGAAAACTTACTATCATCATGCATATGTTTTAGCCACTTTAATTTCCATTATAAGGAGAAAAGTGAGTTATAAATGAGAACCATCATCATCTTCTTTTTCTTCAGTGGAAAAACTGTTGCCCAATAGCTGTGTACAACTGGCCATTTTCTATAGACTTATGTTGTCCCTCATCCAAATTTTTCCTTTAAAATGAGAGGAATTATGCATGAAACACCTCCAAATTCTGTCTGGAGCAGGTTTAGTCTTCAAAACAACCCCTCCACATCTTCTGATTCCAAAAACATTGAAAAATGAGTAGAAGTCTGCTGAAAATGAGGTGGTAAATCAGGAAGTGTTTAAAATAGTGTAAGTTTGTTGCTGGCAACTCCTTGTTTCTGGCATAGGACAAAGGCTGCAATCCAGTTGTTCCCGACTAAAGTAAACCTACAGCATCAATGTGATTTACTTAAGTTGATTTACCATTCATTCATGTATTTAGCTGGCTTATTTTAGTTGAGACTAACAGCTGGAATGAAGCCAAACTATCTAAAATAGCCCGAAATCCTTTGTTGAATGAAATCCAACATGCAAGAACTTGGAGGAATGAGAAACAGGGTAGTCCTAGAATTAGCTCATTAGGTTTGTTCTGTGTGCCTATGATACCATTTTCTCCATGAGCCAAAGGGACATGGATAAACGTGGAAGTTGACATTAAATTGCAAACTTAAACTTGCACCGCTGCCATGCATTGCTATTGACTAATCACAGAAAAATCCGTGAAAAGGTTTTCCTATACAATAGCCTCCAAGGTATATGGAATACTGTTTTGGGAAAGGAGTCATGGCTTTGGAAATGAATAGTAATTACCAGCTAAAAAAGGAAATATGCAGGCCTATGTTGAAAAGGGAGCCAGGTGAAGAGCAGTGCCGGATGAATAGAACGGAGCATCTGCCATTTCAGGAACAGCAGCCAAACTCTGTTGGGATCAAGACCAAATTAAAAAAAATACCAAGGCTCCTCACTTAGCAATTACAGCCATTCATTTTCAGCAAAGAGCTGGTGATGCTGATGTTGAGGGAGGAAATGCATCAGAGGCAGATCTTTAGGGGATTTCTGTACCTGCTTTTTGCACGCTTCTGCACATCCTTTTGTAAATGGCTTTTATCCATGAGAGATAGTTTGGTGGTCTTTCTGACGGAACTAATCTTCCTTCCTAGTCAATATTCTAGAATAGTCTAAGTGATCCAAAGCAAATTAGTTTTAGAACCTGTTGCACTACACAAGTATAGTGGAATGATTTGGCTTTAACTGCCATGGCAACATCTTATGGAATTGCAGAGTCTGTAGTTTAGAGAGAAGTATTTAGAAAGCTCAGTCAGGGAGCTCTAGTGCAGTGGTTCTCAAGCTGTGGGTCCGCAGATGTTTTGGCCTTCAACTCCCAGAAATCCAAACAGCTGGCAAACTGGCTGGGATTTCTAGATGTGGGCCAAACCTCCTGGGGACCCACAGGTTGAGAACCACTGCTCTAGTGCCCCATTACACTGGAAATGCTAGATGTCTAGAGTGAGCTAAATCATGTTAGGGTGAAGTCAATACATTAGCAAGTTTTCTGCAGTGAACAGGAGTATAATATAGCTGGATGTAAATTAATTCTTCGGTGTGAAACTCTTCTAGTCTTTTAAAGTTTTAGGAAATAATATAAAAGGCAGCAAGGTACAGGGGAAAATTATGAGTCAGTTGCTGACAATAGGCTGTGCTGGCTAGAGTTGTGAAGTTTTGCAATCCAGAAGGTTTCAGAGGGTAAAATAATTCCTACTATTGATTTAGAAGAAGCCTCGGGTCAAATCTTCAGTTGTGAACTCAATATGGAAGCCTCTGTCCCCTGACTGTATCTATTAAGCCGCCTCAGGCAAAAGATGGCAAGGCTTGCACAGAAAAGTTGCAATAGTGTTGGGGAACAGATCTATGTGTTCCACACAGTGTACCTGGCGCCTGTTGTGTGTCCATGTCGCCTTGTCACCAGAGCTTAAGCAAGGTGAAGCAACAGCTTTTCCAACTTGCTCTGGAAAGGGGGAGAGGGCAAGGTGCCCTGACCTCCATTGCCTCTGGCAAGAAATTCTCTAGGGTGGACAAAGTTGGATCCATCCTATCTGATACAAAATAAGCAATTTTTCACATTTATGGAGTATATTTATACCGTCCAACTTCCCTAACTTGGAAAGGATAGCCCCCTAAATTCCCCCACTTTCTCTGCTGCTCTAAAAGTCTCCCAGTTTTATTTTCTCTCTCACCCCCACCCGAACTTTTCCTCTTTACCTTCAGCTTACTTCAGTTACTGTACACTGAGTTCAACATGCAAAAATATTTTGCACCCTATGAAATGGACAAAAGGGATGGTATGGAATTTTTCCTTTCCTGTAAGCTCACGCAGGAATCCCCAGTGGTGCAATGGGTTAAACTTTATGCTGGCAGGACTGAAGGTTTGAATCTGGGGAGAGCATGGATAAGGTCCTTCTGTCAGCTCCAGCTCCCCATGCAGGAACATGAGAGAAGCCTCCCACAAGGATGGTCAAACATCACACATTTGAGATTCCTCTGGGCAACATTTTTGCAGACGGCTAATTCTCTCACACCAGAAGTGGCTTGCAGTTTCTCAAGTTGCTCCTCTCTCTCTCTCTCTCTCTCTCTCTCTCTCACACACACACACACACACACACACACACACACACACACACACGGAAACTTGGTGCATCAGTATTTAGGTAAATTCAATAGGCTTACTAGGTCTACTTTAGTTGGTACTAACAATAAAATGCATATCTAAGAAATATATCAACCAAACGACAGCCATCTCTAGGCCCAGACTTGCTCTTTTGGGTTGCTTATCTCTTGCTAGTAATCAGCACAGCTATGAAGTACAATGTTAATAAATGTGCATTCTCTATGTACTGAAGGCAAGGCGTGCCAAACAATGTGCTACATGATCGTCTTTGGATGAAACATGCTACACTAGCAAATAAATCTTTCACAACTTCGCATTATATTTGCCTTCCTCCTCCCATCTCATATTTTAAAGTCTGAAAAACTACATGACGAATTAAAGTGTGTCTCCTTGCTGTCTCTCCCCTTTTCTCTCTTCGTGGAACCATGCCAGAATTTATAATACCAAAAAAATGGATCAAAGTTAAGCTCTTTTCATCTAGGCCGTTGAGATTGTGAGCAAAAACCTGCTTTTGGCACTGCAGAGATGTAACTCGAAGGCAAGGGATCAGTAACCAGCTTGATGCATTCAGGAAAAGTAGAACAAAGTCCCTGGGATAATTAGGACAGTTAGTTGTGCAAGAACTCAGCCTACTTCTTAAAAGAAGGGGGGGGGGTGAGAGGGTGGGGAGAGAAAACTTAGGAGGCATCTTATGCCATTCTGATGCCTTCTAGGGAAACCTGGCATAATGAACTCCCCCTTTCTCTTCTCCCCTCCCTTCCAACCATGTTTCTTTTAAATTTTTCTGTGCCACATTTCAGCACAAATACCAAGGTCAACAACAGCAATTAAAATTAATGCACATTTAAGCAACACATGTTCAAAGCATTTACATTTTTAATGTTGTCTTCAATTCATCATGTTCCCATTCTTGAACCCAAAATTAGGCAAGTTTTAAACTGAGAGAACCGGTGATGAATATGGGCCTTTCTTCTGTTATGGGGAGGATTTAGAAGGAGGTCTATTTATATTACTTTACAAATGATTTCTGAATTGCCTTTCAGCTCCAAACAGGCTCTCAAGGCAACTTAAAATTTAAGCTTTTAATAAGTTCAAAACATCACGAACAGCAAAATTAACAAAAGAAAATGGCCCTTTAAAACACAGAGCAGCTTTAATATTAGTGGAATATCCGTAATCCTAAATGCTTGGGGACAAAAGGGTTTTGGACTCCCCTCCCCTCCCAATTTTGAATTTGTGTGAATGTATATAGTGGGATTATTTAGAGGTGGGACCCTAGTCTAAACATGAAATTCATTGATGTTTCATATAAACCTTATACACATTGCCCGAAAGTAATTTTATATGATATCTTTAATAATTTTGTGAATGAAACAATGTGTGCATACATTGAACTATCAGAAAGCAAAGGTGTCCATTTCAGATTTTGGAATATTTTGGATTTTGGAATTCCAGATGTTGAACCTGTGCATGTAAAATCACTCCAAAGCTATTGAGAAATAAATGTGAGAAATGAACAGCCTGCATAAAACTAAACAAATATAAGAGATGGGTCAAATGTCCTAAGGAAAAAGGTTCCCAGAGAAGGCCCTGAGGCTTTTTGCCCTGTTCTCACAGTCCTAACTCCTGCTGCTGGTAGAACAGAAGAAACTCCTAGAGATAGGCTTACATAATAATATTGCCTCCATCAAATAGTTATACCCAAGATCTTTGGGAATTTGGCCTCATCTAAACAGGTCACTTAGTCTGGGGCCAGTCTGGAGCAGAAATCTTCAACCATGACGATGATGGGGTGAGTCAAAGTGGTGCAGTCAGGCCAAGACTGCATCAGCCTTGCTTTACTGTCATCTTACCATGTATGTTGCTTGCCATTGCCACTCCCAAATGCTCACTGAGCTCCATAAGAGAGCATTGCTGGTGTCTCGTGCTGACATCAGCAGAGCCAGCTGTGCAACCAGGCAGAATGAGGGTGACGACCTCAGTGGTGATACAGTCCTGATCTGTCCTCTTTTTTCTAGAACTGGTTAGTTAAGGGGAAAAGGGAAGGCAGTTTCCATGATGGCCTGTGTGAACAGTAGATCTGTCTGAATTAGACATGGACCCGCTTTCCACACTGGGCTGAAGCTATGAGATTTCTTGATCATTTGGACCAAAATTCAGAGCATCCCCCAACCTTTTATAATATGAGGCTAAACCTGCTTAATCCAGCAGTAAGCATCAGAGGTTCAGGAACATCATGGAAACAGCCAGGAGCAACTGCAGGTTTTTAAGCCCACGTGGATGAGCCCTTGGGCCCCCTGATGGCACAGTGGGTTAAACCGCTGAATTGTTGAACTTGCTGACTGAAAGGTCAGTGGTTCAAATCTGGGGAGCGGGATGAGCCCCCACTGTTAGCCCCAGCTTCTACCAACCTAGCAGTTTGAAAACATGCAAATGTGAGTAGATCAATAGATACTGCTTTGGTGGGAAGGTAACGGCACTCCATGCAGTCATGCCGGCCACATGCCCTTGGTGGTGTCTATGAACAACACTGGCTCTTTGGCTTAGAAATGGAGATGAGCACCACCCCACAGAGTTGGACACGGCTATACTTAATGTCAGGGGAAGCCTTACTTTTACCTAGATGAGCCCTTTATTGACAGACAGAAGATATTTGGGACATCTACCATCACTGCTGGTTGCTGTTCTGGATTGGGCCCACCTGACTTGCTTTTTTTCCTAGTTGTGGAAAGTTGCGAGCTACCTGATTCCCCAGTGTCCTGAACCAAAACAGCAGTCAATTCACAGTTGCACAGCACATATTGTGGTCATTATGCTTCTGAAAGGTAGAAAGGAAGCTAATAACAGTATGTGATTACTGAACCCGAACCCAGCACTTTTTTTTTTGTTCACATTGTCACTTCTGGAGCAAGGCAAAGCTGCATTGCATTCATGTCTGGGAACAGAAAGGACTGTGTTTTCTCAAGCTTAGAACCAAAACAATGGTGTGCTAAGATATTAAATTTTCACTCCTTAAATAACCCAGTTATGACAGCTTTGAGGTATGTTTTTTGTGTAAAAGAAATCCAAATTTGAAGCTGTTCCCATAGGTGTGTTTGGTTTGTTTTAATACTCCTTGGATAGCAATCTTATTTTTAAATGAGGAAACCACTTCCTGAGACAAAAAGTTCTCTAAAACAATAATTATCTAAAGGAAGTGAATGAGTGGAATTGCTTGTGGAAATCCTAATAGCCCAATAAAGATTTGTTCCACACTGATTCTTCTTTCACCTCCATTTCAGCACCAGATATATTCATTTGTTTTATACCACTATTACTCCATTTTATACATGACCCAGTAACATCGAGAACATTTTGATACATATTGCTTTCTGTGGGATCCAAGGATCCAGTTAGATCTTTTTCATTAAAATCAATTGACTTTTACAGATCTTAATCTCAACTTGCTGAATCATACACTTCCTTATTTATTTGAGAATCTTCACATTCCGTTGGTATGGGAAGCTGAAATAAAATGAGCTTTTAGTTCATGTGGGAATTCTTTGATGTTGGGATGGAGATGCAAACAGGATCGTCCACACAAAGTATTTCAGAATCTTTGCTGATTTCTGTAGGGTGTAAACTCAATAAAAATATTGGAGATAAAAAACAAGGGAGTGCAGCTTTCATTATAGAATTATGTGTAGTCTTGTGTCACATCAAATTATGCAAATAAGTGTTCGTATAAAAAAATCACAAAGGAATCTGCTAGGTGATAGCATAGAACTTCCGGGGAGGCTCTGCTCTCTGTCCCACCACTTTCTCAGGTACGACTGGGAGGGATGAGAGAGAGGGCCTTCTCAGAGATTGCCCCTCGGCAGGGGCGGCTCAACCCATTACGCAAAGTAAGCATTTGCAGTATAGTTGATTTTGCCCAGGGGCGCTCTTGAGGTGCTCTTGGGGGAAAATAGACCTTGACATATGCGAGTTGTAGTTACTGGGATGTATAGTTCACCTACAATCAAAGAGCATTCTGAACTCCACCAATGATGCAATTGAACCAAATATGGCACACAGAACTCCCACGACGAACGGAAAATATATATCAGTGATTGGTGGGGGGGGGGGGGGCAAAATCCTGTTTGTTTACTGTTGAAAATTACCTAGGGTCACCTTTGCCCCTCGGCTATAGAACTCCCTTCCTAATGAGATCAGGTCAGTCCCCTCCCTCTTGTCCTTTAGAAGGATGATAAAAACATGGCTGTGGGAACAGGCCTTTGGGATTGTGTAATGAGGCGGCAATAGGAACTCTTAGTATGCCAACCAAATTCGATATGGCTGTTGAGACAGTTTTGTCTAGAGGATTTTAATCCATTCTAATTAACTACTGAGCTCAAATATGAAAAATATTGAACGATTTCAATGTTTTGTGTACTTTAAAAAGTTATGTAAATCATATGTGGTCATTATTTTTGTTTTCTTGATGTTCAACTGTAAACCTGCCTTTGCACTTTCTTTCTTTTCTCAATATTTATTCCAAGCCTTTGTTATTTTCTGCTAGTAGTGTAATGCCATCTGCATATATTAATTTACTGATGTTCTTCCAATTTTCATACCTCTTTCCTCTGAATCTAATCCTGTGTATATGATATGTTTAGTCTGAAAGTTAAACAGACAGGGTGATAAAATTCAGTTTTACCTGAATCCCTTGTCAATAATTCTGTTTCTCTATATTCTGTCGTGAATATAGCCTTTTATCCTATGTACAAGTTATGCCCCAGGAAAATCAATTGCTGTAGCATGCTCATTTAAAAGTTTTTCATGATCTACACAGTCAAAAGTTTTACTATAATATATAAAGCACAGGAAAGTTTTCTTCTGAAACCCTTTGGTGCTCTCCATTATCCAATGTGTATTTGTGATATGATACATAGTGCCTCTTCCTTTCCTGAACCCAAAATGGACAGATGGTATTTCTTGCTCCATAATTAAAAGTCTTTGATGTAGAATTTTAAGCATCATTTTATTTGCATGGAAAATTAATGCAATGGTCCTGTGGTTGCTACAATCTCTGGCGTCCCCTTTCTTAGGGACAGAAATGTTTTTGAGCACCTCCAATCTGTGATCTATTGTTTTGTTTTGCATATTTGTTGACAGATTTCAGTTAGAACTATAATAGATTCTATCTCAGTAGCCTGAGGCAGTTGTTTTGGTATGCCATCTGTTCCTCATGACGTATCTCTCAGAAGTGCTCTGAATGTAACTTCCATTTCAATTTCTAAACTTGTAGGTTCATCTTCAAATGTTCATCCTTTCATCTCTTCGTATACGTTTTCAACGTATAGAGCTGATAAGGGAAAACTGTGCCATTTTTAGAATCAGCAGGTCAAATATACCCAGAAACAGGTCTAAGATTTGAGGGCACCAAAATGTGAGTTGGCCAGTGTAATCATTGAATAGTTGCATTCAGGGTTCTGATTCTATTTCTGTCAGCTTTTACTTTTGCTTCTCATCAGTCTTGAAGAGTTTATGTACCTTGCTTTGCTTATATAATCTTGTTAGTTAGCACATGCTTTCACTCTCCACTGTTGATGGATTGGGCAGGCTGCTCCTTCAATTTTTACCAGTCAACAGTCACCTAGGAGTCTTCAATCGATGGAAAGATAGGCAACAGGACCAGGCCATGATTCACCTCCTCATATTGTACTGTTTCCAGCTGATCATTGTAAGAAAATTATTTCAGGACTGATATCTGAGTTTCCCCTCTGAGCCCCTCTTTCCTCTTGCTTGCAGTTTGGATTGCAGGGGGAAACACAATGAAATAACACCCTCTCCCTTAATGCAGATTGCAGGCACAGGGGCCACAGTGAGGACTGGGACCAAAGTAGGAGGCAGATAGCACCCTTCCCAAATCCTAATTCAGATCAGAACCTGGAATGCTTTTCTTTGTTATATGGAGAATTAAAAAAGCACTTCCTTTCACAGCCAGCCCATAGTGTAGAAATCAGGATGAGGACAAGCAACACGAGACTCCTTCAAGACACTCAAACAGCTCAAAGTCCTCCAAGAGACACAAAAAGTGTTCAGGCTGGAAGTATGCTGCCTCTGGTCTGTGTGATTTATTGTGTGAGAAAACTGAAGATTTCCTTTTTAATTAAACCTTCAGTGAATCACTGTTATTGAAAAACACATTTGTTTCCTTTGGAGCTTTTATTTGTTCACCACATATGACATATTATTTTGTGGTTCCAGTATTTATGTGCCCATGCAGCTTTGTTTTAGAAGACTCTGCAGTTCTGTATTGTTGATTGCTGCAGAGGTTCCTTGTTTTGATAACCATAAGACATGAAAGGGCAGGGGATGTTCTTGTTTTGACCGTCTTTTCAAAGCTAGGAGTGGAGTTCAATGCACCCTGTGATTATGGCTATTAAACTTACACAAAGCTACAAATTAATAGCAAGGCAGTAGTCCAATTCTCATTTCAGAGCAGGAACGGTGCATCTAGAGATGAAAAGCATTTGCAAAAGTGCAACAAATGTGGAGCTTAAGCTCTCATGAAACCGATACATGAATAGAGAGGAGTTTACCTTATGTACTATCTGGTACATACATTGTGCTGGTACAGCTGCACCAGGAGCTCCAATTTTGTTTGCTTTGCATTTAATGTTTGTTATAGTCCTAAGTTTCAGGGACTCTGCAGATAGGTGGCTTATTTTGGCTGCCATCATAGGGCAAGTCACCTGTCAATTATCGTTGGGTTCCCTGGTCCCGCCCCTTTTTTAGTTTTGGAGGGAATAGAAGCCTTTTTGAGTCAGTTCTCACAGAGAAGCCTTTCGCACAGGACATAAAACAAAGAGCTCCTGTAGAAAGCTTCGTCTTCTACGGCTTGGCCGGGGAGATATACAGCCTACAGCCTACAACTTGGCCAGGGTTATACAGCCCTACAGCTTGGCCGGGGAGAAAAGGCCCACAGCTTGGCTGAGGATTTTGCAGCCTTGCAGCTCCTTTGCTGAGGGACTTCAGCTGACCATCACTGAAACTCCTTCTTTTCCCCTGGAAGTCTACAAAGCTCTGCTTGGTAAGGGTCGCTCGTGGAAGCCAGACGCAGTTGGTACTGGGTGCAGGGGCTCCACGCCAACAGAGGCAAGTACAGACGGCCCAGATTAGAAGTTAAGGATTTCCCCATTAGTTAGTATACAGTTATGAAGATAGTGCCTGTTCCCAGTGAACAAGATTGCAAGAGCCAATAGACTGTTAAGAAAGCTTTAAAGTACCTGTTTATCTTCATTAATAAAGAACTTTGTTGGACTAACTTTAAGCCTCTACGGCACTTTGTGTAAGGAAATCCAAAGGCCTTTAATCTGAGGCAGCCCCGGTGTCCCGTTGGACACATAGAATTTATGTCCTGTCTACAGTCTAATGCACAGGCCCAGCGTGCGACAGCACACCAGGGGTGGTGGATCACTCGATGACTCTGAGGGGGATTTTGCTAATAGCTCTTCTTTCTTCAGCAGAAAAGGAAGGTGAAGTCCAACATGCATCAGCAGCACTAGCACCGGAGGGTTGGAAAACCCCTGGTAGCCAGTTTTAATTTCAGTTTTTACTTTGAACTAAATGGGGGAGAGAAAGTGATGATCGTTCTATTATGCTTTTGGTTAAACTGCACTGCAAAGTTGCTTTTACATTTGTTTGTTAAAGGTGCCTTCCTTCCAAATAACAAATGAGATTCTCTATGGAAATAGGGGAGGTGAGTCGTAACCAGAACGGGTACCACCAACACCCTTGTGCCATTTATACAACAGGGGAGGGGAGACAGTCTCTGCCAAAAAAAGGTGTTTATTTTCCACTTTCCAGGTAACCTTTACACAAATAGATGGTTACAAGCTACATCAGTTAAAAACCTACTTTTTTCTGTTACAGATCATTCGAGCAGATGGGTCTTGCCTAAAAAAATAATAGAATTTAGATTTCCACTTCCAAGGAAGTTAAGAGGAATTCCCCAAAGACATAGTGTGCCTTCTAAGCTGCTTAGAGATAAGAAGATATATAGGTACAGCAGAATTTGTACACATGCACAAATGCCCCACAGCATTTTTCTAGACTAGGTAACTAGATCTATTCATTCATATCTACAGTATATGCTATATTAGAAGAAGATACAGCACAACCTCCACATCCATAGAACCAATATATGTGATTTCACTTATCCATATATTGTTCACTCAGGGGCCTATCTATATAAATAAAAATGTAATATTTGTTTGTGGGATTAACATAACTCAAAAACCACTGAACTAATTGACACCAAATTTGGACACACTATATCTATCAGGCAAACAAGTGACCATCACTCATGAAAAACACTGAAAAAACACAGTGGAAGAGACTTTAAAAGCCAAGAAATAAAAAATACATTACAACATATGCGCAAAACCACATATATATACATATACACAATATATTTAAATTTAAACAACATATATTTTCAGATTTGGTTTCAACCTGCTTTCTGAAAAAGCAATTAAAGCAATTAGTATACAATTAGATACCAATTTTTGGTATATCTAGCAGTATTTAGAAAACACTGAAAATACAAGAACAAAACACATATACACAGACTGGGCCACAGCAACGCATGGCAGGGAACAATTAGTAACACAACAACAACAACAACAACAACAACAACAACTTTATTCTTATATCCCACTACCATCTCCCCGAAGAGACTCGGGGTGGCTTACAGATGGCATAAAAGTGCCTAAATCAGGGCATAAAATAAAACACAATATAAAATGCAATTAAATTTTAAAAAAGCATGTAAAACAAGAACTTGAAACTCAATTAAAATAGCTCTCTTATACAAGGGACACCTTATTCTCCATCATTTGTCCCATTGAAAATAATAAGGTTTGCTATTATCAATAGTTTCATGTACCACACAAAGTCTAGTAATATATTCCCTGCAGATATGGGAGTTATACCGTTGTTCAATTAAGACTTTTCTCTCTGATACAGAGTCTGATGCAGTGTAGTTAACTGCAGTGTAGCTTTACATTTTGATCCTTTTTTTTCTCCAGGCACTGCTATGAATAACAAATAGTTAACACTGTATAACGAACATGGTTTTCCAAGAAAATAAAAGAATTTAGAGATGAAATTCAATGTTTGAGGAAGGGATATTCCTATAATGGGATTTTCACTTTGTGGTCCCCTGCACTATCCTCCAAATCAGTAAAATTACATGAAATTATGGGGTCGACAGGCAACTTGAAGGAACACACACACACACACACACAAGGAGGTGGAACAGCTCTACAGCCCCTTCTGGTGAGGGAAGCAGAAACCATTCTGCCAGTGGAAGGAATTCACTGGATTCCACTTCCACCCCCCTCCCCATCTTCCCCACAATCCTTTGAGGATTTGTGACTAGATTTGTGACTCCTCAGATATTTAGGAGATTTGAACTTGGGATTTGCCAGTTCTACTCCAATGATCCGACTGCTACACTGCTGTGCTGTATATGCTTCGTACAATCGTACGAAGTTCGTACAATCACTTAGCTTGCATCTGGATGCTTTGCCCTCCTTCCAAATTGCACCATGCACAGAGATAGAAGTCATTTATCTTTCTGATGAATATTGAACAGTAATATGTGCTTGGTGTCAAGTGATTTTACATTATCCAAGCACTACTTGAACAATTCAGTTTGGGCTACAAAGAAAAGATGCACGGGTATATGCAAAGTAGTTTCATAAATTGTCTTATTGATTAGGTAGAACATTTTTGCAAGTAAGCATGTTTAGTATCACAGCTCACAGTTAACAAAATAAGAAAGCCTTTCTACAATCCAGTTCAGATGTTTTGGACTTCAACTCCTATAATCTCAAACCATTGCCCATATCAGCTAGGGGTTCATGGACATTGTAGTCCAAAAAATGTGGGGGGAGCCATACTTCAGAATGCTAAATGTAATTTTATGTAATTTATGTAATGTATTTTATATGTAATTGGTAACTTAATGTTGTGTATTATGTTTTAGGTTTTTAGTGTTAGCATTGAATCTTTGCTGTTAGCCAGTCTGAGTCCCTCTGCAGAGGTAAATAAGATCGGGATAGAAAAGTTTTAAACAAACAAACAAACAAATAAATAAATGTTGCAAATCTAAGTAACATACATTTCAACTCCCAGTCCAGTAATGGAATTGTAAGAATTCATATGAAAATTTTAATTTCTAACATGCAGCATTGCCACAAAATTACAGTTATTTGGATCCAGAAGTCACCTCTATTAAACAAATTTGAAACTAGTTAGGGATGGGTTTATGCTTGAAATGTAACATCAATCTTTATACACTAAGCACATTCATTTATCCCTGGAAATAGTTGATCTGGCTACAGTGACACGTGTTTTGGTTATATCCCATTTGGATTACAGGTACACCTCAGCTAATGAAGAAGATACATTTCTTCTTTAACAGAACATTTGATTCCAGAGACAGAAATAATGTGGAAATAAGGCCCCAATATGGCAAAACAAAAGAGCAGTTCAACATAGTTCAACACACTGACAGTATGCACATGAGAAATGAAACATGTGCATACCTTGTGGTCTCTTCCAATTCTATGAATTTATGATTTAACATACAAGTTAAACAAAAAGGATGATGAAATGCAGCCTTTCCCAATTCCCTTGCCAATTGGAAATCATTATGTTTCTCCATATTCTGTCCTGACAGTAGCTTCCATTCCTGAGTACAAGTTACATAGTAGGACAATCAAATGTTGTGGCATTCACAGTTCTTCATGATCTACACAACCAAAGGTTTTGCTGCAAAGCAGAGTTTATCAAACTGTGCTCCAGATGTTTGGGACTTCAGCTCCCACAATTCCTAACAGCTGTTAAGCTAGCTGGGATTTCTGGGAGCTGAAGTCCAAAACATCTGGAGGAGCACAGTTTGAGAAACACTGCTGTAAAATATGACATGGTAACAAAAACACAATTTTTAATCCAAGAGAATACTTTTCTAGAAATCTCCTACTCTTTGAGCTGTAGTGTGATACTGGTGGTTTGTAGTGAAGTTGTCTTTATAAACCTCTAGGTGCAATTCCTCTAGGGGAGGAATAATGGATTTTAAACAGGGGCAAAAAATCCTGAGACTTCAGAAGAGGTCCACATACAGACCTGTTGGTCCTGGGATTTCTGCCTCCGTTGTCCAGACTTGATACTTGTTGCAAGATTTAGAGACCCCCAAGATAGCCACTACGGGACTTCCGCTGGAAACTCCAGGGTTTTGTTTTGTGTTGTTTGTAAAAAAAAACAAAAAAAAACCCTCAAGATGTGGCTATACAGATATGTGGAGAATCACTGCAAAAATTCCATGTTTGTCCTGGCCAAAGAAAACGTTTCATGAAGTTTCGACCCTACAAACAAAGTTTTTGCCTTCTGTTCAGCTGTCACCTTCTTTTTAGGAACCGACCAATCAAGAACAAACATCTAAAGTCCGGGAACAAATCCAGATTAAAAAATCCCATGATTTCTGAAAATTCTCCCAAGTTCTTGCTCACCAATTTAAAAAATCTTCAAGAGACTCCAAAAAGATACACTTCCAGTCTTTGTCCTGGCAAAGGTCCATTCAAAGCCAAATATGCTGCACTGTCAAATTCAAAACAGCAAAAATGAAAATGAAAATGCAATTTTGGTGACTAGTGGTATATATAAATGAAATTAATAGTCAGAAAAAGCAGGAACTTGTATTATGTTTTTGTTTGGTTACTTGATTGCATTGAGAAACATAACCACAACACATTTACAGGATGCTGATAGGGTACTTGCTACAAGTCTGTAAACTTTAGCCTGACATCTGTCAGTTTCATTAACATTCTATACCAATTATGTTAATTCTTTTGTTTTAAATAATCAAATTAGCTACAGCCCTCTAGCTCAGGCTGGGTGTACAATGTGGGCTCATTCAGTGCCCTGCTGCACCTGACACAGAAGGCGATGGCGGAGCAAAATTAACTAGAATTCCATGATGTCCCACAAGTTCAGTCCTTTTGGCTTTAACAGAACCATGTCATCTGAATGGACCCAGCGTGGAGCAGATTGGCACTGTAGCATAACAGCCGTTGGGAAATATTGGTTTGGACAGAAGCGTGGCAAAACACTCTTTCCTCTGAACTGCAAGCGCAGAACCTCTTTCCACCTACATTCTGCCTTCCCTTGTATCTTCAGGGGGGGGGGGGGGGGAATGCCAGTTTTGAATGGGGTTGAAAAAATAGTGAGTTATGCTAGAGTACACACACACACACAGATTTGTACTCAACTTGTAATGTGCATGTACACCTCTTTATTCTTTTGCACACAGTGTACATATATAAAAACACAGATCCCATGCTAAGCTATCATGCTTTTGGGAGTACTCACCAGTTGAATCAGACGAAAGGCTTTTTTCAAGTCTAACTGCTTTGGATTGGAGAAGTCATTTTGAAAACTGGAGGCCAAGGTCTTTAGGCACTGCACCCAGTGTGCTGACCACCACTGGGACCACCTTTACTGACTTTTGCCACAGTCTCTGAAGATTATTATTATTCTTATTGTTATTGTTATTGTTATTGTTATTGTTTCTACAGTTCTATTTATGGGTTTAATTTTTTTTCCTATATATGTATGTCTGTGTAAAATTTCTTCGATAATATGCACTGAATATGGACTCGTTTGTTTGAAAATGTGACAGACTTATGACCAAAGAGTGTTGTATTCATAGCACAACGTTATTAAAAGCCTCCTTTCTCGTGCTATATTGGAACAAGTCTTTCTTAATATTTTCGCAGCTTACCACTTGCTCCCAATGGGCCAGGCTGGATTCAGAGACAAAACATTTAAAAGGCTTCCCTAGAAGCGTCTTCAATCCAGATTTCCCTGAGTTTGAATAGGAGCAGACTCAGAATTTCAACTGGTGTGAAAGCAGCACAATTCTATGAAAGGCCGTTCTGCTCTGATAATTTGTCCAAGTCAAGGGCTGAACTGAAGCGAGGGGCACCATTTAGGATGGGCAGGAGGGTTGTCAAGCTTTGTTTGAAAAGTGAGGCTGCATTCTGGAGCCTTTAGCAGAAACTTGATTTGCTAGACAAGACAAGGTGAATATGATCAGCAACTTGCCAAGGCAAACTTCACAAGCTCTTTCTCGGTTCAAAAGTTGCTATAGGGGAGACGCTATCTCAGCTGTAGAGTAAATGCTACCCAATCCTCCATTTGTTTTTGTTTTTTGGGGGGACGGACTTGTTTTCATCTTTCCTTTCTCCTCCTCCCTCTCCATCTTAAAACTAAGCCCTCCCAACCTTTGAAGAGGGAAATTTTTGATGTCTTGAGTCTCTTTGAGCTTTTTAGATTTAAGAAAGTCCTCTCTTTAAGCTGCTAGGTCAGCATTTCTCAACCTGGGTGTACGGACACCTGGGGGAGTGTCATGAGGGGGTATCAGGGAAGTTGCCAAATACCATCAGAAAACACTATTTTCTGTTGGTTATGGGAGATCTATGCGGGAAGTTTGGCCCAATTCTATTGTTGGTGGGGTTCAGAATTCCCTTTCATTGTAGGTGAACTATAAATCCCAGTAAATACAACTCCCAAACATTAAGGTCTATTTTCCCCAAAATCCACCAGTGTTCACATTTGGGCATACTGAGTATTCATGCCAAGTTTGGTCCAGATCCATCATTGTTTGAGTCCACAGTGCTCTCTAGATTTAGGTGAACTACAACTCCAAAACTCAAGGTCAGTACCCACCAAACCCTTCCAGTATTTTGTGTTGGCCATGGGAGTTTTGTGTACCAAATTCAGTTCAATTCCATTGTTGGTGATGCTTTTTGATTGCAGGTGAACTATAAATCCCAGCAAGTACAACTCCCAAATGACAAAATAAACCACCCAACCCCTCCAATATTCAAATTCAGGCGTAGCAACGGAAATAATTTTATAGTTGTGGGGGGGGGGGGGGTCACCACAACAGGACAAACTGTAGTAAGGGGTCATGGCATTAGGAAGGTTGAGAAACACTGAGCTAGGTCGTTGTCTAGTTTACTTGTGGGTTAAATATTGACCTCCGCTGAACTTAAAATGTTCAAAAATAAATAAAAACATTTTCCCTTGTCCCCCAGATTTTAACTTTAAAACTTTATGATGTTTTTGTTTTTAAAAAAGTAAAACCAAAGGGCACAGAAGAAATTATATATGCTCCAACATTTCAGTTTCGCAGACATGGGGGGTCAAACAATCATGGAAAATTAAAAAAAACAAAGGAAAGAAAAAAGAACAATCAGCAACAAATCCACTAGTTTCCAAGGAATTTGGTCCTCAAAGACCTACCTATAGATCGAAGTCTTCAATCATATACAGTGCAAAAGGTACGCAGTGACGGGAACAGGTCAGTCCCTTCCTGGTCAGGACAGTCCATTACAAATTATCAAAACTCAAGGAGGTTTCAAAATTACAATGAAAATAATTAGTAAACCTTAAGTCCCACTGGGTATGACTTAGGCCCCTTCCACACAGCTGAATAAAATCCACACTGAACTGGATTATAAACCCATGTGGACTCAGATAACCCAGTTCAAAGCAGATATTGAGGATTATCTCCTCTGATATTCTGGGTTACATGGCTGTGCAAAAGGATCCATATTTGCCTTTGGCTGAGCTCAAGCAATTGTTTAAATCCAAACATAAATTGGTGCTGGGTTCATATTTGCAGCAACCTGAAATTCAGAAGTTGGTCACAGAGTTGTGCTGTAGGATTTGGTGATTCATTCAAGTAACACCCACTTAATCAAACGTATTATATAATTTTAATTACTTTTACATTGTGTAGTACATGTTTTAACTATTGTTTTTGGAAGCTGCCCTGGGTCCCACTCTGGGAGAAAAGTGGCAGGTAAATGAATTAAATGAATTTTTTTCATGTCAGGAGTGACTTGGGAAACTGCAAGACACTTCTGGTGTGAGATAATTGGCCATCTGCAAGGACGTTGCCCAGGGGACACCTGAATGTGTTACCATCCTGTGGGAGGCTTCTCTGATGTCCCTGCATGAGAAGTGGAATCTGACAGATGGGAGCTTATCCCGCTCCCTGGGTTCGAACCGCCAACCTTTTGGTCAGCAGTCCTGTTGGCACAAGGGTTTAACCCATTGCATCATTGTGGGCTCCTAATGAATTTATTTGCAAATAATTAAATCTGCTAAAATTTTATCCACATATGTGGAATGTTGACTGTAATTGGGATTATACCTGCCAAATCGGGACATTTGAAGGGCATGGCATCCCATTTTTCTGAAAAAAAGACTAAGTATCAGATGCAAGCATACAATAAAACAGATGTGACTTCTTGGCCTTTGGATTGGATGGTCCTTGTGGTCTCTTCCAACACTTTGATTTTATAGTTGAAGTATATACAACCATGTGAATGCCCAGAGAGACAGACTCAATTGTGTGACAATAATAGGAAATAATACAACAGAACATCTGAGCGAATTAAGTCCAACAATCAGGAAATGTCTCTTTCTCTCCCTCCTTCCCTCCCTCGCTTTCCTTTTCCCCCAAAATAAAAGTTTGCCAAAATGACAGTGGAAGGATCCAAACTGAACACATGGGATTTAGAAGAAAATAGGATTTGTTACATGCAGAATGCGTGTGTGTATATGAGTGTTGTTCTTTTTCCCTAGCACGATGACACTTGTACAGATGGGAGCTTCTGTAAAAAAGGGAATTGCAATCGGATTATAGATTCTAGAGTTGTTGCACAAAAGAAGGGTTTCAATACCATGCTGCACTGAAATAATGGTCTTGTTGGGCTCCTTAAGAAGTTGGCCTCTGCAGAGTCAGCAGCAGGAGGAGCAGGCGAGACACTATAAAAAGCCTTCTCTCCCTCTTTTTTTTCCCAGGGAAAAGGAGGGATCCAAGCCACCCTCCTTACAAGCTGCCTCCTTTCCTGCCTGCTGTGTTTTAACAGATGGCATCAGCAGGGACCTGGGAGCAGCGTGTTTAGCAATAACAGCAGAGCACTGCAGTCTGTATATATATCCCTTAAAAACGTTTCTGTACATGCTTGCAGACACCTTCCCAACACATTAGTCACGGAGCTGCTGTATTCAAGCTAGTGTAGACATACTTCTAAAGTCACAGAAACATATCCATATGGATGCAAAACAAACTGGATATGATAGCAAGCGAAAAGATCCCTGATGGCAGTATGTGTGTATGTATGCCGAGGGCTTATTATATTGTCAGTTCAACAAACCATTTCTTAATAGGGCCTCATCCACCAGTTAAGAGAGCTGGGGGTATGTTCGTCTCAAGGAGTTCAACAGAAAGTACTTGGCTTAAATCCAGGGAGTTTGGGTTGTTGGATGCATTAAATCTCACTGCTTGTTCTGTGGATCACGATATTTTGGATGCATGGATCCCTTTGCATGCTATGTCTTTGCTATGAGGAAAAAAAATTGGAGAAAAGAAACATTTTCCCTAGAGAACTAAAGTACAAGGTCCTTTGTAGGTAATGAATGGCAAGAGGTTAAATTATGGTATCCTAATATCAGTGGGATTCCGGACCCCCCCCCCCCCCCCCGGTGGAACAGTGGGTTAAACCTTTGTGGCGGCAGGACTGAAGACCAATAGGTCGCAGGTTCGAATTCAGGGAAAGCACGAACAAGCTCCCTCTGTCAACTCAAGCTTCCCTTGCAGGGACATGAGAGAAGCCTCCCACAAGGATGGTATAACATTAAACATCCAGGAGTCCCCTAGGCAATGTCCTTGCAGACGGCCACTTCTCTCACACCAGAAGTGACTTGCACTTTCTCAAGTCGCTCCTGACACACACACACAAAAGCAGTATTCCATTGGATAATACTAGGAAGGGAATCCTCTTCTGCTGTCTCAAGCAAATAAACTTTGAAAAGACTATGTTGTGATTTTAGTACATGTTGAAAACTTTATTTCACCTTGGCACTGATTACACATGTTGTTATGACCTTTCTTTCCATTTGCAACCACTGGTTATGGTATGTAAACGAACGATCATTTAACCACAAGGGGTTGTTATAATGTTTTGTCACTGTACAATGGTTGAATACATTACAGGTATACCTCAGTTTGCAAAGCACATACATTTGTTCCTGTTGTAATTGAAAATAAAGGTAAAGGTTTTCCCCTGACATTACGTCCAGTCGTGTCTGACTCTGGGGTTGGTGCTCATCTCAATTTCTAAACCAAAGAGATAGCATTGTCCATAGACGCCTCCAAGGTCATGTGACTGGCATGACTGCATGGAGCACCTTTACCTTTACGCTGGAGCAGTACCTATTGATCTACTCACATTTGCATGTTTTGAACTGCTAGGTTGGCAGAAGCTGGGGCTAACAGCGGGAGCTCACACCACTCCCCTGATTCGAACCTGTGACTTTTTGGTTAACAAGTTCAGCAGCTCAGCAGTTTAACCCACTGAAGGCTCCTTTTATCTCCAAGCTAGAAGAAAAATATTTTGGATACTGTTAAGTGTGTGTCTTCAATTCATTTCTGGCTTACGATGACCCTAAGGTGTACTTAGAATGGGATTTTCTAAGCAACATTTATTCAGAGAGTGTTTGCCTTTGTCTGCCTCTGAGACAGAGAGGGGATGATTTGCTCAAGGTCACCCAGTAGGTTTCCGTGGCTGAGCTGGGATTCGAATTCTGGTTTCCAGAGTTGTAGTGTCCACTTACATTGTAGAATTAATGCAGTTTGACCCCACTTTAAACTGCTACGGCTCAATGCTGTGGAATCATGGGAGTTGTGGTTTTGAGCCTTCTCTGTCAAAGGAGGCTAGTGCCTCACCAAACTCCCATGATTCCATTGCAGTTAAAATGGTGTCAAACTGTGTTAATTCTACAGTGTAGCTGCACCTTTAGTCTAACACTCAAACCACTATGCAACACTGCTGCTTGCTACAAAAATGAGCCTGCCTATGGCCACCTATGTTAATGAGAGATTTGAATCACTGATTGCTAAACTGACTCTCGGAAGTTCTTATTTTGGTGAGATCTGATTAATCTAGTGGCATTTCTACATCTTCACAACCTCTGAGGATGCCTGCCATAGAAGCAGGCGAAACATCAGGAGAGAATGCTTCTAGAACATGGCCATACAGCCTGAAAAACCTACAAGAACCCAATTCTACAAATGCAACAATGGATTATAATGCATTAATTCTGTCAGCCACCTTAGACGCTGGCTACTCTCACTGGCGGATTCTGATAGTTGGTCCACCAAAGGAGACTTTTGAAGACCTGGGTTTCTGGCTATAAGTTTTTTCCAATGCAATCCTATGCACATCTCTTCAAACCTAAGCTCTACTGAATTCAGCATGACTTATTCTCCCGGCTTGTAGGTGACTACAGCTTAACAAATTCAGGGGCACCTCTGTGATTCTGGAGGAATTTAATGAATGTAACACTGCTGTAAATTTAAATCAGAGCTAAAGCCTATGACTTAATTCCTAATTCAGAGAGGAAGTGGCATTATGTGTAACACAGAGCACAATGCCACCAACTTATTTGACTCTATTGTTACCTGCCTATCAGGGCACAAGTCCATATCGCTGTTCATCAGGCAGAGTCAGCTCTTGCCCAAGAAGCATGTGTGCACAGGCATGGAAACTGTCATCTGAAAATACGCAGATAAACTGCCTGCCTGCCTGGAACAAAGGCAAAACAAAACCCTCTGACTCACTGGCTTGTGCGGCTGAAGTGACTTGTAGAACTTCATCAGTGTAACAATTTGTGCAAAATGGAGCTGTAATGAATTTTGCACATTTTGTGACCTTTGGTTTTTTGAAGGACACTGAAAATCAAACCATATTACCATTTATTGTGTTAAACTTCATACCTTTCTTAAATATGACAACATTCACATATACCTGAGATATTTTTAAAGTAGTTTGTTTTGCAAGCAAATTTCAAAGAAGAAAACTGAAGGCATTCGGAAAAGACAACTTTGAACTATGACAAAATTCCTGTTGATTAATATTGGCAACTCAAAATGCATTAGGCAATACCTCTAGGTTGCTTGTCATTGCAGACTCTCTCACATGACTAACAAGCAATGGGCTAGTTTGGTCCATGCCATTTTTCTGCCTTTTTCTGTTTTGGATAGAGGAACAAATGCCTAAAATCAGTCTGCATCGACAGGCCGTAGTTCAAACCCGGGGAGAGTGCAGATGAGCTCTCTCTGTCAGCTCCAGCTCCCCATGCGGGGACATGAAAGAAGCCTCCCACAAGGATGGTAAAACATTGAAACAACCAGGTGTACCCTGGGCAATGTCCTTGCAGACGGCCAATTCTCTCACACCAGAAGTGACATGCAGTTTCTCAAGTCGCTCCTGACATGAAAAAAAGTCTGCACCTGAAGCAAAAAATTATTTGACAGGTATCATAGGTATCATACAGGGTTTTAACTTTGCTTTTGACAGTATTTCTTAATACATAAATGTGTATGTTCTTATTCTGACGTTTGTTAATTTTTGGTGCTGTTCATAGACCGTGTGTGTGTGTGTGTGTGTGTGTGTGTGTGACAACATATCCTCTAACAGTCCCAAATTTTTGGGATCATACCACTTAATCCTTTGTCATCCCACTTTTCTAGTTGTGTTGAATACTTTCCAGTTTCTTTCTCTTCTTCTTACTCCCCCTCTTGGTCTTTTGTTTATTTCTATTGCTGCAAACTGAATTCAAACATAAAAGTTCTTTGCACTCAGTTATCTCAGCAACAAGGCGAGAAGATGATAGGATGAGGTCCTGCCTTTCCCAGCAGGCTTGGGCAAAAGCAAACTGCTGCAGCCTTTGTTAATTTGTATGACCTTCCTTGTCAATAACTTTTACTATGTTGACCCCACAGTGATATATGTGTGCTAGTTTCATTTGTTAAATGTTTGACAATATGTTAAGCAATGAATCATAGCTATCCCTGTACATTTACAGGTTTGAATCATCTAGTTGACCACAGAATTCTGTTGGAAGACCTGAAGATTCCTAGAAAAAACACCTCCAGTGTTGGAGGACTTAGGGCTCATCCAGGTCCCAAAAACTGGAACCTGTCTTACAATGACTCTAGTAAAAAAGCATTAATTCGGAACAAACTAAATTTTCCTTGGTTTGTTCCAAATTAATTTGATACCTCATTAGACATGGTCATAACGGGACATTGGGCCTGTGAGGACTCACTTCCGGGTAGTCTTGGGACTACCCAGGGCTGAGACCTCATTGCCATCCTGAACCTTTTGGGTTCCTGGAGCCCAAAGGTGTGGGATGGCACCCTCTTCTTCCCCCCAAGCTCCCCATTTACTCCTAAAAGTTAAGTAAAAGTACCTAGCTGGCACAACTTCCCTCCTTGCATCCTCCTGGCACGAGGAAATGACATGCAAAGAGACACGGGAAGAGGGATTTTCCTCCTCACCCCTCCTGTCTCCTCAGCCTGGGGTTTTGGGGACGGTGAGGACTCAAATCCTCAACAAAGCGGGTTTTTTAAACCCACTTCGTGCAGGTTTTGGTGCTGTCTGGAAGCATCCTTAGAGATTTTTAGAGAGATTTTCTCTTGGGTTAAAAAATGTATTTGTATTAGCAGTTTTTCACTTTCACAGGAATCCTGTGACCCTAACCCTGGAAAATGAGGAGTTGCTCCCCTTTCACAACAGCCTCCTTTTGCCAAACAGTTTGGCCCACTCTGATCATCAGAGAGCTGTAGCATAGTCTTTAAAAATTATGTAGGCTAAGCATTCCTGTTTGCCCTGTTCAATCTGAGTAATGTCTTCTTGCATGTGAATGGCTCATGATGCAGAGTCATCTGTCACTAACCATGCTAAAGTTGTTCCCTTAAGGTCTTGGTTTAGAGCTAGCTTACAAGGGGTTGTTGTTTTTGTCTAGAAAGAGGAGATTATTGTGTTTTCAGAGGTGTTGAATTTTTGTGCCCACTCAGTGAAAGGGATCCGAAGTATCTTCTAAGAATGTTTTTCTATTGCTAGAGTTATTAGTATTTTCAGCTACCCCTGGGATTGGGGAGGGACACATTTAAACAGGAAAAACTATAAATATTCATTTGTAAATAAGTGCCATGAAGATGCATATTTGAACTTGTGCTGTATAACTGATAAGAATGAAATCCTCAGATCACATCAGAAGGAATTTGTTACTATTTCTTTTATTACTATCTGAGCCTAAATATATTGTTAGATATAATTTAGGGTTCAACTACACTGTAGAATTAACACAACTTGATGCCACTTTAATTACCATGGTTCGATCCTACAGTATCTTGCCAAACCATGAGAAGTGGTGGTGACAAAATTATATCGTCATAACTGATATTAAACGAAAACTAGGCTGTAGACAAAGAGCGTGAATCATGAAGTCCTCCCAGGGTTTGCTGAACTACAACTCACCACTATTGGTTATACTACTCAGGAGCTGCTGGGAATATTTTTCTGTGTGTTGATTATTATAATATATTCAACGCCGCACATTTGTAGGTTTGACTTTTGCAGATCTGACTATTCACAGATTTGATGAAAAAATCTCTTCTTGACTTGTACATTGTGATTTGATGGTCAGCTTCTCGTGTGAGTTGGTCATAGTTGTGTGAGTTGATCATAGCTGTATTGCAGGACCTACAGATTTCTAAAGAGAACACTTCCCCAGTGGAAGGTGATCATAGAATTCTGATGGAAGACCTAGAAATTCCTATAGAGATTTTCTCTCAAGTAAAAATAAAGCAACTTATTAATTTGTGTATGTGTGTGTGTGTTTTGTTTTTTTTTACATTCACAGGGGTCCTGTGCCCCAACCCTAGCAGATGTAGAGGGTTGACTACAGTTCTTTTTATCTCTATGCACAAATTGCTGAAGGTCTCTGTATTGGTCATCTATGACTTTTGCTTTTCATTTGTCCTTAACAGTTCTTAAAGTTTTATTTATCATTCAACTAGGCTTTACTTTCTTTTTGGCTGCAGATATTGCCTTTTTGTGTACCTTTCTGATCATGCCTCTGGCTTCAATACAGAGTTCTCCTGGTTCCCTGTCAATTAGCAATGCAAATCTGTCCTTTACATGATGTTTAGATTATATGGTTGTTCCTTAGGTTATATTTTTGCGCAATTAGGAATTTAGTGTAATTTTTAAGCGTTACAACTTTTTTGATACTAGCATTTAATTGCCTGTACCACAACCAACTTCTGGTCTTGTTTCTGCAGAGAGAATGGATCTTCTCCAACTTCTGTTTCTAATTACTGATATGAAGTCTAGTTGATTTCTGCATTGGCTATTTGGTAAAATCCATGTATATTTGGTTGTTTGAAAGAAGTCTTTGCAATTAAGAACTCACAAAAAATTGCTTTTGCTTCATTTCTGTCTATCTCTCCTACAATGTTTGGTCCTGCTCAAGTTTCTCACTTTCACATCCCAATTGCTTATGAGTATCATGCCTGGATATATGAACATTATCAGGAGGAATGTGGTGTATATACCAGTTGTACGCTAAAACTTAAGTTTAACTATATTGTACTACCAAAAATATTGATTTCAACTTTAGTAAGACATGCACATTCATTAAGTGTTCCATATTTTGATTATTTTTTTTTGGATTTTAATTGATTTTTAAATACCATTTATATTTAATTCTGTTTTAATGTTTGTATATGTTTAGATCTTAAATCGTATTGAAATGCTTTTAATGTAAGCCATGTTGAGTCTCCTTGTGGAGACAAAAAAGGGCGGTATAAATAAACATAACAACAACAACAACAACAACAACAACAGCAACAAGCTTCTCCATAGAACAGCTACTCACTTGCATTAATGATGAAATACAAGGCAAACACTTCAATCTCCTCTACCATTAACAAAACAACAGTAGCTTATGATTTTAATATATTTTATGACATCTTCTTTAATTTTGCCTCTAGCAAGAACAATTATACACGCCTCAGATAACTAACAACAGCCTTCACCTTTGAACAATAATACTTGCCATCTTGCTTCCATCAAGATTATATTGATATGAGTAGTTGTGGGTGCCTTCCAAACCAAAGTAATCAGCTACTTTGCCTTAACAAATATTTATTTTGCTGGCAATTAAAAAAAGAATACCTTATGTTCTTCTGTAATGAATGACAATCAAGTTCAAACACACAGTTGGTACTTTGTGAAGGGTGGAAGAGGTTGATGTGAAAGTTTGGTTGCTGTTATGGATTCCTTAACCGAACCATGAATGTGAATAAAGCATTGTACTGTGTGATTCAAGGCATTTACTACAGCTCTTGTGTTGACTGCCAGTTTTTTCTTTGAAAAGTGGCAGGATCTAATGCTTTATAAGTGCATACGTGTAATGTTAGTTATGGTGCTGAGACATCACACTGCCACTTATGCTTGTTCCTGAGAAACAAATGTCTCCAAACTGGATTTTCAAGTGATGCAAAGAACTACAATGCAACAAAAAAAATCAGAAACAGAAAATAAATGTAGCAATAATGATGCTATAACAGCAAAGGCATCACTTTAGTTGGTGTCCCACAATGTAGTAATTCATGGTGTTATCCACATATACCTCCTTCTGTACCAGATCATACATAATTCTTAGGGGTTTTTGTACTAATACTACTTGTAAATTGACTATTCACTCCTGCTTACCACTGCTAGATAGAGGAATAACAACAACAACAACAACAACAACACTTTATTTATATTCCGCCCTTCTCCTCAAGAGGACTTAGAGCAGATTACAGTATATAAAAAGACACAGGCAAACATTCAGTGGCTTGTTACAATGACACAAAATGACAAATACAAGACAAAGACCAAGGCTTCCCCTTTCAATTCCGGTTCTGGAGGTGGTGCTAATCTTCGGCTTTGGCGGAGGTGTTCTTTCTCTATTTCCAAGCCAAGGAGCCCGCATCCATAGATACTTCCTGGTTGTGTGGCCAGCATGACTGCTTGGGACATCTTTTGCCACTGGAGCCATACCTATTAATCTACCCACATTTGCATGTTTTCAAACTACTAGGTTGACAGGAGCTAGGGCTAACAGCAGGAGCTCACCCCATTCCATGGATTCACACTGCCAACTTTCAGATCAGCAGTTCAGCAGCACAAGGTTATAACCCATTGTGCCACCGCAGCAAGAAAAGGTGACCGGGGCAGGTGTAAAACAGGAGCTTATTTGTCACATGTTAGTTTAGTTTGGAGCTAACCTCCTCCTGGTTCCTCTTTGATGCAAATTACCTCTGCTTTAGGAATGCAAATAGTGATCAGATAAAAATATAAATAATTGGATTTTATAAACAGTGCTCTTTGAGAAGGAATACGCTGCGTGCAGTCCATGAACCATTGTCTTCTGCTCCATTGCAAGTTTGCAGAGAATAAAGAAACAGTTGTAACCAAGGGAGGCAATGATAATACTGGTCCCTGGCACACAAGAGGAGAAAAATATCTGCATATCAGATAGCCTGAAAGGCACTGTGTTCATGAGCCTATAGAAATACCCACTATTGAAATGTGGACTATACATTTATATGCATTTTTATATTGCAGCAGAACTGTGTGTTTTCAGGGCCAACCCAAGATATTTGCCCCCCTGAGGAAAAACAGGGAGCAATTTTCCAAGTGAAAAAACAAATTCCAATAGGAATAAATGTAAAATCAACCATATCCTGATCTTTGGCAAGGCCTGCACTGCCCCCCCCCCCCCCCGGATCTTAGATTGCCCATGCTTGCAGTAGGTGGGTGTGGATGATGAGATCTTGTTTTTATGGATGTGAGAGATGAGAAACCTTGTTCCTTAAAAAGGAGAAACAACAAATGGATAGAATCTTGTTTTTATTGTTTTTTAATGTCAAAAAATGGACACACCGTGGTGTTGACAATGAATGAATGTGGGGAATGAGATCTTATTTAATAAAGCTTTTGACAGGCAATGGATACGGGTGGCAAGATCTTAGGGGTTTTATTTGTGTTGGAAAGGGGACCACCTTGTCCTTTGCCCTCAATGTGTTGAGAATGGATGGATGTGGCGATAAGATCTTTGTTTTATTTTTTTTGAAGCCACCTTGTGCTTTGCAATGAAGGTTTTTTGGGTTTTTTTTTGCTATGAAGGTGTTGAGAATGGATAGATGGGATGATGAAAGATACCTGTTTATTAAACCACGTTGTCCTTTGCCTTCAAGGTGTTGAGAATGGATGGATGTAGTGATGACATCTTGGTTTTTTTAAAAACCACCTTGTCCTTTGCCATCAAGGTTTTTTTGTGTGTGTGTGTGTCAGGAATGACTTGGGAAACTGCAAGTTCCTTCTGGTGTGAGAGAATTGGCTGCCTGCAAGGACATTACCCAGGGGACGCCCAGATGTTTGACAATCCTGTGGGAGACTTCTCTCATGTCTACGCATGGGGAGCTGGAGCTTGACAGATGGGAGCTCACAATGCTCCCTGGATTCGAACTGCCAACCTGTGGGTCAGCAGTCCTGCTGGCACAAGGGTTTAATCCTTTGCAACACTGGGGGCTCCTTCCATCAAGGTGTTGTGAATGGATGGATGTGGCGAGGAGACCTAGTTTTGGTGTTTTTTTGTTTGTTTTTTTTTTGTTTTTTTTTTGGTGAAGCTACATTGGCCTTTGTCATCAAGGCGTTGAGAATGAATGGATGTGTGTAGTGATGAAATCTTGGTGGTTTTTTAAAGTCACTTTGTCCTTTGTCATAATGTTTTTTTTCCGTTGCTTCTGGCGTGAGAGAATTGGCTGTCTGCAAGGGTGTTGCCCAGGGGATGCCCAGATGTTTTGATGTTTGACAATCCTTGTGGGAGGCTCTCATGTCCCCACATGGGGACCTGCAGCTGACAGCGGGAGCTTAACCCGCTCTTCCTGGATTCGAACTGCTGACCTGTCAGTCATCAGTCAAATAGGTTTAACCCATTGCGCCACTGGGGGGCTCCTGCCATCAAGAATGGATAGATGTGGTGAGGAGATCTTAGTTTTGTTTTTTTGAAGCCACCTTGTCCCTTTGCCACCAAGGTGTTGAGAATGGATGGAGTTTTTTTTTTCATGTCAGGAGCAACTTGAGAAACTGCAAGTCGCTTCTTCTGTGAGAGAATTGGCCGTCTGCAACGATGTTCCCAGGATGTTTTGATGTGTTACCATCCTTGTGGGAGGTTTCTCCCATGTCCCTGCATGGGGAGCTGGAGCTGACAGAGGGAGCTCAACCCACTCTCCCCAGATTCAAACTGCTGTCAGTCAAATAGGTTTAACCCATTGTGCCACTGGGGGGGGGGGTGTTGGTGACTCCTGCCATCAACCTGCAACCTGGTGATAAAATCTTGGTGGGCTTTTTTGATGCCACCTTGTCCTTTTGCCATGAAGATGTTGAGAATGGATAGATGAGGCAAGGAGATCTTGGTGTTGTTTTTCAAAGCCACCTTGTCCTTTGCCATCCTCAAGGTGTTGGCGACCAATGGATTCATTTGTATTATTATTTCCAAGCCACTTTGTCCTTTGCAATCCTGAAGGTGTTGGCAACCAATGGATGTATTGTCGAAGGCTTTCATGGCTGGAATCACTGGGTTGTTGTAGGTTTTTCAAGCTATAATGGCCATGTTCTAGAGGCATTCTCTCCTGACATTTTGCCTGCATCTATGATAGGCATCCTCAGAGGTTGTGAGGTCAACCAATGGATGATTTTTTTTGTATTTTCTTTTTGTAAGCCACCTAGTCCTTTGCCACCCTGAAGGCGTTGGAATGCATGATTTTGTTTTTGGTATTTTTTTTGTAAGCCACCTTATCCTTCGCCATCCTTAAGGTGTTGGCAACCAATGGATGTATAGTCGAAGGCTTTCATGGCCGGAATCGCTGGGTTGTTGTAGGTTTTTCGGGCTGTATGGCCATATTCTAGAGGCATTCTCTCCTGACGTTTCGCCTGCATCTATGGCAAGCATCCTCAGAGGTTGTGAGGTCAACCAATGGATAATTTTTTTGTATTTTTTTTCCAAACCACCTTGTCCTTTGCCATCCTTAAAGCGTTGGCAACCAATGGATGCATTTTTTTTGTATTTTTTTTTTGTAAGCCACCTTGCCCTTTGCCATCCTGAAGGTGTTGTCACCCAATGGGCGGCGTTGTCTTTCCTGGGCTTTCCCCTCTGGCGCCGTGTGCTGCGGGGTAGGGAGGGGTGGAGGGAGGGTCTGGGAGCAGGACTCCCTTTCCCAGGGTTCCCCGGGGCCGGCGGAGGAGAGGGGAGGGGGCGCGGAGCAGAGAGAGAGAGAGAGCGCGAGCGAGGGGTCTTTGTGCCGCCCCCGCCTCCCTTGCTCTTGCCTTTGCTCCGCCTGCCCTGCTGCTGGGCGGCCCCTTTTGTGGAGGAGGAGGAGGAGGGGGACCGGGAGCTTTCCTTCCTCCCTCCCTCCCTGTCTCTCGGGGGGTGGGATGGCGCGGCGTGGCCGTGGGGTGGTGGAGGAGGAGGAGGAGAGCCCCTCTCCCCGGTGGCGCCGCGAGGGCGCTCCTTGCTAGAGAGAGAGACCGAGAGACCGCGCCGGAGAGAAAGGGCTCGTGCCTCGGTGTGTCTCGCGCGGGGCTGGCCTTGGAAGAGGAGGAGGAGGAGGAAGGTGGGCGGGGAAGGCATCGGCCCCAACGTGGCGGCGGCGCTGCTGCTGCTGCTTTGGAGAGGGAACCCCGCGGAGGCAGAGGCAGAGGCATTAGCAGGAGGAGGAGGAGGAGGAGAGCGGCGGCGAGGGCGAGGGCGGCTGGCCCCGGGATTAAGGGCCCCCTCCTCCACCGGCCCCGCCATGGGCAACGCGGGCAGCATGGACGCGCAGCCGGCGGACTTCAGGGCTCCGCCGGGCCCGCCGCTCAAGCTGCCCTTGCCGGAGCCCGCCGAGCTGGAGGAGCGCTTCAACGTCGTCCTGGTGAGTCTCCACGGAGAGCGGCTCCCTCCCTCCCTCCCTCCTCTCCCCGGGAGACCCCAAAGGGAGGATGCTCACTCTCTCTCTCTCCCCCCCCCCCCAAAGGGACACAAAGGGACCTCCTTTGCAAACACCCCCACTCCCCCCTCTCTCTGTGTGTGTATATGACTTTGCCTGGCTTCCCTGCGCAGCCCTCATCCCAAGGCTCCCTTGTATCATCCCGAGGAGGTCCCAAAAGGGAAGGGGTGGGATGCGCCTCCCTTCTTTCTTTCCTACTATCCCAGAATATGCTCCATTATCCGAGTGTGGACTCTGACAACCCAGTTCAAAGCAGATACTGTGGGATTTTCCGCCTTGATATCCTGGGATAGAGGGCTGTCTAGAAGAGCCCCACGTTTCCCTCACTAAAAGGGCACCAAAGTGTGGATGCCCTCCCCCCTCCCAGTGTAGATAGATATGAGGGTGTTGTGCTTGTGGGTGAGTTTCCCTGGCTCCCCTTTGCCCAGGCTTGGGCCAATTTGGGCCCTCCCTCCAGGGGTTTTGGAGTTCAACCACCACCACTCCTGTCAGCCTCAGGCACCTTCCTTTTCCCCTCTCAGCTGCTCAAGCGAAAAGGAAAGGCCCTGAGGCTGTTAGGCAGTGGCTCTCAACCTGTGGGTCCCCAGATGTTTTGGCCTCCAACTCCCAGATATCCTAACAGGTGGTAAACTGGCTGGGATTTCTGGGAGTTGTAGGCCAGTGGTTCTCAACCTGTGGGTCCCCAGGTGTTTTGGCCTACAACTACCAGAAATCCCAGCCGTTTACTAGCTGTTAGGATTGTTGGGAGTTGGAGGCCAAAACACCTGGGGACCCACAAGGTGAGACTCACTGGTCTAAACTATAGAATTAATACAGTTTGACACCACTTTAACTGTCATGACTCATCACAATGGAATCATAGCAGTGGTTCCAGGACATCTCAGTACCTCACCATGCGAGGAATACCAGGATTCCCTAATGCAGTGGTTCTCAACCTTGGGTCCCCAGATGTTTTTCGCCTTCAACTCCCTGAAATCCTAACATCTAGTAAACTGGCTGGGATTTCTGGGAGTTGTAGGCCAAAAGCATCTGGGGACACCAGGTTGAGAACCACTGCCCTAATCCAATAGATGGAGCAAATTGCGTTTCTATAGGAATGGTGGAAGTTGAAGTCCAAAACCCTTGGAGGGAGGACCCAAGTTGGCCCAGGCCTGCCTTTTCCCCTAAATCACCCTGAGACCCGAAAGAGGAATCCTCATAAGAATGATAAAACTTTATGATAACTACCCCCCCCCAAGATCCCAAACAATTCGCAACAATACCTAATTAAAAGGACCACAGAGAAACAAAAAATTAAGTAATAATAACATAATTGATCAACCACTGTATATCTAAGGTCCCCTTTCCACACAGCCCTAGAACCCAGAATATCAAGGCAGAAAATCCCTTAATATCTGTTTTGAACTGGGTTAGCCATGTCCAAACTGCCATATATTGCCGTTCAAAGCAGATAGTGCATGAGGTCACAAAGAGTCCGAAGCAACTGAACAAATAAACAACAACAAAGTGTAGGATTTTATTCAGCTGTGTAGAAGGAGCCTAACATTCAATCACGACAGAAATTTAAGCAAATCTAAAATTTTGAAGAATTGTATCCAGCCAACCAAGCTAGAGGAAGGCCATGGAGGCACTTGGCTTTTTCTCCTTCACATCCTTTTTCTTTCCTCACCAAATAGAAAAATAGCGAAAAGTAAGAAGCTTCTTGTGTCACTCAGTGCGTTCTCATGTGACTTTACTCCACATCCCAAGGAAGGTGGGATCATTGAGGCCCTTCATGCCTTTTTGTCCCTGTCTCACCACAAAACAGAAATGACACACATGTGGGGAACTCTCTCTCTCTCTCCCTTGCAAATATTGATATGTGCATGTGTGTTGGACTTTTTCCATGTCTTGGGGAGAACCAGTAGAAGGAGGCCATGGAGGTGCTTGCTTGCTTGCTTTCCTTCCCCTCTTTTCTCACTAAAAAGGACACCAGAGTGTCAATATTGAGATATGTGTGAGTGTGTGTCAGAGATCCCGCCGAGTTGTGAGTATGAGTAAACCTTCCTGCAACCTCTTTCCACCTCACCAGCCTTCTTCCTTCCCTGGATCAGACTGAACCACAGCAATAAACCTTGCAGGTTTCCTCCTTTGATAGAAGGACAATGAATCCCCCCCCCCCCCGTCCTCCTCGAAAATAATAATAATGCAAAAGAGGACAAAAAAGTGTGAGCTCTCAAAAGGATCTTTGTGTGTAGATTGTGTGTTTGGAGGAGGGAGAGATCCTTGCGAAAGGGGAGGGGGAGAGAAACGAGGGTCTCTCGAGGGTCTCTCGAAGGGAGCCTGGAAAGCAGCTGATCCATTGTTTGAAGGGAAGGAAGGGGCAGCTTGTGCGTGCTCTTGCTGCTTCTGGGTCTCTCTGTGTGAAAGGGAATTGGTGTGAGGAGCAGAGGAAGAAGCCAATGGGGGCGTGTTTGTGTGTGCTTCCTTTGCCCAGTCTTTGGGGTCCCTTCCCAGCTCTTGATCTCTTCGGGAAAAGCGAAAGGAGAGGACCCCCCCCCCCACACTCTCCTCTCCCAGAGAGAGATTCAGGCTCAGGTGAAAGTTCTCTCAGTGCAGGCGGCCATTCAGTTGCTAGTGTGCAAAGAGGATCTGCATCTCATTTGCTGAAAGGGGGAGCAGCCGGAAAACATGGAGAAAGAAGAGAACAGGGCAGGCTTGAGGTTGCATGGTGGGATTCCTTGCCTTCAAAACACAGTACAAAACCTGCAGGATGTCCACTTGGTTTGTTTGAGCCGGGGAGGCTAGTAAATGTGAACATTCTCATAGAGCAGTGGCTCTCAACCTTCTGCTGCTACCCCCTAATACCGTTTCTCATGTTGTGTGACCCTCAAACATTAAATTATTTTTGTTGGTACTTCATAGCTAATTTTGCTACTGTTATGAATCGTAAGGTAAATTTCTGATATGCAGGATGTACATGGGTGGGTCAAAAGGTTTTGTCTCCTGTGTCATAAAAACATTACAAATGGACATATAACAGCAGAAGTTGCTACAGATCATAGCTTGAACTGTCCTCTACTCAAAACTACCGTTCAACACAGTCAACATCAATTTGTACACACTTGTACCATCATTTAACCCAGGCATCAACACCATTTTGGAAAAATTCAGGGTTTTGCTTCGTGACCCATGATTTTAAAGCTGTTTAAATGTCATTCAGTGCCAAAGTACACAGAAGCCGGAGATCCTCTGAAAGACAATCTATGTGGTTTCAGATTCAATACCTTGAGTGACATTAAAGGAAGAGAAGAGATCTTCAAGCTTCTCTGCCAAAGGGGTTCCTAAGGCCATCAGAAATATGTGTTTTCTGACAGTCTTTGGCGACCCCTCTGAAGCCCCCCTCGCAACCCACAGGGGTCCTGATCCCCAGGTTGAAAAACGCTGCCATAGAGAAACTTTTAAAGCAGTTCTTGGTCCTTCAGACTGTTGAGTGGGCCAACAGTCTGAAAGAACCATGAACCTATGCGCACTGCATGTATCTTATTTTTAGTTCAACAAAACACGAAAGAACAATACAATATTTCAAATGAAAAACAATTTCAACCAGCATAAACCAAAATTTTGGTCCCAAAACCTGCCCTCGACTTGTACACGGGTGGGTCAAAAAGTAATGCCTCCATTGCTCTAACTTTTATTTCTTTCACAGCTACTTGACTATCTATGCATGATATGATAGAGGTAACCTTACTCTACTGATACAGTATTTTGAGTAGTGTCTGAAGCTAAAAGAAAGAGTCATCATTGAATTTCTGGCAAAAGAAGGTTGTGCACCTAAGGAAATCCACAATCACTTGAGGAATGTTTGTGATTTTGTTCCTTCTGACTTTTACCTGTTTGGAGCTCTGAAAGACAGCTTAGGTGGTTTCCGATTCAGTGACTTGAATGACGTTAAAACAGCTTTAAAATCATGGGTCACCAAGCAAAACCCAAAATTGTTTTGATGCTTGTGTAAACAGTGGTGCAAATGTGTACAAATTGATGTTGACTACATTGAATGGTGGACGTCCCTGGTGGCGCGGTGGGTTAAACCGCTGAGCTGCTAAGTTTGTTGACCGAAAGGTCGAAGGTTTGAATCCAGAGAGCGGCATGAGCTTCCGCTGTCAACCCCAGCTTCTGCCAACCTAGCAGTTCAAAAACATGCAAATGTGAATAGATCAATAGGTACCACTCCAGTGGGAAGGTAACGGCACTCCATGCAGTCATGCTGGCCACATGACCTTGGAGGTGTCTACGGACAATGCTGGCTCTTCAGCTTAGAAATGGAGATGAGCACCAACTCCCAGACACGACTGGACTTAATGTCAGAGGAAAACCTTTACCTTTATGTTGAATGGTAGTTTTGTGTAGAGGACAGTTCAGGCTATGATCAGTAGCAACTTCTGCTGTTATATGTTCATTCATAACATTTTAATGATATAGGAGGCAAAACTTTTTGACTCACCCTCGTATATGAGATGAATCCTGTTCCAGCTGCCTTGCCTGTTCAGAATTTAAATCCAAGGAGAGTGCCCAAGCAGCGGATACTGTTAACTGTGTTTTTCTGCACAAAGTGGAAGAAAGTTGTAAACCTTCTCAACCCCCCCCCCCCCCCGCTTTCTTTAACTAAGGTGTGCAATTTGACAGGGGAACTTTGGTGGGTACACTGGAGGTGCGTGAGATTTCTCACCCTGCCTTTAAAAAACAAAAAGACATCTTTTTTGGATTAACAAAAAAAGTGTGTGTGTGTGTGTGGGGGGGGGGGGTTATATACTTATTTAGGCAATCTCTCATTGTCCTAATATAATGGTTGCCCAAGTTCTTGCCAGACACCTGTGCGTGAGTTTTTTTAGTGTGTGGAGGTCGGTGTACAACCAATCAACACACAGTCTTCTCAGAGTGAGGGTCCCAACCAGTGGTGTGGTTAACATGATGACAGTGGCTTCTCAATCTGTTGCAGCCTTCTTCTGCCTTCACAGCCGTTGTAACATGTACCATGTTATCTTCCACCTGATCTGCCATTGAGGTCTTCAGGACTTCAGATTGTGCTCGGTCTGGAGCCTCCCTGTGGGCCCTCCTAGGAGTGCATGAGTCCGATGGTTATACCCGCAAGTTCATTGGAACATGCAAGCCCCCCTCAACACGACAAGGTGACAATCCATCAAGGGATTGTCACCTTGTGGCAGCTGTATGCCCTGCCAAGCTGCTGACCTTAGTTTCTCAGAGTTCAAGAGGATTTAGAACTTGACTCCACTTTATGCAAAAGGATCCCCCCCCCCCCCCGCTCTTAACAGCATCAGATGCTTGGGTGTTGATTTTGGTTAAAATTATGAACAAGCAAGGCAAAATGGAACAGGATTTGGTCTTTAGGACCAGTGCCTCCTGGGAAGACTTAACTGCTTCCAAATTCCATTAAGAACATCTTCCATTTTCCGCTAAGGAATGTTAGTGTTTCATACAAAAGAGAGGCAACTTGAATGTCACTTTCTGGCAGTAATGTCAATATGCTAATGCAATTACGTGTCTCTCTCTCTCTGTGTATCTCTATTGTTATGTGTTTTCAAGTTGACCCTGATGTAGGGTGATCCTATCCTAGAGTTTTCTCTGAAAAGATTTGTTTAGAATAGATTTGCTGTTGCCTTCCTCTGAGTCTTGAAAAAGTGTGGTTTCCATGGTTGAGTAGGGTTTTGAAGCCAGGTTTCCCAGAGTCCTAGTCCTACACTCAAATCACTTTGCCATGCTGATTCTGATTTATATGTCAAATGCCCATAAATACTTAAGCGTGCACTTATATTGTCAGGTGGGAATTACACAGCACTCCAGATGTTGTTCTTTAACTTCTGGCTGACATAGCCTACATAGCTAATGACTAGGAATGCTGGGACTTGCAGTTCAGCAACATTTGAACAGCTGCACAATTTACACTCCTGAGAATGTATTTAAACAACATAGTAATCATCATGTAAAGAAGGCAGTGTTTAATCCTGATGTAACAACTTGTGTCAGTTTTCCTGTTTTTGAGAAGGACAATTTTTTTAGAAAGTGGTATATAGGTTAGTTTCAGGGACAAGTTATATGGTTCATGGTATTTTCTTGGTTTCTTTTTAAACCTCTGCAGTATTTTATTGTCATAATATGTTTGGTATAATCCTGAGCCCCCCAGTCAAATATGATTTCATATCTAGCCAGAAATAGTACTGTGTCCCGACGCAAGCAGACAGAGATTGCGTTTTCTCTTTGCCTGTACTTGCTCCTCTTAATTTTGCAATTTTATCCTGCTAGATGAAGCCTTAAATAATAAAACGTGCAGCAAAATGGTAGTAATTAAGAAGGCAGCAAGGGTAATTAATTCAAGTGAAAGGAGTAGTCAGAATGTTTCTACCACATGCGTGACAAGTTATTTCCCCCGCCCTTTGCCCTTAATATTGATAACTTTCTTCCAACTCATTGTGTTCCTCTTGAAGAAGTTAAGATCTTAAAAGTTCACCACAGTTTACAACCAGTATAATTGAGTTTGTTTATGTGTATAATGGCAGATGTGTGTGATTGAGTGTGTGCCCACTGAGAAGTGAAATAAGGTCACCCAGAATAAAGTTAGTGATTTCTTCAGGCCCCATCTTTTTGCAAAATGGGTGAGGAGAAGGAGGAAAGGGAGTGTACAAAATCACTATCAACATAATCATCATCTTGCTTGTTACTATATTGTGGGTTACCAGGTGGTGCAGCTGAAGTTGTGAGTAAGTGCCTTAAGAAACTAGAATTCAGACAGAGTTGAACAGTTATCAGTGAAGTTATACAACAACAAAAACAACAACTTCACTCTTATATCCTACCACTATCTCCCCTAAGGGATTTGGGGTGGCTTACGGACGGCACAAAGTGCCTAAAAACAACATAAAAGTGAACACAATGTAAAATACAATAAAATAAAACACATGCACATATAAAAACATCAATTCAAACTCAATCAAGCTGCAATCCTCTAACAGTGGCAGTAAATTACTGGCACCATGGCCGGGCTGTAAACATTGGAATAAAGAAAGTGCCAGATGCAGTAATGAAGAAAGGACATGGGATAAAGTGCAGGATGTGTGACTATTATGTAGGGCAACTAGGGACTAAATATTCTCAAAGGTTTGATTGAAGAGCCATGTGTTCAAGTCCCTACAAAAAGAGGACAGTGTGGGGCCCTGTCTAATCTCCCAGAGTGGGGAGTTCCATAGCCGGGGGGCCACCACTGAGAAGGCCCTCTCCCTTGTCCTCACCAACCGCCCTTGTGATGGAGGTGGGACCAAGAGGAGGGCCTTTCCAGAAGGTTAGAGCCTGCATTGGGTCATAGGGGGTGGGGTGTAGACACAAAGTTAGGCAGGACCCGAGCTGTTTAGGACTTTGAATTGGGACTGGAAACTTATTGGCAGCTAATGGAGCTGCTTTAGTAGGGGCATCGTGTGCTCCCTATAGCTGGCTCCGGTTAGTACTATGGTTAAGTTATAATAGTTCAAAATAGACCCCCTTGTTCCCAGGGTAGGGTAGGAAAATGAAAAGAGTGGATTTATGCAAACTTTTGATGATTGGTATTCTGGAATGGAAGGATTTGGGAGATGAATGTTAGGCTGAAAAAACATCCCCTGTACTCTTCAGAAAGAGAGAAAAGGGACTTTTCAGAATGGTTTCTTCTCTTTTCTATCTCTTGACTTTGGTGTCATAAATTGGAGATAGATGAAGTGCTCTTTAGGAGCTGTACCGGTTGTCATCAATGTGGCTTCAACCAGACCTCTGGAAGGCTCACTTTGAGAAATGCCGTCATGACACAATACCACATCCAGAAAATATGTTTGGAAATGAAAAAAAGAAGGTACAAAAGGGACATTTCAAGTTCAGAGTCTCAATTCAAGGTGGATTCAGGATTGGACAGATCAATAAAATATTGTCAAAGAGCTCTGTTTCTTGGTCCTGCCTTGTTAGTAGATGTTTTCCAATCTTAGATTTCACAGCAGGAGACAGAAGGGGAAATAAACAGTGGGTGAATACAGTTCAGAAAAGAGATCATAAGTGTACTGTATTAGGAGAGGGGAGAAGGACAAGGCTGCAACCCACCTCCTTCCTGGAATGCATTGTGTGTTCAGAATGAGAAGTATAATTGCTATCCTGTGATTTATTGTGTTCTTTCTCTTTGACACCTACTTTTTAAAGATTCAAACTGTGTTTTGTGGTAGCAGTTTTCCTTAATTTATGTATACTTTGTGGTGCAAGTTCAAAATTATGTTCTTTCAAGAAAAGGAACTTCGGAGCTACAAACTGTGTGTGTATGCCTCCAAGTCACCTGCTAACTTATGACGACCCCATGCATTTCAGAGGCTTTTCTTCAGCAAGGGTGGTTTTGCCAGTTCCTTCCTCAAAATGTACTCTAGAGGAAAAGAAAACCCTGCCTATGTGAATAATTTAGAAATACTGCTTCTGGGTTTTTAATAATGCTCTTTAATTTGGAGTGATATATTTAGGTCTGGTTGAAATATTAATTTAAACTTTTATAATGGGAGTTGGGGAACTTTTGGACAGCAAATGTTGCTGAACTACACCTCTAGGCACTTCCAGATGGGAGTTGCAGGGCTCTTCCATACAACCATATAACCCAAGATATCAAGGCAGAAAATCCCACAATATTTGCTTTGAATTGGAATATATGGCAGTGTGGACTCAGATAACCCAGTTCAAAGCAGATACTGTGCTATTTTCTGCCTTGATATTCTGGGTTATATGGCTGTGTGGAAGGGCCTGCAGTGCAAGAAGATGAGGTAGTTCCAGTACTAGTCTAAAAGCAGCAATCCCAATCCTGAGGCCACTTGGCTCTTCTACCTTTTCTTTTCTCTCTGGTGCCTATCTTTGAGTTGAAGTAGGATAGTTTTGAATTGCTGAATTATCTAGGGTAGCTTGTGTATGTAGAGATTGTTTTACTTAGAGCACTTCCACACAGTCATATAACCCAAAATAACAAGGCAGAATAACCCACAATATCTTCTTTGAACTGGGTTGAGTCCACACTGCCATATATCCCAGTTAAAAGCAAAAAATCTAAGATTTTATTCAGCTGTGTGGAAGGGGCCTAGGAATATGCTCCTAGAAGTGAGGTGTGAAAAGTTTTTCTAATGAGCACACTTAAGAGTTTAATTCCTACTTTTCTTTGACAAGAAAATCCAGGGTCAAACAACTTTGATTTGTATGTTGTGTGATGGAGTTATCTAGAGACTGGATGGCCATCTGTCAGGAGTGTTTGGTTGTGCATCACTGCATGGCAGGGGGCTGGACCGCATTGCCCTTGTGGTCTTTTCAACCTCAGTGTTTCAGTTGCCAGCGTCCTTGGACTCTCTTTGTGGGAGATATTTGCCTCAGGTGGAAAAAATGTTTAGGCTGGCCCTGCATGCCACTATAGTAGGCCTGTTGCTTGCAATGCCATGTGAACTTTAAATGCCTTGGGCTCTTTCGCCCTGAAATTGTTGGGTTGATGTCGATTTTCCTGACAGAACTCTCCTTGGACAATGTAAGCTTTGTGACCGAGTGTTCAAATGTTGAATAACCATGAAGCCGTCCAGCAGTTTTAATTCATTTGTGTTTTTCTGTGCTGCATATGATTGAAATGTCAAAGCTCTTCTTTTTCTTGGGGAAGAGTGAATGAAAGATCTCAAGTGAAAAATAATAGACCACAGCCTGAGACGTACCGACCCACTTATGTTTTGACCTTTTACTTTTCATATTTGTATCTGAGAACGAACATTAATATACGCTTTCCCGAGAGATGCTGTTTGTATCTTTTCCTGTTAATGGTGCCTTCAAAATGCCTCTTTGTCTCAGACTAATTTCAGATGTGCTCAAAGCCAGAAAGTAGCAGCTACACAATCCTGCTTTCTTCTTTTTATCGTTATAGAATTTCTAAGCAGCCAGGGGATGATGCCAACGGCTTCAGCATCTCTATTTCCTGTGAAAAAGGGGTGGGAATCCTATTGAAGTTCTTTTTCAGAGTGAGACTTCGGCACGTACTCCTTTTTATTACACACTCCTATTTTATTTTTATTGTCAGCCACCAAACACTTAATTGTATGTTCAGCTGGCGATGAGTTCAACCAGTTTTGTGTAGTGTTGATCTTTTGGTCTGGTTATTTTTCTCCCTTTTGCTAGGTAGGGATGGCTTTTTAGAAAGGTTTATTTCAGGGTCTACCTGAAAAGGAGGAAGGGGAGGGAAAAAACAAATGTAGCAGCACCTTTAAGAATAACTGGTTTTTATTTACTAGCTTGGGTACCCAGCGTTGCCCAGGTAATTTGAAAAAGTCAGTTTTTAATTGTACAAAATGCATAAGGTTGTGGGTGAACTATAACTCCAGCAGTGCCTTCATTTGTTATGTTGGACAAGTTTGCTCTGGATGCATCATTGGTGGGGTTTAGTGTGCTCTCTGACTGTAGGGTAAACTACAACTGCCACTATGGCGAGTCAGTCCCCTCAAATTCCCTAGTAGGTTGAATTAGCCATTGGGGTTCTATGTGCCAAGTTTGGTCCAGGTCCATCATTGCTGGAGGTCACCATTTCTCTGGTTGTGGGTGAACTACAACTACCAGAAAGGAAGCACAGTTCCCCTCAACCCCCCCCCCCCCCCCCCAGCAATCAAATTTTGGCATATCAGGGATGCATGACAAGTTTGGTCCAGATCCATCGGTGTTTGGGTTCACAGTGCTCTCTGGATGTCGGTGAACTACAACTCCCCCAAATCAAGGTGAATTTTTCCCAAAAACCTCCAGTATTTTTTGTTGGTCATGGGGCCTCTGTGTGCCAAGTGGGTCCAGTTCCATCTTTGGTGGAGTTCAGAGTACTCATTGATTGCAGGTGACTTATACATCCCAGTCTCTACAACTTCTATAAATCATGGTGAATTCTCCCCAAAGCTCTCTAGTATGTTCAGTTGCTGATGAATTCCTCTGTTTGCTGTGTGCCATAGAAAAGAATAGGAGAGGGTTAAGGGAGAGGCAGTGGGTGGGGCCATGCAAATTCCATACTAATAGAGAGAGTCAGAAACACTGGGATACCTGTGATGGAGGAAACACATACAGTCTAAAATGAAATGGTCCCCATATGAAAGCCTTCACTTGGGTGGTGGGCAGGATAGTGTTGGTGGAGGACATTGGCAGGGCTTGGGCTACATAATTATGGAGCTCACTATAACCTGCAATGTCATTTGAGGGAGAGCCTTTGATGTCTCCTGAGGAATGGGTGCTGAGTAGTGGGAACTATAGCTGTTTGTGGAAGTGGGAGGCTGTTGGAGTAAGTGGGCACCTCAGCCACATACATATTTCCACTTTTATTATGCGTATAGATAGATAGATGAGCTTTCATTGGTGGAAACACATTATTCAGATGCAATGCCGAGTAATCTTAAAGTTGTGGGAGTGGGATAGAATGGAATTGTTATAAGAATTAACATCCTCGGGAATGGGTAATGTGTTGAATGCTTGTAGGGCTTTATCTGAGTAAGTTTTCCCTGAATCTCAGTTTTAGAATAGCTTTTAATGCCTACCTCCAGACCAGGTATGGGAAACATGCACTCCTCTAGGTCAGTGGTTCTCAACCTGTGGGTCCCCAGGTGTTTTGGCCTATAACTCAGAGAAATCCCAGCCAGTTTACCAGCTGTTAGGATTTCTGGGAGTTGAAGGCCAAAACATCTGGGGACCCACCACTGCTCTAGGTGTTGTTGTACTACAAGTTCCAGTATTTTTAGCCAGTGTGGCCCACGAGAGTGGCAGTGCAATGATATGTGGATGCACAGCATTGGCCATTTTAAGCCATAACATGTGTGTTTAATGGTCAAGACCAAGTGCAGACACAACAGCTAATTGAATGTGCTCAAGTTGCAAGTATAGAACATCTTCTTTCTCCAAGTTACTTTTTTGCTTTATTTTTAAATGACAATTGGGAGAAAGAGGAGGTCTGGATCAGCCCTTGCTTCTTCTCAACTCTGCCTCAGGACATTTGGACCAGCCCCCCCACCCCCCAAAGTCCTGTATTGAAGCTGAAGGGCAGTTCTTTCCAGCAGGGTGGTCTCTTTCTCTGGCTTGAATAGCAGTGTGTGTTTATGGAAGAGCACACATGGGCAGGGGGAAGGAGCCGAAGTTGCAGAAAGGACTATAGCCTAATGAGTTGTCGCTGAGATAATGTGAACATTGGCTCACACGTTCCTGGAGTTCCTAATATGAAACATCCCTTCAGTTCTTGTCATTCAGCTGTGTTGCTTCAGCCTGTAAACCACAGTTTTGTGGGAGACTTCAGAAGGATATTGAACAACGCAGTTCAAAGAAGGAAATAGAATATGGGTTAGATGCTGATGATTACCACTGCTGTTCATTTTCATAAAAGGTATCCATAACTTCCCTGCTCTGTTCTGTCATGTGTGTGTGTGTGTGTGTTTACCCATTCTATTCTTATTCTGGCGTCTTGCTGGAAGCATCTGCAGATACTTGATATTAGTGGGGGAAAGGAGAATTTGCAGTCGTCCGCTGTCCAATCAGAAAGCCATGTTCCTTCATATTTGAGGCATGGGAGTGTTGAGCCATTCCTCCTGACCCACTTGGAATAATCTGGTGGATGCTGCATATTCATTTGTACGACACAACCTTCATATCTACAGATTCAATACCCACTTTTTCCCTTACCCATTCTCTGAAAAATATTACCACCTGAAACTGTTCTGAGGCTTATCTAAGCCCTTTAGTGTCATTCTGTGGTATACTTCCAGTCAAAGTATATTACAATCCTCTTTTCCACAGATTCAATATCCACAGTTTCACCCATGTACTCCCTCTGAGTGTTTGTGGGCCTCTCAACATCCTCTTGTGTGATTCTGTACCATGCTTCAAGTATATGGAAACTATACTGTACATTGCTTTTTACATGTGAGATTAGTCCTAGGTGGCCTCAATCCAAGGTCCCAGTCCACTAAGACCCTGTTACTTTGTACCAGAAAGGCTGCTGTTTAGCAGGATGAATTGCAAACATTTGCTATAAGGTGCAAACACCATAGGCCATAAACCGTTTGATACTGGTAGTTAGATAATCTAGGGCAGCTAGTGTTATGACCCTGACTGCTTTGTACGGCTAAAGTCTTCTCTTCTTTCTAAAACTGAGCAGTTTTGTCCAGGAAAGCCACAATGCTGTTTCCAGACTACCTCCTTATCTTGTCACCTGAATCTGTTTAGTAGTGTGCTTATGTGTAGGGGAGGGGATAGGAAGCACTATGCTAACCTTTGAGCTGGGATGGGAAACTGTAGCCCAGGGGTCCTCAAACTAAGGCCTGGGGGCAGGATACGGCCCTCCAAGGTCATTTACCCGGTCCTTGCTCAGGGTCAACCTAAGTCAGAAACGACTTGAAAGCACACAACAACAAGTTGAAGTCCAAAATTCAGTGGGAGTATGGGAGTTACGCATTCCTGCTATAGAGTTACTGGATGTGGGGCAGATCTAGCTGTGACATCTGTCACCCCATTGATCACCAGGGTTGATTTGGCTGATCTGGTTGGCTGGGCAGGTGTCCCCTTCCTCCCACACTTCTCCATGTGCATCCCTCCTGAAGCTGCTCACACAATGGATGAGAATGACGTCCCAGGAATAGAAGAAGTGTACCGAGGTCTCCAGTCTTCAGTCCTGGGTATATAATAAGCTGTGCTCCTTTGCTAGAACCTCCAAACAAGCTATACAGTTACTATCCTGCTTCAGGGAGAGGGGACTTTGAAAATATATCTTCCTGTAAAAGTAGTATGACTGTCATTTGGATTTGGGACATGACAGAAGTATTATATGTGGGTAACCAGTTGTCTAGCCTTCACATTTCTGGTTATCCTTAGTTTTGCCCCCCAACCAAGTTCCTGATTTTGAAAGGGAACTGCATGATCCCAGCCTGAAACTGTTCTGAGGCCTATGTCCACCTGCCTGTGATGTTCTTCAACAACTCATTCAACCCAATGCCATTCAGAAGCATTGGGTGACAACCTCAACTAACACTGTGCCATGTGGCTGGGAATGATGGGGACTGTTATTGAACAAATCTTGATGAGAGCTGGTTCCAGAAGACGAATCACAATAGACAACCAAACCAAAACAAAAGACATGACTTGCTACAAATAAACTTTATTTAATAAACCAAGGCAGTATGAAAAAGAACAGTGTGACGTCCTTATCCATGTATTCGATACTCATGCTTACCCATGCTCCAAAAAATACCGACCCACCAGAGTGTTTGTGGGCCTGTCTTAACCCTCCAGTGCAATTCTTTGACATGCTTCTGGCCCAAGTATAGCCAAACTGTAGGTTATTGATGTATTACTATTATTATTATTATTATTATTATTATATTTATTATTTATACTCTGCTTTATCTCTCCCGAAGAAGACTCAAAGCAGCTTAACATAAAAGTGTCAGCACTCAATCTAAAAAAATACAAATATGCAAACATTAAAACAAAAACATAAAATTCAGAGAAGCTGGATTTCTCAGGGGGTCTTCACCAGAAGCACTAGGCTGCTCCAACTCCATTTCATTTCCCAAACGGGATGGGAAGAAGCTTCTCAAGGGATGATATGTAGTTCTTTTCAACTGTTACTTGGAGTAAACCTCATAGAAACCATTTGTTTTAGAGTATGCATGCCAGGTATGTAGAATATGCCTGTTTGTTAGCACCATCTAAAAGGAGAATGTTATTGAACTGTTTAGTTGCTTGAGGTATAAAATGAATGTTAATGAAATGCAGAAATGCTGTGGGTAATGTATGTGTGTATGTATGTGTGTGCACATATGTGCATACGTATAGGTAGCAAACCAGATAATTGATTTAATTTATAGGGTCTTTACCAATGAAGGTATGAACCCATTCTGTCATGTTGCATGCATCACTTGCTCATGCCTTGAGGAAGTATGGGATGGCCTGGAAGAAAGTAGTATGCTTGGCTTCAGAAAAAAAAAAAACTCTAATGGAAAGAATGATTTTATGATGCCAACCTCAGGAAGAGTGAATCCATACTGTTGAATAATAATTCTTGGAGATTCTTAAAAATGCAGATTTTTACACTACCATAGAACTTAATCACAATAGTTAGGGAACTGATTGTTTCATTTAGGCTGGGTATATGTGTGCGGACTATGCAATTAACAAGATCCTGAAAACAACCTGAAATCTTCCCAAATCTACTTACCTTGGTGCAAATTTGTGTGCAAAGCCAAACTTGTGTTTTGTTGAAATGTGGTGACAGACTATGGTTTGACTCTAGTCAGAAGCAAAAGCTTGTAATTTTCCTTTGAGGAAAGGGTGTGTGTGTAGACCTGATGGTCACTACTACTCATTTCTGGTCTTTTGAACTGGTGTCTTGAGGTTGAATTGAGAAGCCTGGCTCTCAGTGTTGTTAAGAAAGCTAATATATAAATGTACACACACAGTTCCTGCTTTCTTTTCCCTTTTTTTATCTGGCTTAATAGAATACTCCTGGTTTGCTATTGAACGGACAAATGATGGTTTGGGAGAATGCAGCAAAAGTGGGATTTCAGACCACAGTTTACACCATTTTTATAACACTACTATGAAGAGCTCACACAAAGCACAGCTTTATTCTCTGTTTATAAGAGCATAAAGTGGTTTTGTCAAACTCCAAGATGTTTTGTTAGCCCAAATGTGTAAGGAAAGGGAAAAAGGAGGAAGAAAAGCTCCAAACTGTAATTTGGATGACCTAGAATACAGCCCCTATATGACAAGAATAATCTCCATGTTGTTTCCCAATCAGAAACATTCAGGAATTTGAAAACAGTGTTAGAGTTTTCAGATTTTTAACAAAAAGTGTATCATTTCTTGTTTGGTTAACATTTATTTTTTGAAAATTATAGTATGTTACAATTTGACAACAAAAGTGGTGCAATAAATTGTCTTTATTACTACTCCAACAACGTTGAATTATCTGAAAAGAAGCATCTCGCGTATGTGGTTTGTTTGCAAATGGCTTTAAACATTTTAATGATTTTAATTCCCTAGTAGATGTTGGGCACACTGAAATATTGAGTTAAATACAAGTTTACAAACTGGCCTGTTATTATTGTTGTGGTTGTGGTTGTGCTGTTGGCAAGTTGTAAATGTTTGCAGCTCAGTTGAAGGGAGTGTGCTTAGCCTCCAGGTTAATTAATCTCAGAAAGGAGAAATTATTTGCATCCAGAATGTATTGACAGCCATGGGAGGGAATGCCATTGCGTCAATTACAAGAAATAATACCATATTTTGCACTGTCTTTAATTCTGCGTAGATAAGGGTTTGCCCTTTTATTTTTTTCGAGTAAAGTTGTTTGACTTTTAAGATAATATGCTTTCAATCTGTATGTTCCAGTTGTCTCTCTTTCTCCCTCTTTCTATCCAAGTATGTCAGTATGTTAGAGTATTTACTCCTAATCCACAAATGATCTGTATTTTCTTTTTGATAGTAGCTTTTTTTTTAAAAAAAAAAAACTTGACAGTAGTGGAAGCCCATCAGTAGTCAGTCTATTTATAGGCCAGTGTCTAAAGTACTGTTGTGAAAGCAGCCAAGAAAATTACTTTGCATTTGTGGGGTTATCACATTTAGGCTGAAGCTCTATCACAAATTGATGTTAAAAGTTAATAAGGGTGGTTTGGTTAGATTTACGGTCATTTGCACAATGAAGCCAGTCAATAAAAGTGCCCAGAGGCTGTCTTGAATGTGAATGATCCAACAGAGGAGATAATCATTTAGCACTGATCTTAGTAGGTTTTTAGACCTGTTTATCCCCTATAAATGATGGGTGAGGAGTAGAGTATGAATTCTTCCCTCGACCCCATTTTCCAGCTCTTAGTGTTCTTCCTGATATGACACTGGGTTTCAGTTTTTCATTTCCAGTCTTTCACAATCCCATAAGGAGAAGAACAGTTCCCCAGAAGAGCATCAGGTCTGGTCTCCTGATCATATTGGGGATTAAAGTAGCATCCCAACCTTTCAGAGGCTACATCTTTCCCCTAGTGAAGACCAGTCCACACTGCTCCTCCTTCTCGGGCTCCTCCTTTACAAATATACTTCTCTATTTCCTATCTCACCCCAGGGTTTTAACGTTTTTAACTCTATCTTGCACATTTGGCCCACCCTTTGTGATTGGTTTTATTATGTTACTAGCTGTCCCCTGCCACTCATCTATCTATCTATCTATCTATCTATCTATATTGATGGCTGGATGGCTCTTTGTCAGGAGGGCTTTGATTACGTTTTCTTGTCCTGGTGAAGGGAGTTGGACTGGATGGCCTTAAGTATTTTCTGTTGGTCATGGGGGGGTTCTGTGTGGGAAGTTTGCCCTGATTCTGTCATTTGTGGGGCACAGAATGCTCTTTGATTGTAGGTGAACTGTGAATCCCAGTGACTACAACTCCCAAATGTCAAGATCTATTTTGCCCAAACTCCATCTGTGTTCATATTTGGGCATATTGAGTATCCGTTTGGGACAGATCATCATTGTTTGAGTCCACAGTGCTCTCTGGATGTAGGTGAACTACAACTCCCACACTCAAGGTCAATGCCCACTAAACCCTTCCAATATTTTCTGTTGGTCATGGGCGTCCTGTGTGCCAAGTTTGGTTCAATTCCATCATCGATGGAGTTCAGAATGTTCTTTGATTGTAGGTAAACTATAAATCCCAGCAACTACAACTCCCAAATGACAAAGTCATAATTTTTTGAGTGATGGTCACTCCTTGTGTTGTGAGACGTTTTGTTGCCAAATTTGGTGTGATTTTGTTCATTGGTTCTTTTGTTTTTAAGGTACTCATTATGCACAGAGCATTTTTATATGTATAGATTTTGCATTGTCTATTTTATTTTGTTACATTATATATTTTGTTATGTTTAATTTTCTGTTGTTTTGTATCTTATTTCGTTGTATTATTTTTGGGCTAAGCCTCATGTTAACCGACCCGAGTCCCCATTGGAGAGATAGTGGTGGGGTATAAATAAAGTTTATTATTAAGTTTATTATTATTTAGTGTAATCTGGAGCTGTCCCATATGCAGCATAGGGTGCCCATACATACTGGTTTGGGCGTGCCCTGAAAGCCCTTGTGCAGTCCACATGGCAGGGCCTGGATGACAACAGGTCGATATTGGTAACATTACTTTTGGTGAGACACAGCCATCTGATCACCAGAAGTGACCGGTCGCTCCAGCAAAGCTTTGCCAAGAAGCTGCTTCTGGTCATTGAAACAGCGATGGGTCTTTTAAATGTGTGAACACTGGATTGCATTGGATCCTGCCCAATCCAGCTGTCCACACATCAGAAACACTTGGGTCACTCCAGAGTTTCCTGGAGACTCTTGAGTAACCTGTGGTTCTCTTTGTACTGGATGAATGTCTGGAAGTTATGCTTCTGTTAAGGAACTGGCTGTACATTATGTAGACTGCTTGTAGCAGGTCTGTGGTGAGTATGTTTCATTTAACCCAGGTAGTCATGGGGATAATTTTATTTGGACAACAGCTCTCATAATGCCTCACCATTGACTATTCTGTTTAGCTCTGATTGGAATTCCAGTGCAAGAACGTCAGTAGTTCCACACATTTCCATTCACAGACAATGGATTAGACATTCATAGGGTAAAGCTTGGATGTTAAATACGCTGTGATGTTGGTAGAAATTTACTTCCAAATCTGCAGTGACCTCACTTCGACTTCAGCCATTCCCGAGGAGTAGTTTAGTTTGCTGAAAATAAGTGGCCATTTATTTTGATGGATTAGATTGGTAATCTACACAGGCCTAAAACCCAGAAGTAACTGGGATAAAAGGGGTAGTGGCTAAATGATGTTTGGGGAAAGTGTGGGTGGAATGTGGTTAACACCTGAACAGCACGCATTTAAAAGGTGTGCTTAAAACCCAATCCGCCTCCAAAATGTGCGTCTTCACATGACTGTATATCCCTGTGGTCATGGAAAGCACGTGACTTCAGCGCACTTGTGCATTTTAAAAGCCCAAAACAGCTGACCGGGCTGTCAAAAAATGGATCCATGAAAACAGGTGGCTAAAGAGAAGAACAGTTGGAAAGCAATTAGAACTCTCTGCAACCATTCCTTTCTTTAGATCTTTATAATATTAAACAGATCTTGAATTAACAGGTGGGTGAAGAGAGAGATAAGAAATCTACTTGTGTTTACATTGGGATCTCTGCATGTGCACATGTGGGGTCCAGTGCATCTCAGAGAAAATAAAACAAAAATCAACATCACCCCCTCTGGTGTCCCCAGTCTGCCCTCCATCTTAAACAGCTTGAAAGGAAGATGTGAGGATGGCGAGGGGAGCATTTGCCGGGAATGACAAATCTGAGTGTAAACTCGTTGTCAGGTCCTGGGATTTTTTGCCTCATTTTAAAAACCCATATTTTGACATAGTCTGGAATCGCCTTTTGAGTTACTATTCTGAAGTAATTTTCGGCATTTTAAAAAAGGAAAACCTAAATAGTACAGATGATTTAATAACTGAGGTGTTGTTCCAAGCCATTTGGATATTCCCAGAACATTCTCTCTCAACTCTCTATTTTTGTTTGTGTGGAAGTGCCATATTCTTCTTATATTCTCCCTCCCTCCCTCTCCACTTTCAGTTTCTTGTTTGGTTTTTTAATTTTTTTTTAGAGGGGACTGCCAAGAGAAATGAGAAGTATTGAGAACAAAAAACGGAATGAATGTGTTTTGAGAGGGCAGCTTCCATCAAAGCTAATTGCCTCTTGGGGCCAGGAGGGGGAAGAGAAACATCCTTAATCTCACCTTGGAAAAAAAAACAAACAGCTGTTTCCATGGCACTCTGTTGAGCAGGGCAAATGGTTCTTGACTGGCCGCTGTTCCACCTCATTTGGGATAGGGAAATGCCTCTGTGGGAGATGCCAAGCAAGGATAGTGTGAAGGTAATGGGCCTCCTTTCTTCCAGATTAGAAAGGAGTGGAGGAAAACAAGTACCCCACAATATCAAAGCTGGAAGGAGAGTCAGGGTTGCGTATCTGTATAAATATTGAGAGCTTACTGGTGGAACAAGGCGGCCTGACATCCAGAAAACAGATCCATAGCCAGAAATCAGAAATAAGTCTTAGTGTCAAAGTATTAAGCCCAGGGATGTTGGGATGTGGCAGTAAAATCCAGAGAGAATATTGCTTTTCTTAATAGAAATCTTGGACTTGCAGTCAATTAAATCATGAGACATAGAATAATGATAGATGATATGGTTTCCATATCTTTGTGGGGTATGTTCCAAGATTCTCCGTGAATATGAGAAATCATGGACAACAGCGATATTTTGACTATACTTGAGATGGAAGCATAGCATTGCATCTCACTGGAAGATCTAGAGAGGTTTGCAAATACTTGGGGAAGGGGGATTCATTTCGAATGTGGGTAAGTGAAAGCATGTATATTGAATCCATGAATGATGGGTCGTACTGTATATCCTTTTTCTCTTTGGCAAATTTAACATTGCTAATAGCCATTGGAAAACCTTGAGAGAACATATTGATCAAATCTGCAAATAGTCAAATTTGCAAATGTTAAACCCACAAATGACTGTAGATTTAAATTCAGTATGTAATGGAGAGTGGTGTGGCTCAGTGGAGAGGGCAGCAGAGCTCTTGTTTGTTCCCCAGGCATTGTTTGTTGCTCACATGGGGAATGTGTGGTCCTCTAAATGTTGTCAGATTGCAACTCCCAGTAGCCATACGTTGCTGATGCTGGGCATCTTAAAACACTCTAGGCTGTCAGTGCGGTAGTTCTGTTGTTGGTTAATAAACTGTTGGATTATAGTTCAGGTTTCCTGTCTCCTTAATTCATGATCTGTTTGTTAGCCAACTGCAGGGTGTGTTAACTGCATAGAATCCAGAAGAAGTCACATACAGGACAACATCTGGGTGGGCCTTGTCAGTGCTCAAGTGTGGATGGTTGCCATGAATGAAGCGCAGACTGTTCTGCTCTGTGTGTGTGTGTTTTCTGAAGGCAGGGGATATGTGCAAGAGTTCACATGGTTTGACTTCAGCAGTGCAGATAATCTTTGTCAGCATCTTTGTGAGGCTTAAAAACTGAGTTGCATGGAATGCGGATTGGGTCTCCCTTACATTTGCAGTGCACCCCAATTTCCCTGCATTCCCTTTTGCTGCATATCATGGTGAGGGTGCTTACCAGCTCATGATAAGGTGGGGGCCATTGATTTCCTCAGATTACTGCTATGGAAGTTAATTATCCTATAAATTCCTCCGCTGATAGAGCACCATCACAAACCTGCAATAATAACACAGTGGAAGATAATTGCAGACTGACAAGATCCATACTCTAATTTTAAATGGTGAAAAAGGGTGACCTTTAGCGGAAGCAATTAATTGCTTGAAAACTGTAAATGGGAGTAGAAGGAGAACCTAAAGGAGCATACAGAATAGCTGCCCCCCCTCCCCTGTGAAGAAGCATTGTCTTTACAAGCATTTTACAGGAAGATCATTTGCAATGAAAGATTGGTATTCTGGTGCTATTGATTTTATGAGTCTGAGAGAAAGAGCCAAGGAGTTGGTGCAGGCAGGGAATCTTGAGTTACGTGAGTTTACATACCATGTGTAGAATTAAAGCAGCTTGAAACAACTTTAACCACCATGGCTCAATACTATGGAATTGGGGGAGTTTGAGCTTTCCAAGGCCTTTAGCCTCCTCTGCCAAAGAGTGCTGGTCCCTCACCAGATTACATCTTTCAGGATTCCACAGCATTGAGCCATGGCAGTGAAAGTATTGTCAAATTGCATTCATTTTGGAGTATGGTGCATCCATCATCTCCTTGTTTTACATTTAAACTGTAGGAGCTGTGGTGGCGCAATGGGTTAAACCCTTGTGCTGGCTGAACGGCTTAACTGAAGCTTGGTGGTTCGAATCCGCAAGATGGGGTGAGCTCCCCTCTGTCAGCCCCAGCTTCCCACATGGCAGTGCTTCTCAACCTGTGGGTCCCCAGGTGTTTTGGCCTACAACTCCCAGAAATCCCAACCAGTTCCCTACCAGCCATTAGGATTTCTGGGAGTTGAAGGCCAAAACATCTGGGGACCCACAGGTTGAGAAGCACTGTCATACAGGGATATGAGAGAAGCCTCCCACAGGATGGTAGAACATCTGGGCATCCTCTGGGCAATGTTCTTGCAAACGGCCAATTCTCCCACAACAGAGAAACTTGCAGTTTCTCAAGTTGCTTCTAACACGATTTTTAAAAAAATGCATCTTATTTCATATTGGAAATTACAGCCTTGTTGAAGAGTTACTACTGCTGATCTTTCAATTGTGTTGGAGAAATAATCAACCTTCCCCTCTCCAAATCTCTTACTTTTCTTCTAGGGACTACTTTATGCAAAACATCTTCAAAACTAGGAAAATCTTGGATATCATGCTGTGTCCTTCAAACTGGGACACAGGAGAGAAAAAAGACCAAGTATCTGCAAGGCGACATTACTTATTTATTTACTCCTGGCAAGAGTGTATTTCAGACTGGTTCAGTAACAGTTCAATGTTGTGAAATATTCCTCGGCATTACCTTCCGCCCACATGTTGGTTATTGCCTGCCTTGCTATCTTTTGTGTGGGTGGATGCTGTTTTGCGGGAAGGTTGATATGTCTCCAGAGGCCTTCCTTTAAAGAGTTGAGGGGCTCGTCCGACGTGCTGTTTACTGCAGTAGAAATGAGATGAAATATTGAAGAGGAAGGTCTTCCTTTGGGCATCACATCGTGTGCTGATTAGGAGCCTTGAACTTGAGCACGGTTTTTTTCCTCCTTGCAGCTTAGCTTAGCTCAGCTCAGTCCAACGCATCTGACCTTGTTGCTTTGTGCTATCACTTTTATGTCAACCATCTGCCACTATCCTTCAGACAGTGGCCTAAAAAAAAAAAGGTTTGTTTTTGTGGATCTTTTAAAAATAGACTTCATTGGTGCTAGATCCTTGTGTTACAAGGCAATTTCCACTCTTTGCGCTTTAACATTTGCAAGTAATTCATAGTTTCCTTTTCTCTTTCCCCTTGCTTCTCTAGTTGATCTTTTGGCAGATGGTATTCTGAGGGCACGTGAGGTGTGTGTTAATCTGACTTTGGAGAAACCAGTGAAAGAAAGGCAGATTTCTTCCAGATGTCTCCCCATTGCTAGCTTGTAGAAGGGCAGTTGTTGCTTATGATACTGCAGGTTGTGACTGAAAAATCTCTTGCATTTTATAAATCACAATAGGTTGGTTTATCCACTAGCCATTGTAGTACTTGGGATTGATTTTACAGGATCTGATGCTCCATTCTCCATAATAAACACTGGTTGCTTCATGTGTATTAGAAATACATTCTGTGCCTTATACATTCTGCTGTTATTTCATGGAGCTTAGAAGGGTTTTCAGCAGGGAGCTTTACATGAACTCCTCTATTGTGTTGAAACAATTCAGCAGTGGGCTGCGTGGTTTCATGAATAAACTCTTCCTCTGTGGCTGATGTATGCTATTGCCATGTTCTCTTCTGGGAATAGTTGGGTTGGAAATGCTTTTGCACAATTTTTATGCTGGACTAGTTTGCTATCTTCATTCCTCCACTCATGTACTATCAAACACACATAAAAAGATCAAAGTGAGGAGATACCATGATCAGACCAGGTTTCATCGCAAACTCCAGGTTCCTTGACTTATTCATGAGTCATATCAAAATCTAGAAATTTGGCCCCAGAAAAAAGAATAATTTTAACCAACATAAACGTACCAGTCTTTTAATAGGAAGTGTGATGAGAGAGTCAAATTAATTAGGATGGTTGTTGTTGTGTGCCTACAAATTGTTTCACATAGTAGCATATGATGCTTCAGAGTCTGGTAGAGTCTCCTCTGGAAGTTTTGCAGCAGAGGCGGCATGGCCATCTGTTGGAAGGGCTTTGATTGTGGGTTATAGTTGCTGCAGCAGCGGCAGCGAACAGGGCAAGCAGAGCAATTGGGGAGCCTTCCTCTGCAAAGAAATCAAAAGTTGCTGGGAGAGAGAGAAGAGAGACAAGGGGCTACTGGGATGGGATGCCCAAGACAGGAGCCACCCGAGAGGAAGGCAGTGCTTAATAAGGGTTAAGGGTTGCAAGAGGCCACCATCTCTCTTTCTCTTGAGGATCCTGCTTTTTTTGTGGCCACGATCCCCAAGGAGGAAGGAAGTCAAGAAAGGGGGGAGGAAGGAAAAAAGCAAGGGAGAGAGGAGGAAGGCCTGGAGAGTGAGGGCCAGAGGAAATTTGAACAGGGACCATAATTAGTCCCCCGGCCGGACTTTGGACATGCCTGATCTAAGGTCACATAGTAGGTTTTCATAGCTGAACAGGGATTTAAATCCTGGTCTCCAGAGCCCAACCCTCCAGCCATTCCACCATGCTGGCTCTGGTAGGATTTAAAGCTATATTTCTAGATCTTGAACTAGATATGCTAAGTGCAAAAGTGATAAGGATAAAAGAATTGGCCTGGCTTTACTTTCAAACCTCCAAAAAGCCCAATCACTCCTCCTTTACTAATGACCTCTTGTACAGTAATAAGACAACATTTCCCAAGGTTCATCTCTGTCTATACATGTCCAGCTGTGCTTGCTGTGATATCATTACTCTAACCTTTAGAGTTTGGAGCTCCTTCCTAAAAAAAACAAAAACCTTAACTGAATTTGTCCCAGAGGTAATCACAGAAAAACAAAGTTCAGTATTCTCTGGAAATCACCACTTTCAATTGTCTTTAAAACTACTGTCAACATCCAGACTGGATTAAAAAAAAACATTCTTGCTATTTTTCTTTAAATTTTTGATGTGTTGTCCACCCAATCCCACAGGCTTCGATTAAGTTACAGTAATTTCAGTACATGCATACTTCATATACTGTGTTTATGTGTGTATGAGCATATATGCACGAGAAATGCAAACTGAAATAATATAGAAAAATCCTTACCCTGAAACCAGTGGTTTTCAGCCTTTCGTTCTCTGGATGTTTTGGATTTCAGCTTCCTGAAATGCTAAACATTATGGCCAATAGGTCAGAAATTCTGAGAGTTCAAGTCCAAAATATTGAATCAAAAGTTGAGAGTTACCTTTTTAAGCAGTCTATTCCTTATCCATTAACATTCATGTATTTCATTTTAACAAGGAGACTCACCTAACTCAGTTATAGCATAACAGTTGCCTTATTGCCGAATCCTGTTTTTTTTTTTACTCTTATGTTTCCTTTTGGTGGTCTCTTTGGACCAGATTTAGACCTGCATACCATAATTGTACATTGCCATTGCTAACTTCTTCTAAAGCAAAGGTGTTTTGTAACGCAGAATAAGAATACAACGTTTCCACACACAACTACAGTCAACGAGAAACAAGCAAAACAACAATATAGTAATATGTACACATATGTGTGAAATAAATTAGTTTCTACATAACATTTCCTCAGGTATAAAGACAGGCTCTAACATGCATATGTAGCCCAAGTTATCACTGTCTTTCACCCTAGCATAAGATAGGTATTTCCCTATATTGTCTATGACTTTATTCTCTAGAGATGGGGAGGGGGGAGGGAATGCCTTCCATTCAAGGATAACAGAATGGGTTTATAAGCCAAGAGCAGAAAGGTATGTAGGCCCTTCCCTTGATTAAAGTTTCGCCAAGTCAGAAAGCTATGAGAGAAGTGTGTGTGGATATTTACATTCTCTCGCTTGTAGACAAAACCCATCCGGGGAAAGTTCAACTTGTGGATTAAAGGGACAAGATGGAAATTACATCCTTGAATTTTCTGCCTTCCATGATAAACTGTACAAAAGCCCAGAGCCTAAAATCTACACAGCTCACTGTATCTGGGGCAAAGGAAAACTACCTGCTTATGTTTTTTACTCATATGAATTATGTATGCTTTCAACCATTTTGCAAAAACTGAAATGGTTCTTTTTATTTTAAAAAATAGCATACTGTACTAAAATTGCACTATATCTGAATATGGAGGAATAATTGTGAAGTAAATCTGCCACATTTGGTTATCTTCAAATCTAGATCTTTGCTATGGTAGATAACCTAGCCACTCTTTGCTAGTATAGTCTGAAACAACAACAGTGATTGATAAAGTCTAGTCAGTTTTATCCTTGGTATCTTCTTTTTTGTTCCTTGATCCATAAAAGTTTCTGGATAGCACTGGTAAAGTTCAATTAGCTATTGTGTAGACTCAACAAAGATACAAAACCAGGTTTTCCCTAACATTCATTGCTTTTGCACGAAGACATTCACAGGTTCATCCTTGACATCTGCTGGAAACCGTGTTGCCTGGGGCCCCTTCTACACAGCCCTAAAATGTGGGCTGGAAAACGGATTAGCCTGAGGCATCCAGATGACGTATCATGTCAATCCACTTAAAACTGGAGTAAACCAAATGTATTCAGTTTAATCCAGGTTTAAAAAATACCTCTAAAGATCCAAATCTTTCCTCTGGTAAGTGGACGGGGAAATGGAGTGCAGGGAGGGGGTGGGCCTAGAAATTACCATGTCCACCCCTGCTAATGTCACATCAGCATAGGTGGGTATCTTGACAACACCCATTCAAAAGCACGGGTTTTGGATGAGCTGTGTGACCTCAATCCCGAGAGAAACTGGGATTTAACGTCCCAGTTCCTCTTGGAATTTTGGCCTGCCTGGAAGGGCCCTGAGATCCTGCATATCTATTGCCAGCCAGAGTTGACATCACTAGGTTGGATAGACCATAGTAGTTTGACGTCATATAAGGCAACATCCCAGTTTCTACGGCTGTCAAGGCTTTACACAGAGCCCACATAGGAAAAAAGATGAATAATTTTATCATAACAATGTCCAGCTGCCAGTACAGTTCTCATTTCATTTTGAGCCCATTTCCCATAGATTTGATATCCATGTTTTACTTAACCCAGGCTCCCAGAAACCCCCCACCCAAGTTTTTGTGTGCCTTATGACCTCCAGTGCTATTTTGTGGTATGCTTCCAATTTAAGTATAGGCCAAATATAGAGTAAGCTATTATTCATGGTTTTATATATCCACGAGGGGCTCTTGGAACATATCATCTATGGGTACAGGGGTTGTGCTGTAGGTTTGTTAAAAGTGATAGCATCAAAGAGATGACTTTGGCATTAATGGGACTTCTTCAGAAGAAAGAATCAAGTTGTTCATGAAGTGTCCTAAACCAGCCTAGCTCTCCCTGTGCTGCCTGGGTGGACAAGACATCAAAGCATTAACTGGTCAGTTTGAGTGAATGTGGTGGGATTTGTATCCAGATGTTGTGGGTTAATGAAGGTTGCCCTAAATCTACCAGCCCTTAGCGGGAGAAGCGAGTTGTTTTCATTCCTCTTGCATATTCAAAAGGACATTGGCAGAGACAGTAGTATGTAGGCAGCATTGATGAGGTTTCATTTCAAAAACAAAACAAAAACACTGTTCATTGAATGTAGAACTCAAATTAGAACATTTGCCCAAATCCAAATCATCTGTCTGATCCAAAGCTACCTCGTCTCTCTGTGAGATCAGAGCAGCTAAGCCAATTGTAGTCAAAAGAGGCCTCTGCCTGTCTAGGTCTCGCTGTCACTTCCCAATACATCAGCTGTGTTTCAACTGCAGTTCAAAGAAATCCGAACAATGCCACGATTCTTTTCAGCTACCTCCTTCCCACTTGGCATGTATCTTTCATCTCATCTAGAACAATAAATCTGCATTACTTGACCTCCTTGCTTTACATGCCTTTCTTTTCCTTCATGCCTAGCAGAGAGACAGGATGGGCCTCATAAAATTATTATACTATTTAGTTGCAAATGTGGTGCTGATTGGAACTGTTGCAGACGGAGATAGGAGAGAATGCCTGTCCACTTCACAAGCAGTCTTAAGAGCGTTGGCCTACATTTTGTATTAGATTGTATTTTCCAGTTGCCAAGTTGAGATCTGCATTGTACAGCCTTCCCCACAACCTTAACCGGGCATTTATACAGATGCCTCCTTAATAGTGAGGTCAAGGGGAAAAAAGGATGGAAATGTCAGAGCTTATACTTTGTAAGGAAGTGACAATATGGCCAGAGGGGACATGGAGCTACTGGGAGATGTGTTACTCATGGGTGAGTGATGCTAGGGTTAATTTGGAAGAATACAGAGTTACAAAACTCCGCATGCGCATTGCTTGTACAGCTGCTTCATACCTTGCATAGCAACTCCGGGAAATGAAGCAGTTGTGACATGCACATGTAGGCCGGTGTGTCACACTCCTGATGAGATTGTTCATACTAAAGTTATTTCTTATCTTTATTATAAAAAGGGGAGTTTGATTGACCTTCTCACACTTTGAAAGGATGCATAAGTTTGATACTCTTTACCCCATTGTCAACGTACTGGATTATACACAAATTAAACTTATCGCACAAAGGGGAATTTATTTATTTATTTATTTACTATATTTATACCCCTTCTTTCTCAACCCTGAAGGGGACTCAAGTCGGCTTTACATATAGGCAGCTATTCAATTCCTTAAAACAACAAATCAAAATAAACATTAAAATTAATAGACATTAAAACATTTAAAAAATTAAAATAAACATTAAAATTCATAGACATTAAAATATTTAAAAACATACATTTGCTATTAAAACCATGCCATCCCAATTGTAATTTGGGGCCATTCCAGCAGTCATTGCACATATTCCATATCATGTATTGCACTACAATTCTTCTCCGAAGACTTGATCCCAAAGTCACATTTTCACTTTCTTTCTGAAAGTCAGGAGGGATGGGGCTGACCTAATATCACTGGAGAGGGAGTTCCACAGCCAAAGGGCCACCACTAAAAAGGCCCTGTCTCTCATCCCTGCCAATTGTGCCTGTAAAGGAGGCGGGATCGAGAGCAGGGCCTCCCCAGACAGTCTTAATTTCAGAGATGGTTTGTAGGGGGAGATGCATTTGGACAGGTAAGCTGGGGCCGGAACTGTTTAGGGCTTTATAGGTCTAAATGGTTTGTGCCAAGATTTCTCCACATGTGGATGAGAGCATGGGGCACTTGATATCCTCCTCATATTTGCACATGAACCAAGCCTGAAATCTCCACTGATGTAGAAAATGCCACCTTACAGGTGAAATTCCATGTAACTGATGTGCATGTGTTTATTGACTGAGCCACCTGTTCATGAATGGCTTAGAGAAGAGAAGGAGAAAAAAAGAACCATTTACATCAAACTTTCCTGTCTGGCTCTCTGAGTCTTACTTGCCATAGGCAACAACGAGGTATGATGTCATTGCAGGTTACCCATGCCATTTTTCTATTACTTCCTATTCTTTTCTTCCGTTTTTCTAACCTCTAGCTAAAGCTGCTCACATTGACATTTTCCCTGAAATGTCTAAAACCTTCTGGAGAGCTTTGCCTTTGCTTCAGTAGCTTCCAATGGTAGGTAATCAGTAAATTATTATCACATTGTGTTTGCAATCTTCTCTCAGGCTTCTTATGAAAACCATGACAAATCTTTAGTCACTTCCTGAGTTGCCTAAGAAACTAGTGTTGTAAAAATCCTTGTTTGCTAGTCTTCTGTCCTGAACAGAATCAGTCAAAATCTTCTCTAGAAGACTTAGAGTGCCCTAATAAGTTTCATTAAATTTCCAACTGATTCTGTTCAAGAGCAAGCTATCTAATCCACTTGGTAGGAAGTTGTGAGATAGCATGCCCTAAAGACTTGTTATATTTGTGAAAATATTTGGAAAGTGTTATTTTTCCCTCCTTTATTTTTTCCTCCTAGTAGAGATTACCAACTGTTGTTGTTGAGATTACCAGAACATGTGAAACAGAGAGGTTGAACTACACAACATGTTTCATGGATATTAAGGGACAATAAACTGAAGACAAGCTGCTCTCTGTTGTGGTCTTTTTCAAGAGGAAGAGTTTAGTTGGACACCATTCATCCGCTCTTTTATGAAGGGAGCCCACTTGAAATCCAGTTAAACATAAGCACAATGTAAAGAGGCACAGATTTGTTTCGCAGATGTTTAAATTGAATTGTGCTGCTTGTCTTTATTTCTCAGCTGGGGTTAAGCCCTGAACAGTGCAAAATGAAAATGGTCTTTTTATTGCCTTGGAGCCTACATTGTTGGGTTAGTGCCATGGATGCTTGGTGATGAATGCTGTAGCCTAAACATCTGCCTTTGGAAAGTGGTAGATTTTGTGATCCAATATGCTGTTTACCAGACCACTAGGATGAAGGGATTGAATCAGATACACTGAGACAGTATTAAGATGCAAGAAGTTTAAAAAACACTCCAGCAACAAGATCCTCAATTTTAAAAAGTACAAATAATATTGTCTATATTCCTCCTTGTAAGCCCTGAACAATGTTTACTAGCAGCCTGGTATAATCAAATGTGAAACTGTGAATTACTACTACAGAATGCCTCTGGTGACTATGGTTACTGAAACTGGGAGCAATCAAGGTTATTGTATCTGTAATACAATATCCTTGTTGAGTGTTAGAATTCAGACCCAAATGTGATTAGAAGTGATGTAAAACATAATACAGGGACCTGCTTCTACTGATAACAAAACGGTCAAGGTTGCCGTCCTGGACACATTTTCTGCTAGTGGCGTATAAGGTGAGTCACTGAACTCAGTAGACAAGTTGTGAAAAAGTACTGATTGCACTGCCATTGTGTCATCTACAGCCATTATTTTCAGAGGGAGCCTTGACATTGAAGTCAGTGACATTTATGTTGTTGCCATGCAGTCCGTTTATTGTTAAGCATGTTTATTTGAAATGAAGCCAACTGTTTTCTAAGAAATTCACAGGCGTGTGTAGAAATGTAGTTTCGGTTTTCTTTTGGGATGTCCTTCAAAATGTGAAGTGGCAATTTAAGGATGTATTTGTGCATTCAGGGCTCCTGGCACACTTTTATTAAATTGATTATTGTTGAGAATTATTTTTGCTGGGAGCAAGAAGATCCCTTGTACAAACCAACATTGCTTGATTTTGTTGTTTGATTTTGACAGTGTGCCCCTCTATTTATCCCCTCTCTTCCTCACTTGAGTTCATATGGATATGATTGGAGTTGATCACTTTGTTCTTGGTTCCTTACATTCAGTTCCTTCCTTTGGAAAGCATTTTCTGTGTGCACTTTCATGTTTAAATTTAATTTCTTATGGGAAAGATCCTCATAATTAACAAAGTCAGAACCATTGATGCCATGGCAGTGCTGATTTCTGTCTGTAGCTGTGAAAACTGTTCTGGAACACATTAGACGTGAAGCAAAGATGACTAAATTGAGGCTATTTTATATTGACTATACTGTGAGGTGACATGCTTCATTAGAAAAGAGAGTGATGCTTGATAACGTGGGAGAGAGTAGTAAAAGAGGAAAGCCATGCCACTTGTGGATAGTCAGGGAAGTCACAGCCCTGAGTTTGCAGATCTCAAGCTTTTGATGACTATGGCTCATTCTTAGAGTCACCATAAGTTGAAGTTGGCTTGACAGCAAACTTCAACTGATGCAGTTCCTGGTTTGTAGTAAATTTATATTCAATGCAGATCAAAGACTACTTTAGAAACTTGGAAGAGGAGCAGGTGGCACATATGTGATGCTTAAATATAATTTGTGTTCTGATTTTAATCCTGATATAGCACAGAATCCTATCCATTTCTGGAAGATAAGCAGGATTGCCCTGCTTATTTCTTGGATGGGAGACAGCCAAGAAATACCAAGTGCTGTCAGCTACATTTCAGAGAAAGTAACTGTCAAAAGCATATCTTAGGTATTCCTTGCCTAATAAAACTCTACAATATTCATAGGGTTGCCATAAATCTACAGGCAAATTGACCATTAATACTTTAAAAATGGGTTAATTCCACATTCCCGCCAGTCATCTTTAGGTATAATCAAGACAGCAATTCAATTTTTTTTCCTTTTAAAAAAGTGTCTTGCTTTCTACATGCATTGAAATACAAATGTTTACAAAAATTGTCCATGAGAAGGCAAATACTGAAAAAATTGAAAGAAACACAAACACTTGTGGTTGCAAGCACCACCACCACCACCATCATTATTATTTTGTGTCAGGAGCAACTTGGTGTGAGAGAATTGGCCGTCTGCAAGGATGTCGCCCGGATGTTTTACCATCCTGTGGGAGGCTTGTCTCATGTCCCCGCATGAGAAGTTGGTGCTGACAGACGGGTGATCGCCCCACTCCCTGGATTCAAACTGCCGACATTTTGGTCAGCAGTCCTGCCGGCACAAGAGTTTAACCCATTGTGCCACCAGGGGCTCGTTGCAAGCATTATGGATAAGAAATACTCAACCTGTATCCACTTTCCTTATGTTAACAATTTGGTACTTAGCATTATTTTTAAAATTATGCCCAAGTCTTCCATGGAAACCCCAGCTCTCCTGTTTTCAGCACCAAGGTTGGAGTATAGGATGAAGGTCTGGAGTTACTTCACATCAAACAATCAGGAATGTCTAGCTCTCAGCAATTTATTTGCTCTGTAGTGGAATACCCATCAATGACAATATTAAGCTTTTTAGAGTCTAAAGAGTCATGGAATATGTCCAGGATAACATTATTTGATGAGAGATAGCATTGCTTAATCACTTCAGGCCTAGTTCTGAAGTTGTTAATTCAAAGTAAACTGTAAGTGGTTATAAAGACTCAATGAAAACAATCTTTTTTAAAAAAACAAATATATGCAAACTTTAGGATTTTAAAATAGTTATTTTGGTCATTTTAAGTATTACATTTCTGGTTATATCAGATGCTTCCGTTTTAAGGCTACCTTTGCCTGGCATTCAATGTCTTTGTAGGCATTCATGACAACCACAACTGGCTGGAAAAAAACCCCACATAATTTTTTTTTAAAAAAAGAAAAATCCATTTCCTTGTACAGGTATCTTGTTTTAATAATCTGAAATGTTCATATAACTCAGTGGTTCCCAACCTGTGGTCTGTGGACCAAAAGTGGTCCACAAGAACTAAAATATGGTCTGCAGCTTCACTGTTGCTACACTGTTGCAACGAGAGGGACTGGTCTCATGAAACCCTCTTATAGTGCCGAGGCTTATGTGTGGGTGAACAGATGGCGACTACTGGATGGTATATGTTCTGTATCAGAAACTAGAGCTGATGTAGTCTCTCCAATGTAATTTTCTGAATCAACAACCCAAATAACCAACTGAATCTAGCGCTGACCAAAATCTGATTCGTAACCCTTTTTGTACTACTGTTGGAGAGTGGTCCCTAGTCGAGTGGTTCCTGGTCAAAAAAAGGTTGGGAACCACTGGTATAGATTGTCAGAAAAAGAGGGTGGTGGCAGAGAAAACCAAGTTGCCCTGCTGATTTTTTATGTAAATGTGCCTTCAAATTGTTTGTCAACTTACAGTGACCCTATAAATTTCATAGAGTTTTATTAGAAATACTTAAAGGTGTTTTTTCCAGTTCCTTCCACTGAAATACAGCCTACACCATAGGGTTTCCCATCCGAGTACTAACCAGGGCTGACCCACTCAGCTTCCATAATTGCATTTCAAAACCTACCTCATTTAAAGGCCTTGGAAAGGACTAAGTAGGGGATTAAAGATTTCATTTTGAATTGTCTGTCATTCCCAGCAATTTATCAGTTGTGCTTGAGGATTAAGTTGATTTCAAGCTACAGTTTAAGGCTAAGAGAACAGAAAGAAAAAAAAGGTGACACTTGGTTTCTTGGGAAAAACCCTTCCTTTAAGGGAAAATCACTTTTAAAAATACCCATCTGTGTTTCTAGATCACAAGTTCAAATCAACATGATTTTGTCCTCTTCCATAGAGAGAATGCGCATACATGGATGCTTGTTTTCCAGAGTTAACCGGTGAGCTTCTCAAGAACTTATGGAAAGGACAGGAGGGAAGGACCTGAGTGGAAAGAAGCTGGAAATGCTTAGCTGGTGTTTGCACTTGGCACACTCTTTCAGATGCAGCATGGATACAAGTTCAGGCTGAGTTGCCATGGCATTGTGACACAACTTGGCCCATAACACAAAGAGGAATCAACCAGCCCCAAGGAGGCTGTGGGGCAGTGTATGGGGAAGGGGCAGATTAGTAGGATAAGTTTTTGCCAAGTGCTGCATAACGAAGTAGTCTGTGATATATACATCTCAATTTAAATGTAAATACACACATGGCTGCTGTCCTAAACCCAATGGTAGCTGAGCTGTCAGCGAAAAAGAAAAGAACGACGGGAACAGACGGACAGTGGAGCCATTCTGGGATAAATGGATTGTGGATTGCGGGCATTTTTCCAGTTCTCTGTGGAATTGTGGCATTGTTCAGCACAATTTCCCTATTCTTAGAACTGGCAACTGTAGGCTTTCAAAATATAATTGAGCTAAGCCTCTAAAGTCAGACTGTGACATAGCCAAGGGTAGTATCTAGGTGAATCAGTTGGAAGGCATCACATCTGATCCTTTGGAGTGAGGAAAAGCTAGTTTGCAATGTATTCAGAAATAGCAACAGTAACTAAATAGTAATCAGATCTATACATTTATACTTTTTTAAAACTGCTGAAATAAGGCTGCATAGATGCTTAAAACATATGCATTACAGCTCTCTTTCATCTTTTTAAAAGTATCCCTATTGTTTCATCTGCTCCCTTGCAGAGCATATCCCAAAAGAATCCCCATGGGGATGTGATAGTGTAGGAAAATCTTCTGCGATGGATTCACCTTTCACCGCTCTTCTCAGAGAAAGGGATGGTTCTTTGTTTGATGCCTGGTAGCTAGGGGCAGCTGGTTTCTTGGGGTAGTGCTTGTGTTTTCCCCACTCTGTGGAATGAACCTTGATTTATCCATGGGTCATATTAAAACCCACAGTTTTGGCCCCAGAACCAGCCCTCAACTTTATGTGAGGCTAACTCATGTAATTCTCTTTACAAGGCTGCTGTTGAATAGTGTTTTGAGAATAATAGCTAGTTGGACCACATAACATCAGATTTGAGACAACTTCACTGCTTTTCTATTTATTTCCAAGACTAATTCGGGTTGCTGTGACTGTCTTAGGATAGCCTATCTGAGATCTCAAAAAGACATGTAGCGGGGTTCCTACATGAGAAGTGGGTTTTTGGAAAGTCCCAGTCCTGACCTAAAGAAATGAGATTGGTGGGCATCAGAGACAGGGCTTTCTATAGCAGTCCCCTGACCCCTTCACAAGAAAGTTGGTGATTCCCTCCATATTTGCCTTTGGAGAGCTGTTGACCAAGATATTATTTTGTTGAGGTTTGTGTTTTATTGCAATGTATCCATGAAAGCTAGCATGGTGTAGTGGGTTAAGTATTGGACAATGCCTCTGAAGACCAGGGTTTGAAGACCTGCTAAATTATGGAAATCCCCTGGGTAACCTTGGGCACATCAGCCTTAGACAAAAACAATGGCAAATCTGGCAAAGAAGACTCATCATATTTATACCTTAAGGTATAAATTTATTTATTTATTTATTTAAGGTTATCAAACATAGGTCAGAAGCAACCTGAAGGCATTTATTTAACATTTTCATTTTATTATATTTGTAGGCATTGTTCTATATATATATATATATCTGTAACTAGCGAAAATAATTATAAAATAACTGAATAAAAATATAAAGGCAGTTAGAGAGAATGTTATAAGAAAACAGTTGATAAGTCTATGATGACTTAGATATGCCGGAAGAAAGCAGGACACATTTTGAACTAGTTAGTTTTCTGATCATGTGCCTGTTTGAGGAATTAATCATCACTGTCCTGATATCTTCAAAGCATTAATATGTTCTTGATGTTTTGCCCTTCTTCCCCACTGTAGCCATTAGACATCTCAGGAGCTTTTGGCTCTTTTTAAAAAAATGGACATTGGCTTTTGACCAATGTTTTTGATTAGTCATTTAAACCCTAAATTCTCAATAATCTTAGCTATGTTTTGACTGAAACACACCGGCAGTAAGCCATAGTTTATTAAGTTAATGTGTTTCTATAAACCCCAATTAAAAATAGCCCCACGTTTGATTATATCTTAAACTGCAATGTCTACTAAAGTGGCTAGAGATGTTTCCAGTCTTGTCAAGACTATGATTGTGGAGAAGGTGATAGGGCAGTGCAAGCTTGAGGCTCACGCACATCCAGATTAATCATGATTTATCATAAAATCTGAACACCTTACCACTTATGAACAAGAAATAACCGATATGTGCAGTTGTTTCTCCATTTGAGGTTGTCTAAGGAATTATTGAGTATGGAAACTAAAATAGGTGTATTTATCTGTCACTCTTTCATTCAGAAAAGATATCTAAAACGAATTGTTATGATGCCTTGTGAGGAAATGGCAGGTTCAGGACAGTAAGGATAGATGACCCAGTCTTTGGATGATTACCAAAGAAAGCACACCCCAAAGTGGCAACAGGCAATCTGCTTCCTCACACCCAACCATATATTTATCTTGTCATTTATTTTCAGCATTATGGTTGCATCTGTTTCTGTTGTGATTCATGATGAAATCCTTTAATGCAGTCTGCACTGGACAGATGGCAGGGCAATTACCCCGAATATGGTCTGAGGGCATATCATGCAGCCATCTTGCTCTGCTCAATGACTGGATGAGAAACTATGAGCACGTTGATACTGTATAGGTGTAGCTATTTGATGCCATTGCAGTGGCTTCATTATATAGAATCTTAGGCTTTGTAGTTTGGTGAGATGGTTAGACTCCTAGAGATCCCAAGTTCACTGGCCTGAACCACACTACTCTCTAAGACCCCTTCCACACAGCTGAATAAAATCCCACATTATCTGCTTTGACCTGGAATATATGGCAGTGTGGACTCAGATAACCCAGTTCAAATCAGATATTGTGGGATTTTCTGCCTTGATAGTCTGGATTATATGTCTGTGTGGAAGGGCCCTAACAGAGAAGTCTAAATACCCCCACCAAACTACAGGTGCCAGGATTCCATAAGAGCGCACCATGACAATTTAAGCAGCATCAAATTGCAATTACTATATAGTGTAGATTAACTCTTTGATGAAACTCCATTCAAATTGTCATAAGTTCCACGATGTAAGAAATTTGGATTTACATGTACTAAGAATCCAATCCTGTGTTTGTCTAGTCAGAAACTGGTCTTCCGGTTCCTCGGGTGAATGGCCAGTTTCCCTTTGGCCAGGGTGGTGGCCTATAGGAAGATGATTCAAGGAGGCCTTGATTTACCAGCTTAATGGCTTAAGTTTTTGGCTGTTTTTCTCAGCCAGAATTTTGGAAAATATAGCTAGTGGGTTAATCAACAGGATGGCATGGAGGGGTAGCTTGCACTTTTCGCAAAGTACTGGGTCAATGAGCGCTGGGCTCAGAGATGGTGGATCATCCTTCTGGATGATGATTGCCATGAAGCATACTGGGCCTGATTTCCTAATAGAGGTCTATGGACAGATCCAACAAAATAAAGTATTGGCAGGGTGGTTCTGAGCTGAGAGAGGAGTTATTAAGAACTTGAAACAGTTTGTATACTGGGAGATGGTGGGTGCGTTTTTTTTTGTTGTTTTTTTTGCCACAGTTGGAAAGAAATGGCCAAAAGGGACATCTGTCAAGTTATTAGAAATATCAGAAAAATAGAATATTTCATGGACTGGAGGATCCCCTTTGGTCTGTGGAATATTCGATGGAGGTTTTACCATCAAATATGCTATTTGAAGGGCAACCGACTGTGGCTGAAAGAAAAAGATGAAGTTTGTCCAAGACTTCTATGTCAGAAACAAGCCTGTGTTGCTGGAAGTGAGTCCAGGAGACCACTGAGCATTTCATCAGGGACTGCCCTTTGATCAAAAAGACCTGGGAAAAGGTGGCCATCGTCTTTGACCGGCCAGACTTGGCACTCCAGACTTGGGAGGCAGTGGCCTCTGGAATGGAGCTGGAAACCAGTATTCGGGGGCCCATCGACACCAAGGAAGGAAGAGGAAGAGGGGACAGCAGGGGACACTTGGAAAGCTTTTTGGGACATTTTTTGGTCAGCAACAAGGTTGATCAACTTGTATGTTCTCCTGGCCATGGTTTTCCAGAGATGTCGAGAAATAACAGCTCAAAACCCAGCAAACATTATCTCTAGTGTGAATTGGGTAGTAGAGAAAACAGGAGCCCTGAGTAAAAAGAAATGAGGCAGGATGCCCTCTAACCGATGGAAAAAGTTCTGGCCCTGGCTGGCAGAGACCACACCTGGGATCACCTGGGATCACCTGAAAAGTTGTAGGTTATAGATATAGATATAGATATAGATATAGATATAATTAATACAAAAGAAAAATTTGAAAAGTTTGATATATTTTAGCTGAGATATATAGCCTAAATGAATAATGCAGAAAGTTGACATTTCAAACCAACCAGTAATATATGTTTTGAAAGAGAACTTTGTATTACAATCAAACATGACAACTTTTTACTATCCATTCTCTCTGTAAGGGAAGCAGGATACACATGGTTATGGTTCATGAAAACTATTTCCTCTTCCACATGTTCTGAGGGGTGAGGAACCTGTGATCTTCTAGATCTTGTTGAAGCATAATACCCATCATCTTTCACCACTGACTATGCTGGTTAGGTCTTCTGGAAGTTGTAATTTAACAGCATCTGGCAGATAGCATGTGATTTATTCCATTAATAGTTGGATCGTAACTGCTGCCTCTCTCCCCACATGCCCTCTCCTCTGGTGACACCAAGAAACTGGGCCTTTTATTGATCCTCTTGGAGCGAGAGCTGGTTGCCAGTATCAGTTATCATATCCTAGCCAGGTGGCAATGCTATTTGTCAGAGATTTCATAGGATACCTGGCACTGGTTTTTGACTCCGCGGGAAGAACACTCATTCTGGCATCTCTCCTAGCACAATAGATCCTTAAACATTGGATCCAAAACAACAGGGCACAATTTGCTGTGACAGTTGCGGGCAGCTACAGGCGAAAGTGCAAGGGAGAACTGAAAGCCTTTCTTCCCTTTCACAAACAACAACAACCATGCAATGTTATCCTAATAACCACAAAAGGGGGAGAAAACACTGCAGTATTGTTACTTTTCATAGGGGCAACACAGTGCCTTCTTTTGTACCTCATCTATTTATTTTTTTAAAGAAAGAGTCTGAAAGTCATTTGTCACACCTTTGCACCCTCTCCCTCCCTCCTTCCCTCCCTCTTTGGGCATACCAAGAAATATGATTAATTCCTCTCCCCTTCACTTAGCCTCTCTCCTCTGAATAACCCACCAATTAGGTTGTTGGACTAGAGTGGTAATTTGGCAGGGGAAGCAAGAAGAAAAAGTGCACTCCCTCCTTCTCTTAAGCCTACTGCTATAAAAACCACCAGTCAGCTCTTTGTTTGACTGTGGAGTGGTACCACATATGGAAAAATAGTCATAAACCCAGAATATATAAAACTCCTGCTGATAGTTTAAAGTGCCGGTGGTGCGGAGAAAGCTATAGAAGTGCTGAGCAGAGAATTCATTGCTTTCCAGGCATTGACACCATTGTGTGGAGAGAAAAGAAATAAATAGTCTTTATATAGGAGAGTGTTTAGAGGTGATGTCCCAATTCCGCTTAGTAGTGCGAGTCCTGTCTATGTGTGAAAAGATTCTCTGACAGTCCCTTGCTCTTTCCTATCCTTTTCGAGCAGCTTTTCAGGGACAGAGGTATAACTGCTGTATTTCGTATGTAGGAGGTTTCCAGCTGTACCAAATTGTTGCTCATGTTTTTTGCCCATTTTAAAATTCTGCATCCCCCCCCCCCCCAGAAAGCACCATGTATTTCAGATGAAATAAATTCAGAATATTATATGCTATGCTAGGGGGCCAGCATGGTGTAGTGGTGAGCATTGGACTACAACTATAGAGACTAGAGTTCAGTTCCCTGCTCAGCCATGGAAACCCACTGAATGACCTTGGAAAAGTCACATTCACAGCCTCAGAAAATCACATGGTAAAGTCACTAGAAGTCAGAAACAACTTCAAAGCTTACAAGGTATGCTAGCCATGTATTTCAATGACTGGTTTTCCAAAGGAAGAGCCTCTGGTTTCTATCAGTTACCTCTGACTCTTGAGAGTAGGAAGGGCGCACAAAAAATGGAGAATCTCTGCTGAGCATGGAGCTTTTCTTTGCCTTCCTCAAGAGCTAGGAACATTGAGCTGTATTTGAGATTACTGTTCTCAAAGTGGCCATGCTGTGAGTTGTGGTTTACAAAACCACTCTCTCAAACTCTGCATTTCTTTTGTTTCCAAACCAATATGTAAATTTCCCCTCAGGAACTGGACATGGAACTATGTGGTTATGGAGGATGGATAATTAGTTTTTCCTCCCCCCTGCCCTTACAGTTTGTAGTGCTGCTTCTAATATTAAGCCATTATTTGCCTTGAGCAATAAAAGCTTCTTGCTTGGATTATCCTTTCTTTGCCTCATAGGGGATTGAATAGAAAAAAAGGAAACTCAGGAGCGTCTGTGCTTGAAGTCACACAGTTCTCAATGTGTGAGTTTTCATAGAAACAGTGCGGTTCTTTAAAGTGTGTTAATAACCCCCTTGCCCCCCCCCCCAAAGTATGGAGTGACATACCCAAAGGCAGGTGCATTAAATGTATTTCACAAATCTTGGTGTAATGTTGATCCAGGTCTTTTTAGTCTGAGAGTGAGACCATTGCATCAATGAAGGTTGTTTATTTATATATTTACAGTATTTATATATTGCTTTTCTCACCCCCCCCCCCCCCCGGGGGGGGCGGACTCAAAGCGATTTACACAGAAATCATGGCAAAATTCAATGTCTTGAATTACAATCAACACCATAACAAAGTATAAAATCAATGGGAGATACAATAAGATACAATAAAAAGACATTTAAAACAAGAAATATAAAAATTAAGACACCTAATAAAAAGATTAAAATCACATGATCCAAGTATGTTTATATGAGAAACATTGACTTTACAAGTAGCTATTAAAATGATGTTAGTACTCCAGTTGGAGCTGGAAATTAGATTTAGTCCATTGTATCCAAATACGTTTTCTGTATAACTCCTAGCAGCATCGCTAGTGAACTATGATGTTGTCTTATACTGAGTTAGCCTTGAGTGAACAAGGCCCATCTCTTCTAAGCAACATGAGATAAATTCTCTAAAAACACTCCTCCCCATCCAAGCACCCTCCCTGATCTTAACTCACCTCACCTTCCAGACAGTTCATTTGGGTCATGTCTGGAGGGTGCCAGGTTGGGGAAGGCTGTTCGTATAGCAGAGGAGACCAGCTGAGCCAGAGTAGGGGGCAGTTGTCATCCCTACATTCCTCACATTCCAGGCAATCTTCAGAGCAACAAACCGTTTCATTATCAGCAATCATTATTGTGCATTTTGTAGCCATGATGCAAAACAGATTTAAAGATGCCCTGAGAATATCAACCTCAGCACATTAGAGCCAATCCCTTCTTTACTCGCAGGGCCCTCCTACACTACACAGTTGTAGCACTATGATTCCACCTTAATATTCATAGCTGCATCCTAGGGAATCCAGGGATTTGTAGTTTATGGGGACGTGGCAGTTCTGTCTGAGAACTGCAATAGTCCTTTCTAAGCTGCAAATCCCAGGATTCCATAGAATGGAACCATGAAAGTTATATTGGAATCATTATGCTATGCTTTCATAATGTAGAAGAGTCCTCAATCTTTTCTTTCATTCCTTGGGATCATCTACATTTCTGGACTGCTCTCTAGTATTATGCCTTGGCTACTGGTGTAATGATGCAGAACATCATTTACTCAGTCTGTGGATATATAAAAGGAACAAATCTTACTTTAGGAATTAAAAAAGTAAACAGTGTGGCTGTTTGAATCTTTTTACTACCATGTGCTATGCAAATAACAAGCCCTCTTGGATTCAGTAGAACTTGTATTTACATAGATATGTGTAGGGTGATTTTTGAACCATTTTAGTTTACTTCAGTATAAAAAGGGACGTCTTAATCGATTTATTTCTGTGGACTACAGTCCATTTCCTTTATGCCCTGATCTAGTTGCTGTAGATGTTGAAAAGGATAATAAAGGGAGCAACAACAGTTCATCTTAAGACCCATTTGCCCATTTGTGGAGTTTAACATTGGGTATATGCATGTGGCAGAGGTTGGGAAATTGTGTTTTTCCAAAGTAGTTGGTTTTTCCTAGTCTTAATAATGTTTAAAGGTAACCCATTAATATTAACACCATGATTTAAAAAGTAACTTCTTGTTCTTTTTTTGGTAATTTTCATCTAAAGTAACTTTAAAATGTAGTTTGAAAACATTACTTGTTGGTTTAGTTCTCCCATCAAAATGTAACTTTATAATGCCCATGTTTAAGATATCTGCCCTGAGTCCACCTGGGGAGATAGGATGGGTAACAAATAAATCATCATCATCATCATCATCATCATCATCATCATCATCATCATCATAGCTTTGATCTGTGTAGTTTTTGAATCTTGCCTGCTATCTATGTGCCATCTTTACCAATACTTCGCTTGCTTCTGAAGGAAGTGGGGAGGAAAATAGAAAAAGGAAAAGAATTTCTCGTCATATTTAGAAAGTCTTATTGTAAATCTGCATACTAAAACCAACTGAAAGTGTATTCTGCTTTCATGCTGCAGGAGTATCTTGTGGCCTTATTGCTACATTGATTCATCAGAGCATCGTTGAACACTAGTATTCAGCTGTGTCCTACACAGATTCAGTAGCAAAAAAGAAGTAACTTATCTTATTAGGCAACCGTGAATGTAGTCCTATGTGTGGTTTACTCAGAAATGTCTCATTGAGACATTCAGTTTATTTGCCAAGAAAGTACGTGTAGGACTCCAGCTTGAGTTCTAGTCATAACTTATTACTTGGTCGTTAAAATTTTTGTTTTCTCTCAAAATAATATGACAGGGAGACCACAGGATTTTTCTATAATGGCAAAAATACTTGAGTATGTTGATCAAAAACCACACTTTGGAAGTCTGGAAATTTCTCCCTTTTCTCCCTTTGTTATTTTTTGTAAACAAAAACGTGGCATGTTTTCCTTGAGAAGTTGTTTACTTAGCTGACTCCAGAAGAGGAATTGAAAGTGGAAGAGAGAGCTAGTGGACCCATGCCAGTGGATTGATGCTCCTTAATAGAGCAGGTGCAGGGTCTACTTAAGGTCAGAAGCAACATTTTACTAATTTGTTGCTACTTCTAATGTTTTTGAAAACTCTGATGAAGAAGCATTACCTATCACATTGAAGGCTGGTTGACAAATCTGTGGGGAAGTGTTAATGAGCTGTGAATGTTCCAAGTCCATTACTTGAGGACCAGATAGTGGGTGCAGACAGTCAGGGCTGGGTTTGTGCCCTGTATAATACTGTATATAGAGTTACTGGTTCCTGATAGGAAGAGATACACATTTTAATAATTCTGCGATGAGAAACTGCTAAGTACACAATACAAATCAAAATACTTGGAATGCATTACAGGAAAGAAAAGGACCAGAAACCTTTCGTGTGTGTCTATATGTCTTCAACTTGCCTGCTGACGTATGGTGATCCCATGAATTTCATAGGGTTTTTGTCGGCAAGGAATTCCATGAATTTTATAGACTTTTCTTAGACAAGGTAGTTTTGCCAGTTTATTTCTCTGAAATATGGCTGAAATCTCCTGGTACTTGTTGGTAATCTCCATCTAAGTATTAACTAAGGCGGACCCTGCTCAACTTCCAAGATCAGACAGCAACAGGTGCCGTTTAAAAATTCTTGCATAACCCCGTGTCTTTTGTTGTGTGGTATCTCAGTATGGTACAGGTAGTAACTCAATAAGAAGATATACCATCTTCTGCCTTGTTTTTGACTTAATGGGATGGAAGTAATCAACTATTTCACAATTGTTGGGCTTTAGGTAACAGCTTTGTTTCATAATCAGTTATGCAATTATTGCATCCATTATAATTATATTAGTATATATTTTGTTGTTATTGTGTGCCTCAAGTCATTACTGACCTATGGTGACCCCGAGGCAAATTTATGAGAAGAATCTGACTTTACTTTCATCTGAGGCTTAGGCCCTTCTACACATACATTAAAGCCTGAGAGGAAGCAGGTTAAATGGGCGTGTGTGTGTGGCTTAACAACGCTTAGCCAAAAGTGTGTGAGGAATCAGGTTAAGGGCTGGAAAACACATGTTTAAAAGGTGCCCCTTAAACCCGATTTTTCCTGAGAAGCACACACCTTTCCATGTCTGCGTATCCCAGCAGGCATGGAAAACATGTGATTTCCTCCCCCCCCCCCCCCCCGTGTGGACTCCTCCAGTTCACATTTCTGAAAAGCCAGGAACAGCTGATCAGCTGTCAAACGGAGACACAGGTGGCTCAGGGAAGCAAAAGTGGAAAGCAAATAGAACTCTCTCTAGTGCTGTCTTTTACACTTTGCAATGTTAAACAGGGCTTGAATTAACAATTGGGGAAGTCAGAGATCCAAGGGAAGTGTTTTTTAATGGCTTTGTTGTGTGCTGGACCTCATATTCACATATTTGCATATGTACCCGTATGGTGCCTTCTGTTTAAAACTCTTCAGCTCTAAGGTGTTCACATTGTCCCTCCTCTAATATAAAAACGCATGTGTTTATCAGTTAGTCAGTACTGATTATGGAGTAGTAGTACTATTGGCATGAAAACATCATCAGCCACTGGAACAGTGCTGGAGATGAACTATGGCTGATCTTGGAATGGCTTGAGCAGTTCATCTTGTCTGGCATGACAAAGCCTCATAAGACAAACATTGGTAAACGGGGGTCCCCATTGATGCCTGTCATAGTTCACTGTTAGGATAACATTTGGGAATTGTGTTTTGTCACAGATGAGCTCTAGGTTTGAAGGCAGGAGTCAAAATATAAACCAAAAAGGAGAAAATTCATCAATGTCCATTTCAGGGCATCTTATCTTTCCATCCCATCCCATCCCCAAATGTCACATCGCACTTAGATTCAGGGGGAAAGGGGGTGAATATAGAGCATATGTTACAGTGTGGATAGAGGATTAATTCTTGCGGAGATATTAAATTGGCCTGATTTCTAGCTGTATGTATGGCCTGAGGTAGTGGGCTTGTGCTATCTTTCTCTTGATTTATATACATATTCAGATATCAAAAGTTGGATACTGACATGTCACAATAGATGCTCAACTCCCCCCTGATATGCAGTTTTTTTCTGTGTGGAAGAATTGGGTTGGGGTAATAGATGAACATTTGAATACATCAACACCCAGCAGCTGTCTCAAATGATTCACCCAAGAAACAGATTTATCACCTCTTTTTATATCAGATGTGTGCTAAACCAGATTATCCTAAATTTAGATAGGTGTGTTCCTTGGTGATTTTCCAGCCTTTGTAAACAAAAGTATTTAATTAGAAATACCTAGCCCGTCAAAGTCAGCTTATGTCATTTAAAAAAAACAAGTCAGTAAGAATATATATTTAAAAATGGTTCCCAATGTGTGCCTGCTTTGCCATGGTTCCTCTTTATAGCCACATGAATGCCTTTATAGGCACAATCAACTTCATAATTTTTGAGGTGTGATAATTATATGGATGGGTCTCCATGTGCTAGGAACATATTTGCAAAGCATTATTTCAGTGTTGTGAAATATAACAGATGGATATGAGTGAAATATGGTGCTTCTGAAAGAACAAGAAATATGTTGATGTCCAGTTTCTGAATAAATTCTGGTATTATCTCATACCTCAATTTTATTTATGATTTATTTATTTATTTATTTATTTATTTACTTTGCTTATATACCGCTGTATCTCAAGCCCGAAGGCGACTCACAGCGGTTCACAAACAGTAAAAACAGTAGAAAAAGCAGTGATTCCATACAACTTATAACAATTGACTTAACACATTATCCATAAATTACCAATAAGCAATTACAATGCACAATTATTACAAAAAACAACCGTACCCAATCTTCTCATCATCCAAGCGTAGTCCAGGTTCGTCATCCATTGTTCCATTCCTATGTTCCATTACCAGATTGCACTAAATTACTCAAACGCCTGCACAAACATCCAGGTCTTCACCTTTTTGCGGAATACCATTAGAGATGGTGCTAGTCTAATGTCCGTAGGAAGGGCGTTCCACAGTTGAGGAGCCACCACCGAGAAGGCCCTATCTCTCGTCCCCGCCAGCCGAGCTTGAGAAGCAGGCGGGATCGAGAGCAGAGTCTCCCCGGAAGATCTCAAAGTCCTGGTGGGTTCATAGGCAGAGATGCAGTCAGATAGGTAGCTTGGGCCGGAACCGTTTAGGGCTTTAAAGGCCAACGCCAGCACTTTGAATTCAGCCCTAGAAATTTGAATTTTCCCTAGAAATTCATATAATCTGGAAAGACAGAAACCTTAACCACTCATGAATGAAATAAAAAAAATAGTTCTGAATCAGTTGCCTGTGATAAAGAGTTTTATCATTTGGGAGGTAGGAGAGAGGGTTGGATAATTTTGCACTTTAAGAATTTCGTTTATCTACATCTACCACTTCATCACACTAGAGAACAAATCCACTTAAAATCTGGTTTCTGCCTCCTGCAGAATTCTGGGTTTGCAATTTAGTTAGGCTGTTAAAGGCTCCTCCCTAAACTACAAACCTCAGGAGGCAGCAACCGGATTTAAGGTGGATTTATTCTCTAGTGTGATGGGGTTCTTAGTGTACATATATAAAGTATATGTATGCAGCATTTGGCAGTTGTTGTGCCTGCTTCTAAAAATATGATCTGAGAACCTGTCATATTATTTTTTCCTCCTTCAAGCAATTCCTTAAAATTGCTACATAGCTATGCAAGGATTCAAAAATATAGTAGCTAGATTAGTTCTTCCTATTTTAGGAGTAGCTATCATCTGTCAATAGCATATTTTGCTATAATTTCTGAATGTGGGAGGAAGATACCAGCAAGTAACTACATGCATCCCTCTTGAGAAACCAGATTTGTGCTGGACCTGTAGAGAAGTGAATGAATGGGATGGAGGATTATGATGGCAGGAACGAACAATAGAATATAGTAACTGATATTTCATAGATATAATAATAATTATTTATTTATTTATTTCTAACCCACACCTCTCTCCCCGAAGGGAGTCAGGACAACTGAGGGTTGGGAAAAGCAATGAATGTAATAAACAAACTGGGTGGTTACGGAATTTAGTGTCTGTATTTTGTATATGGTCCTGTTTAAATCTAAGGTATTTAAGTCATACATTTTAAAAACTTGATATAGACAACAAAATCAGCATAAGTGCTTTGGCATCTATTTCAGTGTATTACTTTAAAGAAACCGCTATTTGCCCATTTAGTGACCCCATGTTCCTTTGAATCTCTTTATCAATTGCAGTTATAAAAAAATATGAGCCTTTAAAATATGTGCCTGTCATTTAGGCAAGCCATATTTGGCAGCCATTATAATGATCCCTTTGTAGAAAGAAGACTTGTTAGTGCACTCTGAGATGCTATTTTCTTAAGAAGATTGAAATTGCAGGCACCCGGCCTCCTTGAGGTCACTGTTGGGGTTGAAAAGTATAATAGTACATCGCAGACATAAATTTGTGTTAGTAGGATAGTTGCACTAGATATATATTTATTTTACTTGTATGTACTTGTATGTCAATCTGTGAATATACAATGTACTTGGATGTCAATTTGTGAATGAAATAGCATTGAAGTCATGATTCCAAGAGGACAATGACAAGATCAATACTAGCAGATATTAAAATGCACTCCAAAATCTGAGTTGGCAAGATCTGTTGGGAACAAGTCTTATTTGTATAAATCAAAAGGGGGGGGGGGGAGTGCAACTTGGGTAACACACAAAATACAGTAACAGAAGCATAATGAAATTCAGGAAGTATCTGAAGAAAAGGATTCAAGCTGCACCTTTTTTTATTCAACGATATGCGCATAGACAACAATTCAACTGTGGCAATTTCACCCAATCACCCTGTGGTTTTTAATCCTAAGGCTGAGTCACACACCATATCTGTTGCCCAGAGAAAAAAAATGAGTGAAGCATCACCCTTCAATGAAAATATTGATGCTATTCAGAGATAGTGGAAAAAATGCTATTGGAACAGCACCCTAACCTGCCAGAGGGGTTTTGAGAGCAGGGAACTGGCACTTCTGTAACCAAATTATTGGAAGGTCACACATTGTGGTCATTGAGATACCCTGTGCAATTCTCTTGCATTTGCAACCCGCCCCTTGAGATAAAAGAGATTGTTTTCTTATTATTTTTGTCAGATTTATTTATTTATTGTGTCATCAGCAACCAGACATTTGTATTACATTTTTAACAAAAACAAACAAACAAACAGACAGACAGACAGACAGACAAAACACAGAATTTTTGTCAGATGAGAAAACAGAAAGTGTTCTACAATGAGGAATAATGGAGATGAAGATGTGACCATATGTTCTCAATATCACGAGACAGTAGGGTTGCTACATAAAAGAGATTCTGTACTAGGCAAGAATTGTAAGTGACATGGATGCTTGACCTGGCTGACATTAGGTAGAAGTTGTGCAGACTCTGGTTTGACTATGTCACCTGCACAAGTCAGGTGCCCAAGATGTTTGAGATAAAAGCAGAATAAGAGAGTTTAGGTGTGAGAACTTCAAAAACATCCCCTCTTCTGTGATCAAAGCCAGAGGCCTTTTGAGTTCATGGGCTATACTGAAATCCATGGTATTTCTAGCTTTCCCCCTTTTCATTAATGGGTATGGTTGGCAGACTTCAAGTCAGTTGGATACAGTGATGCTGTTCTGTGGCTCTGATGTAAATGGTTGAAGAAAGTTCTTCATGTTTCTACTCTCCTGTATTTTGTCTCTTGCACTGACAGATTTGGGAACCTTTTAGTGGCCTAGAGCTGTATTTGAAGTTTCAGTAGTGATAGGGTAAGGTAAATAGTTTAGGGCTTTCTTCAGCAGTGAAGGATGTGTTGAATCATATTTGTTAGCATGATTCTGATGCAAAACATTTAAAAAATCTATTTGTGCATTGATAGACATAAAGCCCTCAAAAGTATAATCCACAGTAAAGTATTATTTAGCTATGTCCATCGGGTACAAGTGGGTAACATGTACCAAATTATTTGTCTGATCATCCATTTGATCGGTGTGGAGCTGTCTTTCAGGGAAATCTCCCATTCAAGGGTATTGTGTTAATTGTTTGGGAAGCTGTAGCAACAAGTATTGCAAGGAGTATGGTATAGGGGTTGTTGATCTCTGGATGGTAAACAGGACGGAGGGTCCTTGCTTAGCCTTGGAAGCTTGCTGGTGATCTTGGCCATGTTATACTCTCTTATCATCAAAAGCAGGCAATGATAACGTCTTTGGAACAAATCTTGCCAGAAAAACCCCATGGCATCATTTTCAGAAGTCAGAGTCAACCTTAAGACACATAATAGCAACACAGTTATGGCATGCTTTATTGCTGCATCCTAGAAGTGCCTGAATCTTAGTTTCAGCAATTCCTGTTTTGATACTTTCCTGCTGACAGAGCTTAACATTTGCGGCTGATGGGCAAATTTCCAGAATCAATGCTGAGTCTATGACTAGCATTGCAGTGGTTCAGAAAAGAGGAAATGGTAAAGGACTAAGGAAGGAGACAGTGTTTAACAGACATTGGCAGAAATGTACTGAATTCATTACCCATGACAGTGGTAGGCCAGGGCTGGGCCTCTATTCAGGTGGGTTATTGCCAATTGACTGGTTGTAACATGAACTTGCCCAATATTCTTTTTTGTTTGCAGTCATCATTTTGAAATAATGTACATGAAGAAAAAGCTTGAACCTGTGTTCTGTAGTAGAACATCTCATTCTTTCAGTCAATTCTGTTGCATGTGTAGCCCACAACCAAGGACTCCCATGACCAAGAAAAAATACTGGAAGGGTTTGGGGGCATTGACCTTGAGTTTTGTAGTTGTAGTTTACCTACATCCAGAGAGCACTGTGGACTTAAACAATGATGGATCTGGACCAAATTTGGCACGGATACTCAATATGCCCAACTGGTGGAGTTTGGGGAAAATAGACCTTGACATTTGTGAGTTATCGCTGATAGGATGTATAGTTCACCTACAATCAAAGAGCATTCTGAACCCCATCAATGATAGAATTGGGCCAAACTTTCCACACACAGAACCCCCATGACCAACAGAAAAGACTATGTTTTCTGATAGTCTTTGGCGACCCCTCTGACACTCCCCCTGTGGTCCTGACCCCCAGGTTGAGAAATGCTGATCTAGGAGAAGATGGTGAGAACTATAGTTTGTCAAGTTGGCTGTAGTGATGAATTAATGGTTTAATAAACAGAGGAATCCAGAAGTAAGGTAAACATGTGAGGAGATGAGACAACTAGGGGCATATCTACATAGGCATGGTTGCTGATGACACGATAAATACAATGGTTGCTAATGACACGATAAATAAATAAATACATAGGCATTACAACCTTGGGTGGGTGAAAATCGTTCTTGTGACATCCACATGATGCATTGGCCCTTTACGCCCCCAAGATAGGACTAGACCATTTAATGTGATTTTGCCCTGTGATAGGAAAAGTCGGGGAATGCTCTGGAGTTTTATTGAAGCTATGGAAGTCCTGTACTTCAGAGTAATGTAGGCAATAGGGCCTGTTCTGAATCAGAACCATCTTTGCTGTTCACATAGCCATCCTGGTTTTCCTAAGCTCCTACTTACCTACACTGTTTTTGCAGTGGTCATGAAGCTCCAAAGAGCTCCTGACTGTCCCTGGGCACCATTATTGGTGTTTGTAAGGCTGCCCATGTGACTTGGAGAGGGGAGTGGAATTGCCTCCTCCTTTTTCTCCTCTGCTCTGATTTATTGGACAGCTAGGAACTCTTTGGAGTTTGTGACCACCATGATGACAGTAATATAATCACCAAAATAAGGGTGGCAGTCCAGTAGGGCTGAACAGCACTGGGACAGAAGCGGGCAATGAAGCCACACCAAAGTCTAGTGCTGAGTAGTGTCCCAATCTTTGGGTTTTCTGCTCGTGCAGATGTAGCCTGGGTATGTGTGCATGAATACAAACAAGGTTCACTGTTGGTTCCCCCAAGGACAGAGACTAGAATAGAAGGAACTTGCTATCCTGAATCATAGAATCAAAGAGTTGGAAGAGACCTCATGGGCCATCCAGTCCAACCCCCTGCCAAGAAGCAGGAATATTGCATTCAAATCACCCCTGACAGATGGCCATCCAGCCTCTGCTTAAAAGCTTCCAAAGAAGGAGCCTCCACCACACTCTGGGGCAGAGAGTTCCACTGCTGAACGGCTCTCACAGTCAGGAAGTTCTTCCTAATGTTCAGATGGAATCTCCTCTCTTGTAGTTTGAAGCCATTGTTCCGCGTCCTAGTCTCCAAGGAAGCAGAAAACAAGCTTGCTCCCTCCTCCCTATGGCTTCCTCTCACATATTTATACATGGCTATCATATCTCCTCTCAGCCTTCTCTTCTTCAGGCTAAACATGCCCAGTTCCCTAAGCCGCTCCTCATAGGGCTTGTTCTCCAGACCCTTGATCATTTTAGTCGCCCTCCTCTGGACACATTCCAGCTTGTCAATATCTCTCTTGAATTGTGGTGCCCAGAATTGGACACAATATTCCAGATGTGGTCTAACCAAAGCAGAATAGAGGGGTAGCATTACTTCCTTAGATCTAGACACTATGCTCCTATTGATGCAGGCCAAAATCCCATTGGCTTTTTTTGCCGCCACATCACATTGTTGGCTCATGTTTAACTTGTTGTCCACGAGGACTCCAAGATCTTTTTCACACGTACTGCTCTCGAGCCAGGCGTCCCCCATTCTGTATCTTTGCATTTCATTTTTTCTGCCAAAGTGGAGTATCTTGCATTTGTCACTGTTGAACTTCATTTTGTTAGTTTTGGCCCATCTCTCTAATCTGTCAAGATCGTTTTGAATCCTGCTCCTGTCCTCTGGAGTATTGGCTATCCCTCCCAATTTGGTGTCGTCTGCAAACTTGATGATCATGCCTTCTAGCCCTTCATCTAAGTCATTAATAAAGATGTTGAACAGGACCGGGCCCAGGACGGAACCCTGCGGCACTCCACTTGTCACTTCTTTCCAAGATGAAGAGGAAGCATTAGTGAGCACTCTCTGTGTTCGTCCACTTAACCAATTACAGATCCACCTCACCATAGTTTTGCCTAGCCCACATTGGACTAGTTTCCTTGCCAGAAGGTCATGGGGGACCTTGTCGAAGGCCTTACTGATGTGCATTTTTAAGTTGCCTAACCCTCAGCTTTCTCAAATTTTAAATCTCTGGCAACTTCTCCTTTAAAATTATGTTGTCCAGTTTAATAAACAAAATGGCCTTACCTCAGACCAGAGTCACATTTGCTGTACCAGAAGCCTTAACTGTTATAACTGAATTAACAATGTAGTCTTTTATGTGCATTTGAAGGGAGGGAGGGCTCAAGAAGCTTACAGTAAAAATGCAGCTCTGTTTTCACATTCTTCATTGATTAGAATTCAGTATGTTAAGGAAGCCTTGAATTTAAGGCCTGCAATCTTGCCTCTTGACTGCCCTTGTGCAACTGCAGTTGACTTCTCTGGGAGTTCACTGTGAGCATCTGAAGGCAGAATTTGGCTCTTGCTGTGGAAAATATTTCCATTGAAAAGACTTGAGTGTAAGCTTTAGTTTTAGACTCTCCCACAGCTTCAGAAAGGGGATAGAATCAGCCAGTTTAAGGCCAAAGAAGTCTAGGTGAACCCTTTGCTACAGTCACCATATGTTTCCAATCAGTATTTCTTGGCTGCCTCCATGAGTTAACCAGCCTGACTTGACAAGCTAGTGGGAAGGGGTGAAGGAAATAGCATTAATCTGGACAGAATGGCTCACTAAGATTTAAAAAGCTGTTTGTCTAACTCGTGCTCTTCTCAAAAGAGGGATTCTTTTACCTTCAGACACTTCACATAAATTTTTATCAGCATTTCTCTGTGTAGGTAACATAGGGTTTCATTCTTAGAATCAATAGCTCATAGTCCAAAGCATATCTCTGTTCTGAGAGTCTAATAGAGGCTTGTCTGGTCTCACAGTCCAATGAAGTCTCTAAGCATACTGTTCTTACTGAAGTTCAAAACAAACAGTTCTAAAATGGAGTCTGAGTCCTGAGCAAGCCCAGACCAGATCACATGGTCTGCAGCCCCTCCCACCACAAAAGGGTTAAGAAAAACTGCAAACCAATATACATACCATGCAGTAGGCAATTCATATGCATAACAACTAGTGGAGGCTTGAGAAAGTTGCTATTTCCAACAAGAGTGGTGTTTTGTAAAATGGCAGAATCAAGGTTTGCCTTCTGGATTTAAAAAAAATCAAGTTGTGGATGCTGAATTTGTGGGTACAGAATCCATGGATACAGAGGGCCGATTGTATAGTATCTGTGCACTTTCTTCTATGAGCTATGTTTTAATGGAGGATCAGGTGGAGTTGAAAGAGAAAAGTGGAAATTAAGAAGAATGAAGTTAAAAGTAGACTTTGAAAGCTTTGAGTCTACAAGGATTAAAAAATACCAACGTATGTGTCTTTATGGTATTGACTAAATTTGTAAGTTTGTCATTTAAATTGTAGAAAAGGCAATATAACTTAGTTTGTTGTTGCGGTTGTTTCTTTTATACCTTGCTGTTTCCTCATCAATCAAATATATCCAAAGATATCCAAGATTAAAATATAAAGTTAAAATGTGATCAAATAATATATACAATTAAACCAACCAGGTTTAATGGTTTCTGAGGTTTCTGAATAATCTTGAAAGGCAGTCCTTTGTGATGTACAATGCAATATTCCTAAATTGGATGTAACCAAAGCATGTGCCAATATCGCCAGATGAGACATCCCCAGAAATGACTGCTGCTGGCACACTAGGAAATGGACTTCTGACCACCAAAGAGAATTTGACCTCAATTCAGGACTACACCCATTAACATATATCTTCAGACAGAGCATAACCACATCTAGCAGAGGCTGAATCCATGTTTATTGTTCAGTCTTTCAGCTGACCAGGAGCACCTCTGTCCAGCTGAACAAACTATGGGCCAAACACAACCTTTGTTCAGTTCCTTATATAGATCATTAGCTAAGGTGATCAAAGATATTTCCATTCCATAACCAGGCCTGAAAGCAGACTGGATAGTCTGTCTTATCTAGGAAAACTTGGAGCATTCTAGTACTTTGCCCTCTTCTAAAATATCCAATATAGTGGTCTCTCAAGTCCCATGAATTGCAGCCTTGAACTTGCCTTTTGAAATAATGTACAATATAGCTGAAGCTCATATGAGTAAATGCCAGCTGTTAGGAAGATAAGTGTAAACAGGCTTGTAGTAGCAATCGCTCTCCTTGTTTCTACCCAATCGCAAGAAAGATGTCACACAAAGAGCACCACAAGGTGGCTTCCTATTGTTTCCTCAACAAAGCATCTAGAAGAAACGTGCATAGGAGGACAAGCCTGTTGTCACGAATGAACGATCAAGAGAATAGAGAAAATACACAAAGCAGTTAGTGTGTTTTGAGCAGACCTGTCCTTCAGCTGTTTGCCCACTTCATCAACCAGCTGAACACACCAACGGAGTGATAGCAGGTGAAATATGAAGCAATTCAGATTCATCATAGTACATTTGGTGTATTAATGTGCTGTGCATTGACAGCGTTTCATCTTTTAAAAAAGGATTGAAGACAACTGATTGCTGTATCAGCGAAAACATACCCCAAATTTGCTGACTTGTCAATATATGCCACCTACAAGGCCAAACCTGCTATTGTTGCATTTATTAGCATAACAGGGGCAACATCATAAGTACAATAACATGTATAATTGCCACTTGGATAATTGGCACTTCCAGGGGATTGGAAGTAGAGGTTTATTTTAAGGGAAAAAAATAAAACAAGCACAATACGACATTACTTCATAGGAGGAAAAAGGTAAATGTTCAGTGTTCGGTTACTTACTAACTGAACCGTAAGTAAGATGTAGCATCTTAATGAGTAGAATATCTTGCCCACAAAAATAGCTGATCTCAATTGATCTGCTACTATTTTTTCTGTAGTCCAGTCTTTTTATTCAGAGTCTTGTATAGATCAAAATGAAATGTAATTAGCATTAAAGACATTGGCATTTCCACAAATCCTTAGAATGTTTTTTTTACTGAAGTCAGTGGTAAGAGAAGGAAAATACTTTTTACAATATTCCCTTTTTCAGTGAACTAGCTTTATTAGATTTTCAGTCATTAAAATGTTCAATATAGTGTTCAAAGAAAAATATTTACTAGGATTGTGTACACCTGACGTTATACAATCACTGAGTATCTTGATGCGCATGTCTCTTTGTTGCTTCATAGTAAAGTGGTTTTTGATACCTCTTTGGCAAGGCATATTTGTTCACACATTGTTGAAATACTTTGAATTGCAAGTTAGAAGGACATTATCCTTCTGCATTCCTGCTTTGTGGCAAGCTAATTTTGTCTTGATGGCGCAGAGGGAGAGTGTTGGTTAATGTCCATAGGTGTTGATCTTTGTTATTATTATTATTATTATTATTATTATTATTATGCTTGCAGTAGATCTTTTTGTTAGCTTTTTTATTTTAAAAGATTGGCAGTTTTTAAAGTGGTGTATATGTATATATTGCTCCCTATGCCATTGAAATGGAGATGGTTTGCCTATATTCCATTTGTTATAGGTGTTTTCCTGCATCCTTTGAAATAACACCATGTTACTTCCTTGTATCAGAAATGACACAACAAAAGAGGACATGTATCTGAATTCTCCTGACCAAAGTAGGCCCATTGAATCAATATGAATTGCTTATCTATTGACTGATCAATTAATCCGTAATTGTTTGCAGGGGTCCATTCTAGTTAAGGCTGATCAACAAGATGCAGAACACTCCTATTCCTTCCTTAGTTAAATTAGATCTGTCCTGTAATACGATGGTACTCAGAAGAACCCTTAAAATAAGAAGTTTTATTTCAGAAGATCCTTGTATGATTTAGGCAAAGAAAAAATAAGAATAAACTGGAGAGACTATGGTATTCTTAATTTAAAATGCTTGGTCACTGGTTTTTTAAGCATCCTCATTAGAATAGCAAACTTGTGGTTTCTAAAACATGTACAGAGATGGTTGTTTTCTTCATGTACAGTCAGTTCTGTAATCTTATCTACGTGACTGAACATAGACATACCAGATGTACTACATGGGGAAATCAAGCAGACACTTCTGTACGCATTGCAGGAACCTGTGTAGTGTTGAAGTCAATATGGTCCTGGTCCCCCCTTTTTTTCTTTTTCTTCCTAGTAATAATTGAGCCAACAACGTGCTACCTCTGATTTTTATCTTAATTTATAATAGTGAAGCTATATCTCATCCCCAAATACTTTTCGCTTGCTAGTTTCCTCCCAGATAATTGTCAAATTATCAGTTAATCATCTGAAATGATCAGATGATTGTGAAATTGTGTGATAGGAAGTCAGAGGATAATATCTTTTTTGGCTTTGAACTGAAATACATGTCACGCCAATTAGACTGGTATGTTTTTGCTGTCTAGGAACAGAGATATGCTAGACAGCCATGACTTTGGAAACAGGAATAAAAGCCAACATTGCTTACTTCTAGTCCTGTCACAAATCTGTACATTTTTTGTGGCTTGAAAAGAGCGACCTTGAAAAAAACCTCTGTTGAGATCATATCCTAAAATTGAAAATTATTAGTCCGTGCCCTGCCCAATCATTCCATCATGTGGTTTGCTGTCATGATGCAGATGTGTAGATATGGATTTTTTTCTTTTACTGAACCACATTGCAATCAGTGACATCTACTTCACATTTGCAGTCTTTGAAAATGTTAGTTTGCAGAAAAACTGGGGAGTTTGTGACTTACTGATACAATTTGATTTAAATGATATTAGTAGTGTTGTGTTGGCCACTGTGTTTTCATAAGTTATGAGAAGTGTTCATTGAGTGAATACGAGAGTTAACCCATTTCAACCAGGGAACCCTTTCCTAGGAAAAAAAAATACTGAGAAGAATGCTATGACTGAGGTTTATAACTTCTTAGATCAGATTTTATACTGGAATCTAAACCTAACAGCCAAGAAGCTGTAGTAAATAGGAATAAGTATTATTTATTTATTTGCTGTATTTATACTCACCCCTGGGGGGACTCAAGGTGGTTTACAACATATTAATGGCAAAAATTTAATGCCTACATACAGTACACAAAGAAATTATAATAACTAATAACTACATATAACTATGAACTTACAATCAATTAAAACAATTAAAAAATCAAAAAATCAGTACTGTCTGAAATGATTCTTAGGTCATATGTATTTGTTATTAAATTATGATTTGGGGCTCCATGAAGATTTGGTGTGAAACAGTAATACTATAGTAATATGCAATGCAACTAGCAGTGATCCACACTGTACATAGCCATCGTTTATTGGTTGTTTTCATAGAGAAACCTAAAAGGCTGAACAAAATTCAGACTTTTTGTTGAGTCTGGTGTCTCAGTGGAAAGATTGCACCCCTCTCTTTGACGCCCACACTGTCCGATTGTCTGTGCTCACTCGGCATGTCAACGCTTGACATCATGAATTCAACCTCTTTCTGATTTTGCAATCCTCTGAGCCACAGTGCACGCATCAGGATCCTAAGCTGCCAACTCCAATAAACACTAAAGACTATCCAGGGCCAAGTTTATTGTATTGTTCTTTGGATGCATGATGAAAACAAAACTAGTTTGAAGCATGAAATACTTTGAGGGACTTAGCTGGACTCCAGCCTTTCCTGTCTCCTCTTTTGTTTTCCAAATGCATCAACAGATGGCTGTGGAAGTGCTAAATCTGTACCTTGCTTGACCTTTGCCATTGAGGAAGGTAAATCAGTTTGACAGAGAGCCTCCCAGAATATCTCTAAAGGACCGATCTGGTAGGTAGTTATTGTAAACAAATCTAATTAAAGAAGATTCTCCTATGTTTTCATTAGCAAACCACACACTTGTGGGTACTGGGCATTTAAACCTGTTGCTGTGTCTCAGGAAAGGGGAAATTTGGACAGAGATTACAGAGAGAGGGTTTTTTATTCCTCTAGTAGAAGATTAATTAAAGAGTATGTCGTTCGAACAAGTAGATCAGAAATACATTTCTGACATTCAGGAAACTCTTTAAATTGTAGGACGTTTTTCCTGGTTGTCTTTAAATTCCTGCAAGCTTCACTAAATCTCCCCACCCTAGGATGCTATTTATTGGGGCGGGACTCCTGCTTGGTGGTCAGCAACCCAACTCGTAACTGCAAACTTTCGCACTGCATCAGAATTATTTATTGTAAATACTAGACATGTGCACCTGCACAGTTAGAAAATTTGCAGTTGGAGCTTGGCCCCAAAAGGACTCTTAATTTCATGTGTCTGCTAGGTTTTGTTGGGACTGTGAGTGACCTTACAAAGTACTGTTGGCTGTTAAATTTTTATTGAATTCATTTTGTACACTGAGTGAAGCTACCACCAAGGCCAGCTCTTATGCTCAGACACACAGTGATCATTATGACAACATCTTAGCAACAGCAGTTGCGCCAGACATTAAATTTATATGATGCAGTTGTTAAAGTGGTTAGTTTTGATGTGTGAGACTCTGCTTCCCAGTAATCATTAACCAGGAAATTTACAGACTTTATTTGACAACACTGCTCTGACTTGAGCCAGAGAGAGAGTTTTCCTACAGAAATAGAAATGGGCCCCCCAAATAGATATTTAGGTTAAAGATTGTCATCTAAAAAGCTTGAAGACTAGTTAATTGCTTGTTAGTTTGTTTTTAACTTGGGAGTACGATTAAATGATTATTCAAAAGTGAATGGTTGAAAAATATGTGTGTTTTCTTTTTACTATTGACAAAGTCAGACAATAAGAATCCTGGACTAATGAGATTCTGTTCCCCTAAAGATTTATTTTGCATAAGTATGGTTCTTTTGTATTTTTTCTAGGCAAAATAATATTTCTAAACATACAAAATACAGTGAAAGAGATTCTACCTAAACATTAGTAAAAAAATGATGGTAAGAATTGTTTGGCTGTGGAATATGCTGCCTCAGACGATAGTGGAGTCCCCTTTTTTGGACGTTTTAAAACAGAGGCTGGATGGTTATCTGTTAGGCATGCTTTGATTGTGTATTCTTGCATGGCAGCGGTTTGGACTGGGTGACCCTTAGATTCTCTTCCAACTCTATGATTCTATTTTCTTTCTGTGCAAAGAAGTGTTTTCTGCACAGAAAATGCTGGAATTAGGGGCTTATTTTGCACAAAATCAAACGTCATTGATTTGCACAGAAAGCATACTTCTGTGAGCTGGAAAAAAAATCTCTTCTCATGCAGAAAATATTTCTACACAGGAATATTATTTTTTGCCAGAAAAAGTTGCTCCCTGTGCAGAAAACACTATTTTCGGTGCAAAACAACAACGTGCACATTTTGAACAGCGTAAGTTCCAAATTGCAAATAAGCTTTGAAAGCAGTGTGACCTTTGAAGTCTTCATCCCAGAGGAATGAACACTGCTAAAGTTACTCACTGTTCCCTTTGAAAAGAAAATTTACAGAAAAATTAGATATCTACTTTTGCGTATATGATTATAGATGTGATCCGAGGCATTGTGTTTTTGCATCCTTTCGCTTTAAGGATTGTTTTTTTGCTCAAACTAGGTCCTCATCTTAACATTTACAGATGGAAACAAAAAGTGTCACGTCTTCAGCTTCTGCTTTGCTCAAAATTGCAATCTTCAGGGGAGTGGAGCTTCTTTCAAAAGGAAAAATAACCTGTATTTTCTACGAAGCATTTGACTGCAACAGTTGACTAAAATGTAGGGAGTTTTCAGCGGCTGTGTCCAACCAAGGGAGGGTTGGCTGTCTACCTTCTTTTTTTTTTTCTTTCAGCAATTGAAGGGCATTTTTCTCAGATGAGCTTTAGCAACTGTTTTTCATCTGGTAGAATGATTTTAATAGGGTAATCCATAGACTTACTTTCTGGTGTTATAACTTTTAAAAAATGTACAGTTTGGATCCTGTTATAAGCAGTCTTGGGAGAAAGATGGGATATAAATGTGAATTTTGTTTCGAAAGGTACCAAATCCAAAAAAAGAAAAAGAGAGAAAAATGAGTTACAGGTGGCAACACATTGGTGGTTAGCAGTAGAATATTATGTACAGATCAAAACTATCAAAATGTATCAAAACACTTTGACACAGGGCTTGGAAAATTTCATTTTGTATCAAAAGAATGTATATCATCAGCACCTTTATTTGATTTCTGTAAAATTTGTTCAGATAGATTTGGTACCTTTTGGAAACAAGCTCCACAAATAAAACCTTAGCCCAGCCAGCTCACAGGATTTATATGAGGTTGCATGAGGCAGATATCCTCAAACAGCAAGTTAAGAAGCAAGTAAGCAATAAATACTTTTGACCTGAGCTGTGCTTTTAGTGTCACTTACATAGCTTTCCACTACTAGTGTACTAGTGTAGAGATAGATGGCAGATAGATAGATAGATAGATAGATAGATGTGGGTTGTGGGTAAGATACCAAAGAACTTTGTGTAACCAAAACTTAGCTTGAAATGTCTTTGCTGTATTAAAAGTCTTTCTGTTTATTTTTTAAAGAAAACTTTTGTCATAAGAGATCTGCAGGCGTAAACAGGCATAACCTAATAATTGTGCCAAAGTCTGGTTAACATTTAGCTACACCCTATTTTCACTTCTGTATGGGTGTAACAGCTCATTGTCATGCTTTTTCTTCTGTTCCATGTGTTTCTTTGTCAGACAGAATAAATGTTCCCTGGCTTGATGATTTGGCCATGCAATCTTTCTCTGTAGATTTTGTGAGCAGATTTCAAGTCAGAAGATCATAAAGCTGAACTTCTGCTTTGTTGCATGTAATGCAATTTTCAATGTACTGCAAGAATCTTTAGAATATTGGAAGAGGCAGCAGTGATTAACAAATATATTACATTTGTTCTCAGGGTAATGTAAGGCCATCTGTAGGAAATGTGGAGAAGCAGGGATTTTATTTCTGTAATCAGCCCTCCCCATTAGCAGGGGTTAGGGGCAGAGAAGCTCCACAAAAGTGAAAAACCATAAGTTAAAAAACTTCTTTTTTTAACCTGCTAAAAGCACTTCTCTAGGAATCTCTAGGTCCAGTCAGAAGTTGACCATGGAATTGCACTAGATCAGTGGTTCCTAACCTTTGGTCCCCTAGATGTTTTGGACTTTCACCTCCCAGAAATCCTAGTCAGCTTAACAGCTGCTAGGAATCGTTGGAGCTGAAGTCCAAAACACCTGGAGGACCAAAGATTGGGAACCACTGCAGATGGATCTAAAGATTCCACAAAAGTCAACCTCACAAATGTGGAGACCAAACGTATTTGTGTTGGTTTATGAGCACCCACATTTCAGAGTTTTGGAAACACATGGGCTGAAAGCAAAACAGAGTACAGAAAAACAAAGGAAATACATCAGAAAGGAAATACAAAGGAGGATGGAGTATAGAAGAGCAAAAGCGGGCAGTTATCAATCCCACTGGCAGCCTAGGAGCATGAGAATTTGTTTCATACTATTAGCTCGGTATTGTCTGCTATGGTTCATTCCTCCACAGAGAATAGAGCTAGAATTGTGTGGTTGTTTGAATGTTGGACCATGGCTCTAGCATTCATACTTAGCCATGAAAACCCATTGGGGATCAGTGGGTAAGACACTCTCTCCTCAGCTTAAGCAGAGGTTCCCAACCTTTGACCCTCTAGGTGTTTTGTACTTCAGCTCCCAGAAATCCCAGCCAGTCTACCATCTTTTAGGAACTGTGGAAGCTGAAGTCCAAAACACCTGCACGACCAGAGTTTGGGAATCACTGGCCTAAAGGGAAGGCAGTGGCAAACCTCTTATGCATACATCTTGTCGGGAAAACTTAGGACATGGTCACTATAATGTGGAGTTCAAGGTATCCAAAAACAACAGCAATAAATGTCCTGTTCATACCATGGACATAGGCAACTCTCAAATCCAGCATGCATTTCTGGCACTGTGGGGTGCTGCCATCTTTTGAGAGAGGAGCCTATGACGAAGGGAAGCATTCATTGGGAGAGATGAGGAGACTTGGTGCCATCGAAAAGTTCAGTAATTCCAATTTTTTATCTAAATATGCTGTTTATCCAATCCTTGCAAACCTGAATGCATGGAATAGTTTCTGTTAAAAAGATATTCATTGGCTTACCATCGAATCTGTAGTTTTTAGTTTTAAATGATAAAAAAATGAAAATACATGTGTTTAGATAGCAGAGAATGTAGCAGTATGAGGCTCTCTCTTCAACACAGAGGCAGGGGTGGGCAACAGCAAAAGGGGACAATTTCTCATCCCCTTGAGACCAGTGCCTCTGAAATCATGGTAAGGGATATCAGACCATTTCTGGCTCCTGAGAGCAAAACTACCACATTTTGCAGTAATCTTGAGTGAGGTGAGAGTGCAAGAATAGTCATGATTTCTTTTTTCTTTTTCTTTTTTTGGAAAAATGTGTTTTTAGCACTTGGGATTTTTAGGTTTTCTAGTGACCTCAGAGATTGCAAAACAGACCTCCAAGGGCCGCATGCGGTTTGTAGATCACATTTCCCTCACTCCAGTCAAAAGTATTTTCTCAATTTTGATTGTAAAAATTTTGATATTTAAACATTTTAAGCATGCTGTATAGTACAATTTAAAATGCTTAGTTATGGGTGAAGTATTCTTTGTTGATAGACTGGCAGTGTAAATTTAGGTTTGACATTAAAACCCATGTTTCAGTTTCTCTTTAAAGTCCCTCCGCTTTTTTAAAAATGGAAAAAATAGCCTCCCATCCCATGCCATAACCTCAAAAGTTCTGGAAATTTTTACATTTTTAGACAAGGCTGTGCCAACATTTTGGATCTGGAAGCAGTCCTGTTTGTGAATATGCAGCTAGTTCAGCTTTCTGGAGTGGTACTGGGAATGATCTTGACATGCTAGCTAGCTTTTGTTGCATCTTGGGAGCAGGGCCAAAGCCTGACTTCATAACACAAGTTAAAATTATTTCTGCCTTGTTCTAACACTGGGACTAATTCAGTGCTAAATAAATGAAGGCTGCAGCTATTGTGTCTCACAGAATGAGGCAAAATGTGAGAAGCTTGGAATCGGAGCATTCTGCTTTTCCATCTGTCTTCATGCCCTTTAACCCATTAAGCCCAGCATGGCTTCTTTGCATGAGTATGTGTTTCTCAGCAATAATGACAACAACAAACAGCAACAGCAATATAACCCTGTCCTTTCAGAATATCTCATAATTGCCCCTTTCTTCAGCTTTATAGCTGTTATTTCTTACTGACTGGCCTTCAACTGCACTGTGTTTGTTTTGTGATGTCTATCTCAAAAATATGGCTTCCACATGTCCTATATATGAGATAAAAGTGTTCATTATGCACCTCTCCTGTTTGGATTACATGAAGATTCATTGATATATAGCCGTAATAGCCCTAAGGGTATTAAGTGCTGTAAATATAACCATTTTGATTTCTTGTGTTTCCCATAATTTGACATTGGGTGGTTTTGCAATGATTTTCATTACTAGGGTAAACCCTGTATTCAGCTCTTATGTGAGAGACTTTATCTGCGAAATGGTCATTAAAGGCATCATAGTAAGCTGTTGAAGGCTCCTAACCAGGCCCGTAGCCAGGATTTCTTTCCGGGGGGGGGGGGGGGGGCTGAATTTTTTTCAGGGAGGGGTTTCGGGGGGGGGGTGAGTTTCAGGGGGGCTGAGTCTGAGTGAAAGAGGGTCTACCCTTACAAAGCTTTTGTATCATTACCCCAATACCCCCATGCATATGGGATATATTAAGTATGGTGATCAGATCATGATATGAATAAACATAACAGTTTAAATAATGCACCAGTAAGGCCTTTTCGCGAACCACCATGAGAATTTCGGGGGGGGGGGGGCTAAAGCCCCTCAACCCCCCCCCCCCCCGGCTACATGCCTGCTCCTAACAGTTGGTTCAGGGGGAGGATACCAGGGTTAGACCTTTCTTCACCCCGAACAGCTCAGTTGGACATGAATTTGCAGACACAATATGTGCAGAAGATAAAGCTTTCATTGCTGTATGTATTACCACCTTGTCACATAGAAGTCATTTTCTGCCATCTGCACTCTAGTTGTCAGCCTTCCCTGGAAGGACCCGCATTTTCCTTTTTTAAGCATATGTGGAGAAAATCATTTCAGGAAAACATCCTGTCTTATATAATATTCTACGCATGGCCATTGTCTTCAAGTGATGTCAATATATTTGTTACATACTTTGTGTGCTGGGTGTAGAGCAAGGAACCCTTTACTTTTAGAATGAGAGAGAGACAAGAAATGGAGTGTAAAACTAAAACGCTTTTGACTTTTGCATGTTTACCTTTAGAATCTAAATTGCACTGACTCACGGAATCTGCAAAATGTTCATCTATAGTGGCAAGCCTCTACTGCAGTGTTTCTCAAACTGTGCTCCTCCGGTGTTTTGGACTTTAGCTCCCAGAATTCCCTGCCAGCATACCAGCTGTTGGGAATTGTGGGAGCTGAAGTCCAAAACACCTGGAGGACAACAGTTTGAGAAACGCTGCTGGTGCATTGGGAGTAGGAGGGCTGCCCTTTCTCCAAATGACCACAGCTGAAAAAATAAAATCGAGGGCATGAAAAAGCAATCTTGCCAAGTTAAAGGGGCATCTCGCAAACTTTATTTATTTATTTATTTATTTATGCCCAATAGTTTCCCACCCTCAAAATGAAAACTCTACAGGAGCCCAAAACATGGCAAATTTGCCGTTCACAACTCCTAGAATGAACACTGGCTATTTTGTGTTGCTATGCGTTTTCCAAGCTTTAGGGGCATGTTCCAGAAGCATTCTCTCCTAACTCTCGCCCACATCTATGGCAGGCATCCTCAGAGATTGTCAGGTCTATTGGAAACAAGGCAAGTGAAGGATTATATATCTGTGGAATGTCCAGGGTGGGAAAAAGAACTCTTGTCTGCTTGAGGCAGGTGTGAATTTGCAATTGGCCATGTTGATTCGCATTGAATGAGCCATCCTTCTGGAACATGACAATACAGCCTGGAAAACTCACAGCAACCCAGTGATTCTGGCCATGAAAACTGTCAACCACACAATGGATATTTTGTCTTTTTAAACAAAGTAATAGCAAAACAAAGTTGGGGTGGGGGCGGGGTGGGATTGCACTGTGGACCCAGGAGAGCTGCAATATGTTTGTAAGTTACACTTTGTTCAGCTCTGATCTCAAGTTTTATAATAGAGGTTTTTGTTGAGAGAGGAATAAAATCTCACTGAGGCTGTGTTGGATGTTGTGCTTTTATAGGTTGTGGGTTGATCAATCTTCCCTCCCTTTGCATTTTGTAATTCAGTCTGTGGAAATACAGGGTTGTTCCACGCTCTTCCCCCAGCCCTCATTCCCTTTCCTTTTTGGCAGATCACAAGAACAGGCCTTCTTCTATAGTTAGCTTCTGTGTTTGACTCCTGCAGAGTGAATTAGTGAAGCTGTGGTGCCTCTGAGGGGTTCCCACTGGTACTATAATATTCTCTTTCTGCTCCATTTTAAAACCGTCAGCCCATAATTTTTGCTAGTATTAATTGGGGAACTAAGCAGTAAAGTGACCCATTTTAATAGTCAGAACTGAAAACTAATGAGGAGCAGTGGGTGTAAAATAACAAAAGCTTGGTTCTGAAAAGCATGGCTTCCTTTTCAACCTTTTTCCACATCTAACCCCGGAGGGCATATTATCCAGCATGAGGACGCTTAGTCAGAACGGGTGTCCCAGAGTTTTGTTGGGTGCAGGGTTAGAGACTCTGAGAAATACAGAACTGATAGCAAGAGCCAAATGGACCACATCTATAGAAGTTTAGTCTAGCATACAGTTGGCATAGCTACTTGTTTGCACCCAAAGGATTACTCCTTAGTTCTCTGTTTGGAAATTGCTTTAAGAAAGTACTTGGAAAAAACCCTGGAGACGATAGCGTGCCAGATGTGGGAGTGTGTTGCATCTATTAAAAAAACCAAAATGCACAAGATAGAAGTCATGGGACTGTGAGCTAATCTGCAAAGGCCCTCTGAATGCTTTTATCTTCTGCTTGCTATTATCTCCCATCTTCCTCTAGTTTGTGCCGTGCTTGATTTTTTAGGGAGGGGTTGTGGTTAGGGTTTTAAACAGATTAACATGCAGTATTACTCCACTCGCCAATGTCTGCACTTGAACCTGAACCATGTGCTGCACACATGCTGGATCTGGTCATCCAGTCTATTCAATGTATTTATTGTATTAATCCAAATCTGAAAATGAAGGCATTTTAGCAGTTGTGAGTGCCTTTCATGGGCAGTTCAGTAAAATTGTTGGTGGTGGGTAGTGATACAGATTTCAAAATTTAGACATTTGATTCTCTCCTGGCTCAGTGTCTGAGTCTGAAAAGTTACATTTAAAAAGGATTTTGCTTCCTTTACATTTTTACACTGTGCAAAAAGAAGCATACATTATTGTCTGAAAAAAAGGAACGTGTGGCATTACCTCATTGGTTCTCAACCTGCGGTCCCCAGATGTTTTTGGCCTTCAACTCCCAGAAATCCTAACAGCTGGTCAACTGGCATTACCTGTTGTGCTACTCATTGCTTTTCCATTGCTTTACTGTTCTATGTGTGTGCGAGAAAGAAAAAATAGGATTGATAAAAGACTGCCATAAAAGATGGAAGATTCCTTTAAAAAATCATGGTATGTGGCTTTTCATTATTAGAAAAATTAAATATACTAGATTGTGCAGATTCATAGCACCAAAAAATCTATGGAGGAGCCAAAAGTTAAAGGGAAAGAGAAATTAGCAGGTATCATTAATTTAAAATTAGTCACCTAAAGACTGGTACTGGGCTCTTCCAGACAGCTGCTTAATCTGGATTAACGAAGATTTGCATAGTTAAAGCAAAGGTATTCCCCGTAGTAACCTATGGATGCAAGAGCTGGAGCATAAGGAAGGCTGAGTGAAGGAAGATCGACGCTTTTGAACTGTGGTGTTGGAGGAAAATTCTGAGAGTGCCTTGGACCACAAGAAGATCCAACCAGTACATACTCACTGCAGAGAAGGATATTAGAAGCAAAGATGAAGTCCTTTGGCCACCTAATGAGAAGACAGGAAAGTTTGGATAAGATAATGATGCTGAGGAAAATGGAAGGAAGAGGGGCCAACCAAGGGCAAGATGGATGGATGTTATCCTTCAAGTGACTGGCTTGATCTTGAAGGAGCTGGGGTGGCGATGGCTGACAGGGAGCTCCAGCATGGGCTGGTCCATGAGGTTATGAAGAGTCGGAAGCGACTGAACGAATAAACAACTAACCTCAAGGAGAGTCCACACACAGTGCTGTTAGTCCTGGGAAATGTTTGCATGCTGTCCAAAATGCTTTGGTTAATGTCTGTTGAGCAGTACCGGAAAAGATACAGCGAGACATCCACCAGAAGTTTTCTTTTAATATTTTTCCCCATTAGTTGCTGAGATGTTCTGGACATTATAAGCATTTTGCCAGTGTTGCCGCGCTGATATGAATATAATGAAGTGCACACAAGCAGATTTTCTCCTCTACCTCACTCCTAATGCCTCCAGGTTTGTCCTCTTGAACCCTGTTTCCCTTTTGGGTCACTTGTCTGCCATGCTGGTGCGCACTATAATTTCAAGCTCCGTTTCCTTTCAGTAATACTCAGGAAATGAAAACAAAGGAATGGTTGGCGAGAGTTCTCATGGGATTGCTTTCCTCTCATGCTTCCATTTAGACACCTGCGTGTCCGTGGCTCCATCTGTCTACATCTTTCCATCAGCTATTTTGGGATTTTAAAGGGGAGGCTAATCACTGGAGTAGTCTACACCAGCATACGGCAGAAACTCATTTTTTGTTCCATAACATTGCATTTTTTGCCTGATCTTAGATTTTTTGCAGACCTTTTTCTCAATTGTTTTTCATGCAGTCCGGCAATTAAGCACACATTTTGGTGTGCATTTTCTAGCCACCCCCTTTTATCCCACTTTTTGTCTGGATTTTCAGACCTATGTAGATGGGCCCACAGTGAGAATCCAGTTCAAGATGAAGACATCAATCTACATCTCTCAAAGTTTATATTTCCTTCCTGCTCCATTTGTTTTAGCATCTGATGGATGCACCTGAATGATCTTCTTGGATGAATTGTGTTTCGACATCTGTCTGTCACTGATGGCATATTTTCTATTTGAAGCAACAACTCAGTTTTCCTTTCCAGTTTTTTAATAGTTGAGATATTGATTGTGGGAGTTCTTCCTCCCGTTATTGATTTTATAAAAAATGGGTTTATGTCCACTCTCTGAATATAAAGGTATAGTGATTGGTGTTGTTAATGCTGCCATTTGTCAGAGGTACATTACTTTATTTCATCGCAGTGCTGTCAATTTTGAAAGGGCACTGAGGCAAGAATAACATTGATCCTACCAGAAGAGTCAATGAAGCATGTATGCCCTTCACCTTTTTTACCTACTAGCAAGGATTTGTGCAATAGAACACCTTGTGCAGACTTAAGGGAGACACTCCCATCTGTTTCTGCTTCCGGCTCTCAGCTGGAAGGAAAATTTGCTGTAGATTTGGGGATCATCTCAGTGCAACAGCCAATTCTTTGCTTGATAACGAGTTACCATGTTCATTCCCTTGGGATCAATTAGTATGAAGTAGGCAAAACTTCTTGGCATGTGTCATTAGAGAACTGATGCCTGTAGAAGGGTCTGTGGTTTTCCCTGGGTTACAGCACCTTTCAGCTTTCCCTTTCTTCAGTAAAAGATGCTGTTTCTATGTTTCTTCGGCCCCTTCTACACAGCTAGGCTGTATCTACACTGACCTATATCCCAGGATCTGATCCCTGATTATCTGTTTATCCTAGATGATTTGTCAGTGTAGACTCACATTTTGTGCTTGTGCTTATGAACAGGGACAGCCATGCCTTATCCAATCTAGCCTAGTGGTGCATATCATTTGTGCCGAGTCTTTTATCTCTTGTTGCTATATAGTCCCTCTTCAGAGGTTGAGAAGGATGGAATATAAATGTTAATTAATTACTAACCTGATATTTCACAGCAGTTCCTTCATATTTGAACTTTGATGTCAGATTGCAGTTTATATTCCTGTACGAGTCTTTCATTTCTTAATTGGAACTATAGCAGCTTGTGAGTAAAGCAGTGCTATTCAAAGTGTGCTGTTCCTTGCAAGGGTCTTGATCTGTGAACCAACAGGTTCCTGGGAAAGAGAGAAAAAACTGTAGGTCATAGACACAGATGTGATACTGGTACATTAGGGGGAGCAGGATTGCTGGTCTGCCACATCAGATTGCCCGAGAAGGATTGTAAAGGATTTGTGGGAGCACAGTTGTTCATCCACAGTTGTGGATTCAATTTTTACAGATTTGATTATTCGTTGATTTGATTAATGCATTTTCTCGAGTAATCTCCAGCTCCTCATCTGGAAGATAAACATAGTATGGCCTCTAGAGATTCCTAGAGAGAACACTTCTTTAGGCATTTGTAAGTCCTCCAACATGATCCTATGGTCAACTCCTACCGGATTGTGCTGGAGGACCTAAAGTTTTTGGAGAGGTGTTCCTCAGGTTAAAAAGAAGGCATTTTTAAATCATGGTTTTCCACATTGGTGGGGATTATGTGACCCTAATTTCACCAAAATTGGTTTTCGCCAGCACTGTTCTCCCGAGACCTTTCAGCGAGACACTGGAAACAAAAGGGACACATCCTGCACCCCATAACATGATCAGGGCATGTAAAAAAAAAAAAAACAACAACATCTTCCTTTTTTATTTTTTATAATCTGAATGTTGAGTATTAGGAAGAGCAATATTTAGTTTCATGGAAAGAAATGCCCCCATCCTTTCCGCTCCATCATTTAAACATGTCATATACATCTCAGGCCCCCTTTACACTGTCATATAAATTCAGATTATCTGCTTTGAACTGGGTTATATGAGCCTATACTCATGAGTCGCCGATTTAGGCTGAAAAATGCGGTATAAAAATAATCAAATAAATAAATATACTGCCAGGTAATCCAGTTCAAATCAGCTAATGTGGATGATTTGATTTGATAATCTGGATTATATGGCAGTGTAGAAAGAGCCTTAGCTGCAAACTAAGCATTTTGGGAGGAAACTGCAAGAGATTCACACAAAACTTTCCTGATGCAATCACTCCCTTCAAATGGTTGCAGAGAAGTTATTTAAATATACACACACCCCTATCCTTCAATCTGTCCCCCTTGTAAAATTCACTCTTACAAAAGACCACCCAGAGAATGCTTGATGGTTTAAAGGGGTTTTCAGCCTGGGTTTCCTACATCCAAACTCAAACCAGCAGCTGTTTATTTTAAATCCTGAAGAAGTTATGATGATCACAGAATTGGATGAATCTTTGTGAAGATAACCTAGCCCAGCCCACGGCACTGAGGAGGGATTTCCTGTACCTAAACCTTGTCTGCCAAGAACTTCTCTCGCTTCATTTTGAAAACTCTTAAGAAAGGAGATTCAGCAATTTTTCTGGAAACGCTTGCTTTGTTACCCATGACACAGAGTTTCAGCTGTGGCCTCACGGATTCCAAGGATAGTAGTGCTCTCACGTCCCACATATGGGGTGCTAAACTTTTTGTTTTGTTTTGTTTGTTAATATACTGTCATCAGCCAAGCATTATCCTAGTGTGACCTGCTCGACTATAAGATAGGCTATTTTATTGTCTTTTTTAATGAAAGAGTTTTTGTTGAACTTTGCTTTGTTTTGGTTGTCTTGGTCACAAATACTTCCTCTGCATACTGCACATATATCATTTGTAGCGCAAAAAAAAAAGAAGAAAGAAAGAAAGAAAGAAAAAGAAAGAAAGAAGAGGAATACAATATTTAAAATGAAGAACGATTTTAACTAACATAAACTTAACAGTATTTCAGTGGAAGACCCAGTGGCCATCCAGTCCAACCCCCTTCTGCCATGCAGCAAAAGCACAATCAAAGCACCCCCAATGGATGTCCATCCTTTGTAGTAATAATAATAATAAGAAGAAGAAGAAGAAGAAGAAGAGCAACCCTAAGGGCCACCTAGTCAAACCCCTTATACTAAGCACAATCAAAGAAACCCCTAGGTGGTGGGAGGGAAATAGGGTATTAGAAGCAAAGGTGGTTGGGCGGGGGGTGGGGGGTGGATCTGGGTGGTGAGGGAAGCAAGGAAGGCTGGAGAGAAAGGGTCTATGCCATGGGAGGGCGCTGCTGCTGTTTTGGCAGCTCCAAACTGTAATTTCTCAGGAGGGGGCTGAAGGGGGGGGAGGGGGAAAGAGGAAGAGATGGGAAGCAGCATGGTGCCTCTCACTATCACTCATAAAGCCCCAAGGGCTCCATGGAGTGCAGTTTGAAAACCTCTGCTCTACACAATTACAGTGCTTTTATTCAACTTCAGTTGCCATGGCTCTATCCTGTGGAGTTTGGCGAGCCATCAAATACTGAGAATTCTAAGTACTCTTCTCTAAGTTACTAATTCATGAATTCTATAGGATGGTATCATGACAGAGAACATGGAATAATAGAGCTATAATGTTGTATTGTGAATGAATCCCAGGTTGAGACAAACCATAATACATTCTAGAACATTTCTCAAGATTTCTCCAAAAATTGTAAAATCACAAAAATGCAGTGCTGTTATGTAGTATCTACTGAAAATGTACTGCACAGAAAATTAAGTACGTCTGTATACAGCAAAAGATTACCATAGAGTCGCACCAGAGGGCATAGAAATTCCATAATAATCAAATTTGCAGAAGTTAAATCGATAAATTGGGAGGGCCAACTGTATTACCATTACACAGGACACTACTTTTCAACTGACACCATTCACCTATGCACTCGTGTAGAACGATCATGAGAGAGGAAGTCATGGTCCTTCGTCATGTTTAATTTTTTATGGTATAGATATGACTTGAGAATTGACATTCTAAAAACTAGATTAGCAGTGGAAATTACTCTGATCTTGTTCATGTTCCCCACATCTGTGAAAATAGCTGGGATGAAGATTTGACAAGTGCAACAGATATTTTGCCATATGATGTTTTGAAGGTACTTTTGTTACCCCTCTGATAGAAATATTACTGCTTGAAGGGGGTTTCCTTAAAACCGGGAAAGCTGAACTTCATTAATCCTTAGAGCCAATGTTTCAACATTGCAACAGCACTGTAAAGATCAAAATGTGTTGTTAAGATGGGCAAAGGACCAAGAGATATTTGGGGTATGGGATGGATTTCCTTCTAATTCACTAGTCACTATCTTAGTAGCAAGTCTTGGACAAGAAAATGATGCAGAAACATGAAAACTACCAAAATTCCTGTTAATTTTGGGGCATAATTCTTGGTACGTGACTGTTCAGACTACTGTATTTTCAAGGGCGTAGTTAGTTTGTAAAGCTGCTTATATCTTATTTTTCAGAAATAAACTTGAAACAGAAAGTAATGTCACAACTGTCTAAACACAATAACTGCATATCAATTTGTACAACAATAGAAAGTTCAAAAATGGGACTTACATTACCATATAACATTGACAGTTCTGGTAATGATTGTCTCAATCTATATGAAAAATCTGTGTATAAAACACCAGGCGTCACCTCTCTCTCTCTAATATACCCAAAGTCCTTGCCAATGTCCTTGCTAATGCCATTGAAAATAGCTTCTAAAATGCCCTTCTACCAAAACAAATTTTCAATTCCATATATGAACCGGCATAAACAGAGTGAAAATTTAAAATAATTATTGTAGTACATGAACATCCTAAGCCATGTTTCCAATTTCCATTGTTTATTTTTTGGCTTATTAGGTCACACATTGTGTGTGTGTGTGTGTACATAGAAAGATGGATGGGTTTTTTTTCTTTGATCCCTGATAATATATGCTTCATAAAGAAATAAATGTTGTTTGAAAGGATGCCTTACAGAAGAGTCTTGCTTATCCAACATTCACTCATCGAACATTTTGTATCCAACGTAGTCTGCCTCCTGCACGGTTCCACAGCTGTTTCAATACATTGCGATGTTTTGGTTCTAAATTCATAAATACAGTAATTACTACATAACATTACTGTGTATTAAACTGCTTTTTCTGTCAATTTGTTGTAAAGCATGATATTTTGGTGTTTAATTTGTAAAATCATAATGTAATTTGACGTTTTTTCCTTAATCCCTCCTTATTATCCAACATTTTCGCTTATCCAACATTCTGTCGGCCTGTTTATGTTGGATAAGCGAGACTGTACTGTATATTCCTTCCAGATGATTTAATTAGGTCTGCTGAAATCTGTACCTTTTCAGTACTTTTCAAGATTTCCTGGGTCAATATGACCTTTTTAAAAACAAAATAAAAAGGCATCATTTTTCTGACTTCTAGCCTGATTCACAGAGCACATTTTAATGGAACACCTCTGCAGCTATTCAGCTCTGTCCTACTTTACACTCAATATTTGTCCTTGACATGTTTTGTAACCCTGCTTTTTTATTTGTTTGTGTGTATTCCTTCATTGTACAGCAGAACAAGCCTTGACTTTACAGTATGGTTGGGGCTCTGTTCCTTAATCTGTCTATAATTTATATTGCAGCCCTAAATCTGTTTAGTGTAAATAGGGTAGATTTATCATGTTTCTATTTTACTTTTTATCTGTGACATGTTAATTTGCTATGTTTAGCAGGTGCTTAGAAAAAAGGGTAGTGCTTGGTCTTCATGTCTTGCAGGTGTAGTGTTATTATTTTTTAAAGCAATACCACAACTATCTACACAATATAAAGTGAAACAATTGTTTCTTATTTTGATTAAGAACTATTTAGGAATGCTCTGAAACATAAATGAGCATTATGGAATGGGGAGGGGGGGATGTAGATGAAGGCTCGAAAAAATCCTGAACTAAATTTTCTTCTATACTGGCTACTAAGTCATCACTTTTGCTTGCATTACATGTACTGCAACAGAAAGCTAATATGGAAACATATGACCCTAAAGAAAATTGTTCATTAATGAGAATGTATAAGTTGTCAAAGGATAAATATCTTTCTTTACATATCTTTTAGAGAGGTCCAATTTCTGTGTCAAAGGATGAAGCTGAGCATGGTTTGCTAGCTCTATTTGTTTTGTCTCCCCGTACCAAAACATATTGGGATGCACTAGCTGCAACACAAAACAAATAATATCGGGAAGCATTCTTAACAATTGGGCAAAATGTGGCTTGGGGGGTATGTGTTTTTCCATGCCTGTGACAAAAGATTGCATGTGTTACCCTCAGTCATCCTCAGTTATCTTCTATTTTGATTTTATTTATTTATTAGACTATTTACTTCCCTGCCCTTCAGCCATAAAGGCTTACAGAGCAATTTACAAATTGTACATGGCACACACATTTGGGGGGGGGGGGGGGTGATGGGGGCATGGACAGACAAATGGATTAAGTCCAGCAGAATTCGGGCTGTTGTTATCTCCCTCAGAGGTTGAAGCAATGGTAATGGTAACATGCAGGGGGAGGACCTCTCCTGAAATTTCCAAAATAGAAGGTGTAAGTTTTAGTGTTATCTTTTTTGTTTTGACTGTTCCTTGAACACCTTCTGGGAATTTCTTGGGAAGGTATATTCCAGATGAAAAAAAAAACACACTTCATTTTCATATTGTCTTACTGAATATGTTTTAGGATATATGAAATATCTGAAGAAGTTCATATTGTTCAGGCAAATATTTACACATTCTGTTTATGGATGTATCTGCCCTACAAGGTCTCTGTGTGTATATACTACTTTCACCGTGTAATGGTCACATTTTATTCCTTTTTTGACCAAACAAAGGGAGATGCGACTATTATGCGGTGAAAAAATAATCCAGTTACAGGCCTTCGCTTGGCTGACAGCTGCTGAGTGAAGCCCTGTAGCTGGAATACTATTTTGAGGCAAAAAAAAGGGTGTGGGTGACTACTACATGGTAGTGAAATACAGTATTAGAAATACACATTTCAGCAAGGAGAAATCCACAAGGGTGTTAATCCTGGTAGCCCATTATAAACTCCAAAATCAGTCTTTCCCAACTTGGAGGAAGGACCCTGCATGCCAAAGCATGACAGATTGGCTGCTCTCCTCCTCCTTGGAGGCCACAGCCATGGCAGTTGGAATGGAGAGAGGGCCTTCGATCAGCCAAGTTGTATTTACTGAATGAATTTGAAGCCTGTAGTTGTGGCAGGAAAGTAGAGAGATGGCATGCGCAGTCTGCCCTCTCTTCCCACAGGTTCTGTATCCATGAATTTAACCATCCATGACTTGAAAATGTGTTCGAAACTCCAATGAATTTTGGTATTCATAGAAGGTCCTGGAATCAAACCCTAGTGGTTACCAAGGGGTGAAAAAATAATCCAGTTACAGGCCTTCGCTTGGCTGACAGCTGCTGAGTGAAGCCCTGTAGCTGGAATACTATTTTGAGGCAAAAAAAAGGGTGTGGGTGACTACTACATGGTAGTGAAATACAGTATTAGAAATACACATTTCAGCAAGGAGAAATCCACAAGGGTGTTCCTCCTGGTAGCCCATTATAAACTCCAAAATCAGTCTTTCCCAACTTGGAGGAAGGACCCTGCATGCCAAAGCATGACAGATTGGCTGCTCTCCTCCTCCTTGGAGGCCACAGCCATGGCAGTTGGAATGGAGAGAGGGCCTTCGATCAGCCAAGTTGTATTTACTGAATGAATTTGAAGCCTGTAGTTGTGGCAGGAAAGTAGAGAGATGGCATGCGCAGTCTGCCCTCTCTTCCCACAGGTTCTGTATCCATGAATTTAACCATCCATGACTTGAAAATGTGTTCGAAACTCCAATGAATTTTGGTATTCATAGAAGGTCCTGGAATCAAACCCTAGTGGTTACCAAGGGGCCACTATATATGCTTGTCCCAGAAAAGGGAGGGATGTAAGATTTTTGAGAGGAAAAAGAAACAGGCCAGCAAGCAAGGTTTTCTTTGGTCATGGTGGAGAAGACAGGGCTGCTTTTGATGCTGTTAGATACTTAATTTTATGGCTCATTTATTTTATTTTTTGTCCTCACACTGAATATGGAAGAATAGAAGCTTAAATGTCAAAACGAAAGATTACCTTTTCTGCAAGGCTAACAAGTTTTTATTATATAAATGTATTGCAATTGTGCAAGTTAAAAGATGAGGCCTTGCTGTAGGGAAAAGAAAAAGGAAAATCTCTCTCCTTCCATAGATATCTTCTCCTACTCCCACTGCCTCAACCCTTCTAAACTATAACACATGGCTAACCTCTTTGCTTAGATTTACAACACACCAAATTCTTGAACATGCCATTTTGCTATCAGCTGGAAAGCTGGAAAGCTAGAAAACAATGGAAAGCTAGAAAGCTGGAAAGCTAGAAAACAATGCAGTATGTTACGCCATCACTCTTCAAAGAGAGTGATGGCGTAATATATAGTAATGTAGAAATCCAGTCCTGCTGTCCACACCATAAATTACTAAACTCTGCTTCCAAACATGCTGTTGAGTTTTAGGAAGGAATTCAGATGGAGAAAATGACCTCTTTTATTATCTTTCATGGGTTGGGGTCAGTAAATCTCTCATCTATTTTTAATAGCCCTAGGGGTTTGATAATATTAAACTTAATAGCAGAAAGAAGCTATTGTTAACAGTCACCAGACATATACTGATGTGGATCATCAACAGTCGTCTTTGCATTGGCTATACTCAGAGAGGCCAAGGGGCCATGGAAGACTAAACATTTACTTGCAAATGAACTGAAATAGATTTGAACATTGGACTATTGACTGGATCTCAAGTTGTCTTTTCAGAATGGGAAACAGTCCTACCAGTGGAAAGGAAAGGTTTTTGTGTATTCCTTCATCATCATCTGCCTGTCAATTTTGCTGGTGCCTGAGCCCTCCAGAGCAGGATTTTGCTGATATTAATTGCCACCTAGTTATTAAATGTCATCGACTCATGGCAGACCTATTAACACTGCTATTAACAACCCTGAAGATCTTGCAAACTCAGAACCCTGGCTTCTTTGATTGAGTGTATCTACCTTTAATACTGTCTTTCTCTTTTACTGTCTTCCCTTTACCAAGCATTTATGAATGAGTCATATTGTCTCATATATCATATCCAAGGTATGATATTCCCAAATGTTATATCATCTTCCAAGGGAAGTTCAGGCCTGATTTGCTATAGGACCGACTATGGGCTTAATTTTTCATGGTAAAGACATTGTGAAACAAGAGGTTATTCAGCAGTACTATTGCTGCCGGTAGGATCTCGCATGTCAGATAGCCTTTTGGTTAGCAGCTGGTGCAAAGTTGAGGGTCACAATGGCAAAAGATTCCCTCTGGAACAATATTGGCACTTTAGCTATCTCTTGCTAGCATAGCTTGGAAAGGAGGGACCAGTAAATTTCTTCTGAATGCCTGTTATCATGAAAACCCTATGTGAGATTGTCCAAAATGAAGATCAGAATTACAAAGGGCTTAATGCATTGCTATATCAGGACTGGGCAAAATCCTGAGCTTCATGCAGCAATCTGTTTTTGTGCTTCATGTAGCAATCTGTTTTTGTGGGCTTCCATCCTTCAAAATTACTGCTGTCCACAAAAAGGTGAATGCTATCTCCTGCATGCACCCTTTTACTAGGCTGCAGACTTCACCATCCTTTTTCGTATTCCAAAATACCAATATTGTCAAAATTTTCTGATCACTTCTGTTGTTTCTCTGGGTTGAAGGGAAAGTTTGGTAGTTGATACCTCTGTGCCTTAACTTAATGATAGAGAACATATTTTGCATGCGGAAGATCCTAGGTCTAACCCTGGGCCTGTCTAGGAAGGATTGGGAAAGATACCTGCCTGAACAAGATACCAGAGGCAAACAAATAATAATGAAAGGCCCTGGAACCACAAGTTCCAGCCCTGTACTAGGTCATTTTTCTTGTGAAAAAAGTTGTTCGGCAAAGTAAAGAGACAAGCTATAGACATGAATTCTAGCAAGGCAAGCAGTTTTTGGATGTACACACATACCCTAAAGGCATCAGATCCTATCTGATATTGGAGTGAAGCAGGGTCAGCTTTTCTTGGTACTTGGATGGGAAACTGCTAATGAATGCTGGGTCCTGTACTTATTTACTGACTTACTTAGGTAATCCCTCATTGTCTGAGTAGGTGATTGTGGAGCCCTATTCTTGACCTGCATGTTCTCCTGCAGTGAGGGCATTGGGCTTGACACAAGTTCCTCTTGGCACATTTCTCTCTTTCGCCCTCTATTCTTGCCTCTTCAAATTCTACAGCACTGCTGGTCACAGCTGACCTCCAGCTGGAGCGCTCAAGGGCCAGGGCTTCCCAGTTCTCAGTGTCTATGCCAGAGTTTTTAAGGTTGGCTTTGAGCCCATCTTTAAATCTCTTTTCCTGCCCACCAGCATTCCGTTTTCTGTTCTTGAGTTCGGAGTAGAGCAACTGCTTTGGGAGACGGTAGTCGGACATTTGCACAACATGGCCGGTCCAGTGGAGTTGATGGCAGAGGACCATTGCTTCTTCCAGCATGCTGACATTTGTCTGCCTGTCTTCCCAAGAGATTTGCAGGATTTTTCAGGGGCAACGCTGATGCCATCGTTCCAGGAGTTGTATGTGACGTCTGTAGATAGTCCACGTCTCACAGGCGTCTAGCACAGTTGGGAAGACAACTAGGTCCTGTAGCCAGGTCCTTTAGGCTACATTTCATTGGGAGAAAGTGGCAAGACCATCTCAGAGTGTTCTGTGTTCAAGAAAACCCTATGAAATTAATTGGGTTAGCATAAGTTCACAGGAAACATGCTTTACAATGACAATCAGACTGGCCTTTTCCAGAAAACAATGAGCTGAATAGTAATAGGGATATAGGTTTGTAAAAAACCCAGATACTTAATCTGAGCAGTAAAGAATCAGGAGTCGACCAAACAGATTTCTTTTTTGCTCTGGTTGGGGAATTGATCTACTATTTTTCTCCTACCCAAGTCAGGATCTTTGGGACTCAAGAAGGGATTGTGTGTCTCCTGGTAAAAGTATACACTTGTGACACACCAGACCTATACTGCCCTTTCTTAAAGCAGGTCTGTTTCTATATTTAAATGAACATGGTAATGTTAAAAACCTTTCATCATAATGCTTGAACACTTTGGAAATACTATTTTTGGGAGATTGCCTGGGGGGAAAATCTAAGAATATTTCTTGATTAACATTCAACAATATGTGTTGTCTTTTTTTTTCAATTTCAGTCTCCTTATGCAACTCCAGCATTAGTAGAACAGCTCATAGCAGGATCAGTTAGATTATTGGTTGTTCACCTTGATTGGTTAAGTGCATGTTGTTATGTTTCACAATTCATATTCATGCTGTCAGATTGGATACATCATTTGATTTAATTTGATTATTACTACCTCAACTTTATGACTTAATAGTACCATGTTTTTGTGGGATCCAAACCTAATCGGCGTTCAGGGAAAGCAGTGTGGAGAAAATAAAAAGTAAGGATGAGGAATCAGTTTTCTTTATAACAGAGTTCTGTGGCCAGTGAATCTGTCATTTGGGAAGTTGATTTTGCAAGAAAATCCAAATTTAAATATTTAAATAGGACACATTGGTCATCTTCTGTAAATCATCTACTTTTGTAGATTTTCTTCTTATTAAATGTTTATTTTACCTTCCTCCAAATATTTGTGAGAAGTGGAATCTTTAGGACATAAAATTACCTTTGCGATGTCCTTCATACACTTTTAACACATTACTGAGTTAGCACTTTGTTGGGAAACTGGGGTGGAGGAGATTGTCAAGCATTTGCTTTCTGTTTCTGAACATGTTAGTAAATTATTACAGATAACAAATACATTGTAAAGAAGGTGAAATATCAGGGGCTTTTTGTAAGCAGGAAGTTATTTGATCCAACATTTCCCATCTGTATTTGAGCTGATTAGGTTTATGAACTGCCCATTTTTTTTAGGATTAACCCTTGGCCCTTGTAACCCCAAGTTACAGCAAATGGTTCTGGCCCAGTTTACTTGTCCAAACGTATCTCCCTCTATGAACCATTGCAGAGATTAAGATCTTCTGGGGAGGTTCTGCTCTTGATCCCACATCTTTCGCAGACATGGTTGATGGGGACAAGAGACAGGGCCTCCTCAGTGGTGGCCTCTTGACTGTGGAACTCCCTCCCTAGTGATATTAGATCAGTGCAATAGGTGGATTTGGAATATGTGCAATTACTACTGGAACTACCCTGGATTACAATTGTGGATGTCATGGTTTTAACAGCGGATATAATGTTTTTTAATGTTTTAATGTGTATTAATTTTAATTTTAATGTTTATTTTAATTGTATGTTATTTTTATGGCATTGAATAGTTGCCAGTGTGTAAAGCTGCCTTGAGTCCCCTTTGGGGTTGAGAAGGTATAAATATGGTAAATAAATAAATAAATAAATGGTGGGCAGCTAGAGTGGATCAGTTTTTTTTGCTCCTTTAGAATCTACACTGCCAAAAAAGCAAGCGGGTGGGGAGAAGAGGAAGGAAAAACAAACATAAAACAAACTTCTAGATGTGAAAAAAGGCATTTTAAAATGTCTAATAGTGTCTAGGTGCAGTTGTCTAGCTACCTGTTAAAATGTTACTGCTTCTACATACCTCCCGTAGAGGACATTCACCTCGTTTTGCGGCCAGAATAGTCTCAGTGCTTTGTACAAACTGAGGACTGAAAATGTCTGCACTTTGCCTATCCCTCATTTTGTATATGGAATTACTACATGCAGTTGACTAAGAGGCATCTAAATGTTCAAAAGTTCCTCACCTCTTTCTTTAAATCAGTGGTTCCCAACCTTTTTTTCTCCCAGGGACCACTTTTACCAGGGACCACTTTGACCAGTGGTCTAACATTAGTACCAAAAGGATTACAAATCAGTTTTTGATCAACTTTAGATTCGGTTTGGTTATTTGGGGTGCTGATTCAGAAAATTGCATTGGATAGACCGCATCAGCTCTAGTTTCTGAGACAGAATATATGTCATCCAGTAAACACCATCTGCTTGCCCACATAAAACCATATTTAATAATCTAGAGCTGATGTGGTAGTAGTAATCTTTTATGGTAGTCAGTCTATCCCCACCTGACATCCCCATTGCCTCAGCAACATAAGAGGTTTTTGTGAGACCAGTCACTCTCATTGCTGCATGGTTTCAAGGTAATGGTGTAGGAATGGTGAGGCCGCGTTCCATATTTTCGTTCTTACACACCACTGCTGGTCCAGAGGTTGGGAACCACTGCTTTAAATATTAAGGTCCAATACTTACAATTAAAACAGAATTGTTCATCCCAGCTGGAATTGAACAATTACATTAATGTGGTTTACCCACAAGTTGAACTTTGTGTGTGTGTGTGTGTTCAAGTTGCCTTTTGATTTATGGCAACCCCATTAATATATAGGATTTTCTTAGACAAGTAATACTCCAGTTTTCCAGTTCCTTCCTTCGTATATAGTCTACAGCTCTTGGTATTCATTGACAGTTTCCATCTAAGTACCAGCCAGGACTGACCTCACACCATTGAAATAAATTAGGTTTGTTTTGTCTAATAAAACATTACAAATACATCTATTTATCATTAGTTACAAGTGACATTTAAGGTGTATGTATGTATGAACATATGTACGTGTGTGTGTGTGTGTATGGATTTAATAATAGCTTGAACATAGGTTGAGGCCTCAGAGCTGCTAAGAATACAGAGTGGCAACTTTTGGCTCAGAAATTTCTTTGTGAGAGAAGAGGGTATATTTGTGGCTTGGCAATGAGAAGTTGAGCATTGTGTTTTGTACGTCCTCCCAAACTAAACAAAAAGCATTCCTCCCCTTTCCCCAACCCTACTTTTCATTCTTTTCTTCCCCTGGAAGAATTCCACTACTGTGAACATTTTATGCAGTAGCGGGTGAGAATATGATTGTTTCGGAAAGCCCAGAAATCTGTATTGCTAATGGATTTCAGAAGCAAAAAAGGTTTATGTGCAATTAATGACTCTCTGTTCATTAGCAATTGGATGCCTTTGTGCAAAGGGGTTGCTTCAGTGAGGCTCCACAGCTCAACTTGCCAGGAAAGAAAACATCTCTGCCAGCAGCTTTGTGTGTATTTGTGTGTGTGTGTGTGTGTGTGTGGTTTTTTTTAAAATATATTTGGGTCCTCCTCTCTAATGAGATTAGATGTAGATTTTGCTATAACAGCTATTTAGTCCAGGAATGTCGAAGAGATAGAGGACTTCTATGAAGAAAGCTCAGTCTGGTAGCGTAGAACTGGCAGCTTAGAACTGTTTCTGTTTCATCATTTTCAGCAGCATGTCTTATGAAAGTTACCTTTTTTTTTGGATTATAACTCCCCAAATCCTCTAGTCAGAATGAGCCATTGGCTAGGGGATTCTTGGAAGTGTGCCCCAAGTTTTTCGACCCCCCCCTTTCCCAGATTCTGCTCCACAAATCATGTCATTTTTCAATAACTAGTGGCACCAGTTTAACTTTTCTTTCCAAAAATGAGTTTTTCCATTATCAGATCTAGTCTGAATAATAATTGTGCAGAAATGAATTGGTAAAATAACGCATTGCTAAAACAAGATGGGAGATTTATGAGCAGTGGAATTCCTAGGTCAGTTGCCTAATTAGTTCAGCCATTTTCTTACAAGGTTACGGTGTGTGCACCATTCAGCCTAGCACTCTATTAAAGGCCTCATATATGCCTGCAAAGACTGGGAGAGCAGATACAAAAAGGGCCACAGAGAAGCAATTTGGAGTCCAGGTCGGAAGAGTCTTTTTAGCACCTTCTTTCCCAAGTGGATAACACATAGCTTTAAAATATGCATTCTATTGTCTGGAACCTTTTTTATCTGGAAATATCAGGGTAGCCCATAGTAAAACAATAAATGACACAGACCAACCAAAATATTTTTTTTGTGTCTTGGTTTTAGTTCCTGGGGTTATTTGGGGCACTGATTCAGAAAATTGCTCTACCTCCTTAGATATGGTTATCATGGTCTTCTGTGGGCAAGCAGATGGCAACTAGTATATGGCATATGTTCTTTATCTCAAAAACTGGAGCTGCCATTTCTGGAATCAGCAAGTCAGATATATCCAGAAACAGGTCAAACATTAGAAGCACCAAAATGTATGTTGGCCAACGTAATAACAGGAGTTTAAAATATTTAAAATATATTTAATAGTTTATCAATAATAATCAGATTATTTAAAACCAGCTAAAGCTATTTTACATGGTATAGTTATGAGCAGTTCTCCAGACACTATAATACAGTTTGAAGCTGGCTCAAGAATAGGATATCTCCTGGTAGTATATGTGTTGAGAGGAATCTATTACCATCTGTATTTTTTGTGCTCATGTTGTTATTTCATGTAGTTTGCCACCTGCGTATAAAGGATTTTCCAACTCATGTTAAATTCATGTCGGCATATCCATGGGTCAATGTATATACTGTATCTTTGCATCTCACCCATGGGAGAAAAGCGGGATAAAAAAAAATACTTTAACATTTACATTAAAAAGAGCCACCCCGTTTTCTGAATAGTGGTGAAATGCAAGGTATTACTATCCTTGTAGAACCTAAAAGAAGTATTGACTCACTCTCCTCTCTTTCCCACAACTTTACTTCTGGCCTGTTTGAATGCCTGAGTGGGGAAATGATGGTGGCCAGGGGCAGCTGACCCTGAGGTGCTGCTGGCATTGCTCACACTCTACAGAATGATTCTCAATTTATCCATAGGTCATGTTGGAATCCTTAATGTTGGCTCCGAAACTTGGTCCTTGGTTAATGCATGAGATTGACTTGTACATGAACATTTACAGTATTTCTCTCACCTTTTAGCCAGTTTGAGACTCAAAGTGGCTTATAACAGTTAAAACAAACATAGTAAAATGTTAACAGCATACAATAACCAAAAAACAATTAAACCATCATAAAAATAAAACCAGTTACAGCAAGATCAACAGCAAAAACAAATAAAAATGTCAGCTCAGGGAAATGGATATAATAAAGACGGTAAATGTTACATTTATTTATTTATTTACTTTACTTTACTTTACTTTACTTTACTTTACTTGTATACCGCAGTTTCTCAACCTAGCTGGCGACTCAACGCGGTTTACAACAAAATACAACAGTCAACAATATACAATTTAAAACCATAAAAGCATAATACATAATATTGGCACAACAATAACAATCCAATGCATCTCATGACTAAAATCGTGATCCAGTTTCGTCGTCCATATTACCAATCCTGTAATCATCACATTCATTGCACCAATTAACCAAATGCCTGTTTGAACATCCAGGTTTTTAATCTTCTTCGGAACACCATCAGCTATACATTGGCTATACAAAATTAATATCTTAACATCCCACAGACATAATGCAGATTTGGATTTGCCTAGGCATGTCACCAATTGACAGTTGTTTAAATTCAGATTAAATCCATAATAATCATTCTGCAAAATATTTCTTACAAATATTCGGTGCATTAACAATGTGTTATTCAAGATGCTGTGTTTTGGTTTTTTGGTTTAGCCATTAGCTTGGTCAGTAAACTATTAGATGTTAAGACAGCTGATATATTTAAAGTAGAGAATAGGAAATATTGTCTTTAACAAGATTGGGTCATATATATCAAGGTAAAGGTTTCCTCTTGACATTAAGTCTAATTGTGTTTGACTCTGGGAGGTGGTGCTCATCTCCATTTCTAAGCCATATAGCTGGCGTTTTCTTTAGATGCCTCCAAAGTCATGTAGCTGTCATGACTGTACGGAACACCGTTACCTTCCCACTGGAGTAGTACCTATTGATCTACCCACATTTGCATGTTTTCGAACCGCTAGGTTGGCAGAAGTTGGGGCTAACAGCGATAGCTCACCTCACTCCCCAGATTCGAACTGCCAATCTTTCGATCAGCAAATTCAGCAGCTCAATGGTATTACCCGCTGTGCCGCTCCTCATATATATTTGCTCTCTTCATATTTTTCATCATAGAAATCTTGCCTCCCATTCAGTAAACTGGAAAGAGTGTGATATAAATATGGTTCTAAAGCCACAGTTTGGGTAAGATCTATGAATGCATAAAAGCCCTTTGCCACTGGTACACCTATTAATTCATACACCATTTTTTACATTTCAGTACTGTGTGATGTTTTTAATGCAAAACTTATTTTCATAGTTCCGTTCCTTGTGGCCTTCATTTTTCAAAAGACTGAGGTTTCCCTTGTTGATGGTATTCATACAGACCTCTTCTGTTTTTAAAACTTAAATTCGAAAATATTTTTCAGCTTCAAGTCAGTGTGTGCATACATTTTTTATAGAGTTCCAGTTATTCATGTCCATTTTAGATCTTTTACTTCTGGTGGAAAACTTAATATGGGGAAAACTTCTTTATTCTACCACCTGTGATCAAGTGATTTATTTTCACTTCGTCTTCAGCGCAGAAGACAAATTGTGTTGAAGAGAACTGGGCCTGGGCCAAAGCACCGGTATTTATAACAACTTATGTAAAGTTGCTTCAGACTAGAGATAGGTATTCTTAAAAGTATGTCAGACAATTATGTATATGTGCTTTGAACTAATACTTGCAAATGTTTAAGAGCTGAAACTATATAATTTCAGAGGCTCTAATGTACGAACATTTGTTTTGGGTATATATTGGTAACAGATTAACAAAATAATATCTGATAGTGTCAGCCTTTCACATTTGCAGGTTTTACTTTTCCAGTTTTGGTTATTTCTGTTCTCTCTAGGAATCTCCGTGTCCTCCAACATTGCACTATAGTCAACTTTCACTTTAGAGTTGCATTGGAAGACTGACATTTCTAGCGTATTCTCTCAGGTTAAAAAAGCTGTTTTTTAGTTTTGGTTTTTCCACTTTTGTGTTGGTCCTGCACCCCTAATCACAGCTGATTTTGTAGTGTTATGTATTATGATTTTCTTAGCTTTTTTGTTTTGTGGAAATCAGTTTTTATCCTTCTTTTGTTGTCTGTTATTCTACTGGTGATTGACTTGCCTGAAAAGTTGTTAGTTGCAAATGGAAGCTGTATATATGTATGTAAGTATAAATATAGAGGAGGTGGTGTATAATTAATTCTGTTTCTTTTCATGATAATAGGCTGTCAAAGTCTTTGATGGGTTCCACACTCATTTTCATTCTGGGCCATGTTTTGCTTCTGTGTGAGCCTGATGAACTGTTTAACCTAATTGCTGTAAGAGGGATTTATTTTACTCTCATCTAGGAAAGACAGGAAAACAGGAAAAGCCACAGTGTGATTTAACACAGATATCTTCATTTCTGAAGAATTCTGACTTTTTTTTTCCAAAGGAGATTCCTCATTAGGAAAAGGAAACTCTTTTTCATACTGAATGAAGCACTTACATAGATCTGTCCTATGAGGTGTGCTGGATGAATAAAATAAGTAAAATAATTCTGGAGTTAGTTGCTTGGCACCTGGAGAGATATTAGCCAGGGTGATGAGGCCATCAGAGAAGAGAAGGGCACCCCCTCTCCTGCATCATCGTGTTACAACGGGCATCATTTCATGGTGAGAATCTCAATTTTTGTACCCTGCGGGCACTGCTCATCCCAAAACAACAGAAACAAAATAATGGTGGCAGTCCAACAGCGTCATCTCAGGGCCCTTCTACACTTCCTTAAAATAACCCGCTTCCTCCCAGGTTTCATTCCCCACCCCTAACAAACTCCGGGCTTTTTCTTGAGGGGTGTCTAGATGCCAACCCCCGTCCAGCCCCCATTTCCACCCAAAAAACTTACTGGAAGAGCCTGTCGGCAGCACAGACCCCTTTGCACAGTACTACTGATGTAAAAAAAATGACATCAGAAGGTGGGGATGGGGAGGAGGGAAATCCCCCACCTCCAGACATGCCAGTTTTGCAACTCAAGAGTACTCTGTAAGGGGGCCTCCAGTAATTTTTTTTTTGGGGGGGGGGATGGGAAGGTTAGAGGGGAGGGGGTGGATGCCCTTCTCTTTTTTCGAGTTCCAGGAGCCCAAAGAACTGGGATGTCTGTTGGATTTGACTCCTGGGACTGTGGAAGCAGTCCCGGAAGTCAGTTCTCACAAGCCCAGAACCTGGAAAGATCTGGACCTTAGCTTAAGGTAAAGATCTTTTTGGTGTCAAATTAATGCAAAGTAAACTGGGAAAACCCAGTTTTCTCCACATTAATTTCACTCTACCAGAGGCGTCTTTTGGATGCCTTAGATAAAGGCAAGACAGGGTCCCACGTTTTGGGCTTGTCTGGAAGGGCATTCAGTTCTGGTACGGCAGGGCTATGTGACCAGGCCAGCACAGTAGTTGGACAGCACCCACAGTGTATTTATTTATTTATTTATTTATTTACTGTGCTTATAGACCGCTGTTCTCAGCCCAGGGGCGACTACAGTGGTGTACAACATGGAGAGGATAGGTGCAAATTACAAGACATAATCTAACAACAAACTAGTAATATAAAAAACATCGTCATCAACAACATCAACAATCTCAATATCAGTAATACAAAAATACAAAAAGTCATTCGCATCGTCTCATCGTTAAACCACAATCCAATATCGTTTTCCGTTGTTCCATTCCTGTCGTCATTACCAAATTATTGCACTTCTTGTTCGAACGCCTTCTTGAACAGCCACGTCTTTAGTTTCTTGCGGAATATCATCAAGGAGGGCGCCAGTCTGATTTCCACGGGAAGCGTGTTCCACAGCCGAGGAGCCACCACCGAGAAGGCCCTGTACACATCTGAGTTAGATTTGTGGCTGGCCATGTAGACCCATTCTGGATCAAATCACTGTTTACGGCCTGTGGAGATGCCCCCCCCTCCCCAAAATAGGTTTTAATGGTTGAGCATGTATTAAATCTCTTAGTGTCCAAACCCAACACGCAAACCACTATGGCCTGCTGCCTCTCAGGTGAGATTTTCTGGACATGAAATAAGAATCTGCACAAAGAGCAATGTTTTTAATGGAAGACAAAGAAATGCTGTTTTCTGCACAGTAAAATAGCACAGAAAAATAGCGATTGATTGATGCATCTATTAATATATCTATCAATTTTTCAAGCCACTTATGGCAGCAAAATTTGAAATTGAACTGTGCATGGAAGTAGTTTGTTTTGACTTTGGTGAATCCACCTTCAAGTACTTGTTTATTTGAAATATTTATATCTTACCCTGTATCCCAACATTTCAGGGTGGTATACCTTAAAATCAATTGAAAACAATTTAGAACATGTTCAAACTTTTAAACAATAAGGATTGATATATTAATTCTAGGAGCATAATAGACAATTTGAAATTCATCAACCTGCTATTCCATGGCAGTTGCACACACAACAATAGTTTCATGCACAAAAGCTGCATCTATATTGTAGAATTATTGCAATTTGACATCACTGTGGCACAATGCAATGGAATTGTTGGAGCTGTAGTTTTACATGGTCTTTAACCTTCTCTGCCAAATAGTGTTGGTGCCTCATCAAATTGCAACTCATAGGATTCCACAGAACTGAGCCATGGCAGTTAATGTGGTGTCAAACTGCATTAATTCTAGAATGTAGATACTCCAAATTATTGCCCATTTGCAGCAAAATTTTCTAAATTAGGACTAAGAAGTTCAGTGGACCTATTATCATGGAATGTAGAGGAAATATTGTGCAAAGTGAAGAGAAATCAAAAACAACAAAACAGTCCCCACCCGACCATTTAAGAGATGAGTGAACTTTTTGGAGAAATGAAACTACCATTGTTTTTTTAAAGGACATGGGAAGCACTCTTTTGGAATTCCCCTGTTTTTTTTTATTAACCATTTTGTGGTCATGAGTAGTAAAGAACTGACTGGCCATGTGTCAGCAGCATTTTATCTTAAGACTCTGGTTAATTCTGGTTTTGTTATGGTCTGATTTAGCCACTCTGCAAATGGGATTCTCTTGTTAATGGAGCGTAATCAGATAAGTATTACTAGATATTAATGAGGCTTTAAAACAGCATGGGGCCTTTTGGAAATCCTCAGGGGAAGCATGAGGTAGTTTGTACTTTTTCCTTTCCTCCTTTTTCATAATAGAAGCCTTCAGGGGAGCAGAAGTCCCGCACTGGGCAGCTTGGGGTTCATTTACACCAGGGGTCCCCAGACCTTTTAAAAAGAGGGCTGGTTCACTGTTGCGGATGGGATTAGTTTGAAAAAACCATGAACAAATTCCTATGCACACTGCTCATATATTATTTCTAGTACAAAAAACATGAAAGAACAATACAATATTCAAGAATGAAGGACAACTTTACCCAACATAATCTTACCGCCCTGCCCCTGTTCATGTTAGAAATTACTATCTTTGGATCTCCCAACTTCCCACCCACAGTGGGAAGATCACAGTAGCAGGTTGGTGGGCTCATCATTAAATCGAACAACACCCTAAACTTGTGGTTCCTCAGGAGTTTTGGCCTACAACTCCCAGAAATCCCAGCCAGTTTATCAGTGGTTAGGATTTCTGGGGGTTGAAGGCCAAAACATCTGGGGACCCACAGGTTGAGAACTACTGCCCTAAATGAAGATATCATGCCCTCCAACAGTGCACAGATGAAAATTGGGGCATGTCTAGCGAAGCACAGTCAGAGTATGGCTTGAGCTAGCAAAAGGGAGAAAACTCAGGGTACAAGAGGCTTCAGCAGTTTGTTTTTGTGAGAGCTTATTGGAGAGGGCAGTACTCTTCTTTCTCCTCTCCTTTCCCCTCTTCTGACTTAATGGAGGTCATATCATTTTGATATTTTTAACTCAGATTGCAGCAAGTACCTTGAAGTGGGAGAAGGGGTGAGAAACGGGGACATTTTAAGAGCAACTACTAAAGTGGCATAACAGAGGATTATCCCTGCCAGATAGGGGCAATTGAACAGTGTGGAAGAGCTCCTTTTGGGAGAGAGCAACTACTGCATGCAGAGAGAAAGAGTGGCCATGAATGTGTGGAGAGACGTTGAGATGATTGAGAACTGTCAGTATCCCATGTCCTTGCCACTGAACAATGTTAGACTGCAGGAAGAACTTTGAATACTTGAAGTGAATTACACGTAGAGTAAAGCTTCTGTTTCTCATTGATCAGCAGTGGCACAGTAGTGGCACATGGTCCATGGTTTCAATCTGCCGCCTTGCATTGAGGTGCCCACTATCCTCTCTCAGATCATTGGCTACCTCTGCAGTGATTAGGAATTTAGTGATGCAGCCCAGAAAACTCACAGCAACCCAGCTTTTAGTACCTTTGAGTTTTCAACTAGGCTGATCAAGCGAGCCTAGTTTTGTTGCTTCTGTACCCACAACAGAAGGGCAGATTATCCTATCTGTTTGTTTCAATTGCCTTTGATCAGTGTGGAAGCTTAAGACTTGGCTCATTGTCAAACTTCAAGTATTTAATTAATCAAAGGGGGAAAGGGGTTCTGATGGTCAAGTGGCACACAACCATTCCTCCATCCAGGCAGTCTCATTCTATAATTAAAAGGCATGGATCAACTTCTTGTTTACTATGTTATAACTGTTGAACCATTGAAAATCACAGATCCTGGAGAAATTTCTTGACCAGCTAAAGGACCTTTGATTTGATAAGTAAAGCATGTACTACAGGTTTTTTTTTTCATGTCAGGAGCGACTTGAGAAGCTGCAAGTCACTTCTAGTGTGAGAGAATTGGCCATCCTCAAGGACGTTGCTCAGGGCATGCCTGGATGTTTTGATGTTTTATCATCCTTGTGGGAGGCTTCTCTCATGTCCCCATATGGGGAGCTGGAGCTGACAGATGGAGCTCATCTACACTCTTCCCAGATTTGAACCTCAAACCTGTCAGTCTTCACTCCTGGTGGCACAAGAGTTTAACCCATTGCACCAGCAGGGGCTCCATGTATTACAGTGGGCCTTTGGTATCCACTGGGGTTTGGTTCCAGGACTATTCACGAATACCTAAATCTGTGCATGCTCAAGTCCTGTTATCTACAGTGGCATAGTAAAATGTTGACCCTTATATAAAATGGCAACATCAAGGTTTACTTTTTGATATCTTTTGTTTTTGGGGGGTGGTGTGAGGAATATTTTCAAGCTGTGAATTATTTTATGGATACAGAGGGCTGACTGTGTTTAGCGTAGTCTTGATTTCTTCATTTTCCTGAGAATTTCCAAGACATGGATTGGCTCTGTGTGTGATGACTGCAGAGTCAAGAAAAGTTACAGTTTATTGAGAATGAACATTATGATATGTTGAAACCATATTGATATAACATGCTATTACTGATGTGTTAATGTACAACTTCAACATGTCATTCTTTTGAAAAATAACATTCAGAAATCTGTATGTTGGGTAAAGAAATGGCTCCTTGAAAATATACTACTCTTTCCATGCTGTGTTGTTATATGGTTTTACTGTTTTAATATAACGAGTAGAAAGTCTTATCAAAGGACACTTTGCAAAACATTTCTTTGATTTTCACTTATTATATGTCAACGATATATTCACATGGCCGAGTTCACCCTTGCTTGGCTTATCAGAAGCTGACTTCAATTTCACAGAAGTTTGTCATAAATTAACAGGAAGTTTTTTGGGTCAAGGAGGACCAAACTGCTTGAGTATGTGAACAACAGGGATACATGTTAAAATGTGCTGTAGAAAAAACCCTTTGGTAGTGGTACTGGACAGTGTGTTTAGGAGAATGACAAAACACCTACAAGGTGCCATATTAGATTAAGCACTCTGGATAATTACTTATCTGTTTGCAAATTAGCACATGCCAGGGTTCATTAATGAAAAAGCAAGCCAGCAATGGCAGTTTGATAGAAAACAGGAGATGTCTGTTTTGAAGAGGATGTATAGCTGAATCTGTGGAACTAAACTTGAAGTATGGAGAACTTTTAGTTTGGTCCATGTTTACACATTCTTTAAAACTTAATTTTAGATGCTTTCTGACATATCAAGAACAAAAAATACTTAAAATTTTAGCACTCTCTGGCGTGCTTTTGATAGCACCAACTTTGAAGGAATATTACAGAGTGAACAAGGAAGGAAGAAGGGAGAGTTCTCCAAGCCTTTAAATAGATGGAGTCTTTAATATTTTGGTCAATCTCTGTGCTATCCACGTAAAGTAGAATTTGGTCACCAGTGGCTTTTGGGCTGTCCAAATCTTGTCAGATTGATGCTCTCATTGTTCCTCAAACTGACTAGCACTATTGGGAGTTGTAGTCCAGCAACATCTGGGAGTGCATAATATTACTGTATAGCAAAGGATAGCATGTCATTAGTTTTTGTTTTTTTTTTTTGTTTTTTTCATGTCAGGAGCGACTTGAGAAACTGCAAGTTGCTTCTGGTGTGAGAGAGTTGGCCATTTGCAAGGATGTTGCCCAGGGCATGCCTGGATGTTTTGATGTTTTATCATCCTTGTGGGAGGCTTCTCTCATGTCCCCGTATGGGGAGGAGTTGAGAGAAGGAGCTCATCCGCGCTCTCCCCAGATTTGAACCTCAAACCTGTCAGTCTTCAGTCCTGCTGGCACAAGGGTCTAGCCCATTGTGCCACTGGGGCCCCCTGTCATTAGTTGAAAAAAGAAAAAGAACGAGAGAATAGTTAAAGCATATTAAAATATGATGTATTTTATAGATTATTTTCCCATAACACGACTCTAGTAATACAGTGTTCCATAATGGTTGGCAGTAATTAAAACTGTGACTGGGATTCATTTTATTACATTTTTGGGTTGAATCCAGAAGACGGCCATAAACCGGGTGGACAGGAACCCCCCACAAACTGTTGAAAAGACAGCAGAATGGCTGCTTTGTTAAGAGGTTCAGACTCTTAAGCAGCAAAGGGCAGTTTTTAAGGGCATTATCGAGTGATGACAAAAATCACAGAAAATGGGGTGAAAGCAAACCGCATTTGGAAAATTTAGCTGCCTGGTGATATTGTGCTCTGTTTTGCTATGTTGTAGCCTTAAATCCGTCTCGGGGATTATCATTCATGCTTCTGAGGTGTCAGCAGTAAAAGTGGGTCATGGAAGATTTATATGTGCTTGTTTAAGTTCCTGCTGCTCTCTCCAGTCAGAGATCCTGAAAAGTGGATGCTGCTTTTGATCTTCTAAAATAGAACAAGGAGGTTTGAAAACTTTTCACTGAATAATAAATTGCACCTATAGGGCATCGCTTTAAATTTCTTCCCTAATGAAGGTTGGGGTTTGGGAGTGAAAAAATGGGGGCTGTGATTTGGAATGAATGAGGGTTTCTGCTGCAGTGAAAATCAGAGATATTTTCTAAGTAGGCCTGGCATCAGAACCTGGTCTGGAGGGGCATACCTTAGATTGCTTTCTTTAATGTTTTCATTTAGTGTTCTGCGCAGAAATTGGTGTTATGTGCCATCAAGTCATTTTTGATTTATGGTGACCCTAAGCTGAAGCTATCATGCAGTTTTCATGGCAGAAGTGGTCAGACACAGTTTGTCCTTTCCTCCCTTTGAAGCTGAATGTGACCTGGCCAAGTGGGTTTCCACAATCTGCAGTCAATATCTCTATTCTATGTGAATAACTGTTCTGGAACAGCTGTTCCAGGAGCTCCAGATGTATTTGCTGTGTTTAAATGTTTGTGTGCAATCCCATGCTTGGGATTTTGCAGCAGGGGGTTTCCTGTTATAATTTGCATTTATAGGGTAAGCCACCTGCCAGTTATAGTTAGGTTCCCTGATCCCGCCCCTTGTTGAGTTTTGGAGGGAAAAAAGCCATTTTGAGTTAGTTCTCACAGAGAAGCCTTTCACACAGGACATAGAACGAAGTGGCTCCTGTAGAAAAGCTTCGTCTTTTACAGCTTGGCCGGGGTTATATAGCCCTACGGCTTGGCCAGGAGACATACAGCCACAGCTTGGCTGAGGGACTCCAGCCGGCCATCACAGCAACCTGAACTCCTTCTTTTTCCCTGGAGGTCTACAAAGCTCTGTTGAGGCAAGTCACTCGCGGAAGCCAGACGCAGTTGGTACCGGGTGCAGGGGCTCCACGTCAACAGAGGCAAGTACAGACTGCCCAGATTAGAAGCTAGGATTTCCCCATCGGTTAGCTACAGTTAAGAAGACAGTGCCTGTTCCTAGTGGACAAGATTGAAAGAGCCTATAGACTGTAAAGAAAACCGTTAAAGTACCTGTTTGTTCCTGTTTGTTCCTTAATAAAAGAACTTTGTTGGACTTACTTTAAGCATTCTAAAGACTCTGTTTGGGGGAATCTAAGGGCCTTTATTCTGAGGCAGCCCCGGCGTCCCGTTGGGCACAGAGAATTTATGTCCTGTGTACGGTCTAATGTACAGGCCCAGCGTGCGACAGCACAATAACTTTGAATAGAATATATTATGGTCTAGAACAGAGGGTACAGTGGAGGATCTCCAGATGTTTTGGGACCATCTCCCATACATCTTCAGTATTGGTGAGGCTGGCCAGGGCTGATGGGAGTTATAGTCCAAAAACACTTGGAAAGCCAAATGTCCAGAGGCATTTGTGCCACCATGCAAGACAATGCTTACACACATTTCATGTGCTTCAGATCTCTTTGCTGTTAACACCCATGTGTGTTTAAAAATTAATAGTCAAAAAGCTATGAGTTTCTATTTTAGTGTCCTTGCTGATAAAGTCTTTGTACAGGAGTAACATTTTTGTGTTTCCCAAATCATACCAAAATGCTATTTAAGTGTGAGCTTATTTTCAAACTATTCTATTTTGTACTATCCACTGATCAAGAGTAGAGACATCACACTGGCAACAAAGATCCGCATAGTTAAAGCAATGGTATACCCTGTACTAATCTACGGATGTGAGAGCTGGACCATAAGGAAGGCTGAGCGAAGGAAGATAGACGCTTTTGAAATGTGGTGCAATGATGCTGGGGAAAATGGAAAGAAAAAGGAAGACCAAGGGTAAGATGGATGGATGGCATCTTTGAAGTGACTGACTTGACTCTGAAGGAGCTGGGGGTGGTGATGGCTGACAGGGAGTTCTGGTGTGGGCTGGTCCATGAAGTCACAAACAGTCAAAAGTGACTGAATGAATAATCAACAACAAACTGATCAATGAAAGTATGTTGTCTAAGCAATTCCCAGTTATTTTTACATCACTACTGTCACAATAATAAATAACAAAACAACTCTTGTGAAGCCCAAAGACAGAGTACTTTTGGAGGGTTAATTCAGGGACTGAGAAGATGCAGGGTTGGGAATAGCCCCTTCAACTATGGCTTGATACAACAACTATTTCCAGATAGGTTGTAAAGGAAGGACAGACAACTGAGGAGCACTGTTGGCTTACAAATCCTATAACATTAGCCCGCCAATGTTAAAGATTCTGGTACTTAGAGTCCATGGGGCCCCAGGTGGCACAGCAGGTTAAACCACTGAGATGCTGAACTTGCTGACTGAAAGGTTGGTGGTTCGAATCCAGGGAGTGAGTTGAGCTCCTGCTGTTAGGCCCAGCTTCTGCCAACCTAGCAGGTTGAAAACATTTAAATGTGAGTAGATCAATGCTTCAGAGGGAAGGTAACAGCACTCCATGCAGTCTTGCTGGCCACATGGCCCTGGAGGTGTCTACAGACAACGCCAGCTCTTTGGCTTAGAAATGGAAATGAGCACCACCCCTCAGAGTTGGATACGACTAGACTTAATGTCAGGGGAAACCTTTACCTTTACCTTGCTTAGAATTCAGAAACAACCAGAGAGCCATAAGTGCCCAATTCCTTATGTAGACCATTTTAAGAGAAAGGGTTTTACAAAGAACATTATAGTTTTAGGGTTTAGGAAGCTGTTTGGTATTAAAAACCATTTCAAATTGAGTCATTGACATATACACAGGCTGCCTCTTTCACAAAGAAGGCAAAGAGATCACATTTTTGGGCAAAAATAGAATATGACAAATAATCCATCTGGGCCTGAACATTTTTCCTAAAAGGTTCCAGTTCCCCTTTCCAGTGTTGCTGGCTAAAGTATGAGTCACTGGTAACAGAGGACACCATGTCACAACACAAAACCACTATTCACAGTCACTTCGGTGGTCTCCCTGGAAAATAAGCAACAAGTGCTAGGGAGGTGATATGTTTTAAATGCACACATCTGGCTTTTTAAAGGAGGGAATGAACATGAAAATGCCTACCGTATAGAAGTGCTGTGTAATTGCTTGGTTCATTTCAACTTCGGCTGATTTGGTTTATTCCCAAAGCTCTTCTGCAAACAAAACACACGCACAAAGGGTCTACATGGTCTCCTCTCTGAACGCCACTGTTCTGCTGTTTTCATAACATGAGAAGGGGAGTGATGCACTAGTGCGTACAGCTTTGGATTACAGCAGTCAGGCACAATTTGCTGTGCCAACAAGTTATGAAGTCCCTTGAACTGGACATAAAACTTGAACACTGCTAGGATTTCATCAGTTCAATAGATTCCCTCTAATCATCTGCTTCATCTAATCTGACAACTCGATTCATTTTTATAGCATCTTTTTGGGGAAATAAACACTGATTTAAAACCAACTTCATACCACATGTGAAACAAAATGTTGCTTTTCCCCTTCAAATTATGTTTAATATTAAGCCAAGCTGTAGAAGATGGTGCATAAGAAAACTGAATTTAGATAATCAGGTACACAGAGATGAGACACCTTTGTATATGGAGGAAATGTACCTTCCAAAACAATTCTAATGAACATGCACATAGCAAGCTAGGGACAGGACCCTGGGCCAGGGATTAAGGTGACGTAGAAAGAGGCATTTCATCAGCCCAGAGCACACAAATAGCAGTATGTTCAGTCAGGGAAGAACTTCAAATTGGGAAGTCAGACTTGGCCATGGTGGTCCACGCGCTCGTTACACCTAGGATAGACTACTGCAATGCACTCTACGTGGGGTTGCCTTTGAAGACTGCTCGGAAGCTTCAAATAGTCCAACGAGAGGCAGCCAGGTTAATAACTGGGGCAGCATACAGGAAGCATACAACTCCCATGTTACGCCAGCTCCACTGGCTGCCAGTTTGCTATTGGGCACAATTCATAGTGCTGGCTTTGGCCTATAAAGCCCTAAATGGCCCCGGCCCAAATTACCTGTCCGAATGCATCTCTCCCTATGAACCATCGCGGAGATTAAGATCCTCTGGGGAGGCCCTGCTTTCTGTCCCACCATTGTTACAGGCACGATTGAGGACAAGAGACAGGGTCTACTCGGTGATTGCTCCCTGGCTACGAAACTCCTTTCCTGGTGAGATCAGATTGGCCCCCTCCCTCCTGTCCTTTAGAAGGATGGTGAAAACTTGGCTGTGGGGCCAAGCTTTCGGGACAGGGCAATAAAGGAGCAATAGGAAAGATTTGATGTGGATGACTAGGACAGTTTTAAATTGTGTATTTTAATATTTTGATAAATATTTTTTAATGTTTATGTATTGTATGTGAATTTGTGTCCCGGCATTGAATGTTTGCCGTGTATATGCTGTGCTCCTCCCTGAGTCTCCTTCAGGGTGAGAAAGGTGGAATATAAATGTTTTAAATAAATAAATACATAAATAAACTATTCTCCTTGATTTTAATAAACTTCTGATTTTGACAAACTCTTATGTTTTGCTCTATATCAATCAGACAAGCTGATTTCCTCTACTTTGAATTCTGTTTGTCTACCTGATGTAACATCTCTTCTGAAATAGATTTCTTAATGGTGGGTCAACTCCAATGTATAGTCTGATGAACAAGATTCATCAATTTGTTGCCAAACATTCAACCTTTAAAAAATACAGATAGTTGACTATTATTTTTATACAAAACTCTTCTGATGACAAGCCTGAATCATATTACTGAACCATAATAGCCAAACTTGTGGTTCGGCACTACTTAAAAACCATCCATCTTCACTGAAATAGTATAACTGATGTTACATATAAAACAGCCATTAGTCCATTCAGTTATATTTATATCATTGTATGAAGGAAGTGAGAACATCAATCAGCTTTTTCTCAAATGAGAGGAGAACAGTGCACAGTGGCTGCTATGGAGTGAGTGGGGATTAGGGGACAATTACTAAACTAGTAAATACAAACAGGGAGCATGGTTATGAACCAATCATGAATGGATAACTCAAGGTTATATATTAGTAACTGTGATAGTGAATTATCAAACCAACATAAACAAAAAGGTATATCTAAATACCGGTAGTCCCTGAGTTACAAACATCCAACTTACAAATGACTCCTAGTTTAGAATGGGAACGAGACAGCAGGAAGTGAGACAAATCAGGAAGGGAAATCAACTCCTGAAAGAGAAAAAGGTGTCTCAACTGAAGCTTTATCATCAATTCTTGTTTCCACAACAAGCCAAATTTTCCAAAATCCAACTATCACAGGGACAGAAAGTGAGGTGAAATCTACTAAACAGAGACACAGACAGCAAAGCAAACACCACAAGGGTGTTAACCTTTCCCTATGGCTATCTAAAGCTTAAAAAGTTGGCTAGAGTTACACTTAAAAATGTATCTGTTCTGACTTACATGCAAATTCAACTTAAGAGGAAATCAACAGAACCTTTTTGTAGGTTGCTATGAGTTTTTGGGGCTGTTTTGCCCAGCAGCATTCTTTCCTAAGGCCTTGCCTGCATCTGTGGCTGGCATCTTCAAATGCCAGCCACAGATGCAGGCAAATCATTAGGAGAGAAGATGCCAGCCACAGATGGAGGCAAGACGTCAGAAGGGAAGATTCCAGCTACAGAGGCAGGCGAGAAATTAGGAGAGAATACTGCTGGAACATGACCATACAGCCCGAAAACTCACAGCAACCTAGGGATTCCAGCCATGAAAGCTTTCTACAATACATAGAACCTTGTTCGTAGGGTTGTTGTAGGTTTTTCGGGCTGTATGGCCATGTTCTAGAAGCATTCTCTCCTGATGTTTCGCCTGCATCTGTGGCAAGCATCCTCAGAGGTTGTGAGATACCTTGTTCATAACTTGGTGAGTGCCTGTATGTACATCATTAGGAAGGAAGTTTCAGAGTTCTGTCTTTCTTGATTCATCAGTTCATATTTTCATTGTCCAGGGGATTATGACTCCAAAGACTTTTTTAAAAATTTTGATTATGCACGAGAGAAGAACAGGAATGGCAGTGAGACTCTCCCAGTATCATATTCACCATCACATCTAATTTGATCATTATGAACTATGACTATGTTATCTTGATTTTATTTCCCATAAAAACACCTCCAAATGCATCCTCCTTTCAGGTACAGACTGGCAAAGCTGAAATCCTGTACTGTGAGTTCTGAACCTGTTGCTCTTGGTTGTTTATCCCAGAGCCTGGAAGTTTCTTTTGGGAATCCACCAACCAACAAATCAATGAAATACCTTTACCAAGCTCTGATCTAATCATTACTTCAGAGCTTATTTTTTATTTACTGCTTAGTGATGTCATCAGCTCACGATCAAAACAGGAGATTTCAAAGAAGCACAAATGCCAAGCTGAAGGATGCATTAGCATTTACCCAAACACCCTGCCTGTAAATACTGGCAAAGAAGGTGGCATAAAACATAAACGAAGAGCTACATCAAACCTAGAAATGGCCTCAAGAGCACCTAATGGGTTCACTAAAATGCTGATCTGTTACATACACTTTTTTTCCTATGATAATACACAGAATGCTGTCCTTAACAAAATCTAAGCACACAGACTACAAAGGCAAAAACATACCTCTGCATATTTCAAACTACAATGGTTTAAACCAGGCATGGGCAAACTTCTGCCCTCCAGATGTTTTGGACGTCAACTCCCACAATTCCTAACAGCCAGTAAACTGGCTGGGATTTCTGGGAGTGACATCCAAAACACTTGGAGAGCCAAAGTCTGCCTATTACTTGGTTTAAACTGTCATTTGTTAAGGCAATAACAAAGTACAGTGTGTCTTCCTATCTCTCTTGTCCACACTGCAATACTGACACTACCCTAAGATGACAAGGTTTACACTTGCTAACCTGTAACGGTTCTAAAAGAACATAATAATCCATTTGTATGTAACCTATCCCTAACCTCCTCAGTAGGGGACTATTTATGAAACCAAATGATGGTGCAGGGAATCGTGGCTAAGCTACCACTCAAATGGTGGTACAGGGAATCACGGCTAAACTATTCACTCAGATGATGATACAGGGAATCATGACTAAACTACCACTTAAATGATGTACATAGAATCCTGACTAAACTACCCACAAATGATGGTACAGGGAATCCTGGCTTGACTACCCTTGTATGCCTATTCCCTTCTTAAAAGCAGTGCCACAGCGCATCTATACCTGGTGTTGTTGTTCATTCGTTCAGTCGTCTCCGACTCTTCGTGACCTCATGGACCAGCCTACGCCAGAGCTCCCTGTCGGCCGTTACCACCCCCAGCTCCCTCAAGGTCAGTCCAGTCACTTCAAGGATGCCATCCATCCATCTTGCCCTTGGTCGGCCCCTCTTCCTTTTGCCTTCCACTTTCCCCAGCATAATTGTCTTCTCTAGGCTTTCCTGTCTCCTCATGATGTGGCCAAAGTACTTCAACTTTGTCTCTAGTATCTTTCCCTCCAGTGAGCAGTCGGGCTTTATTTCCTGGAGGATGGACTGGTTGGATCTTCTCGCAGTCCAAGGCACTCTCAGCACTTTCCTCCAACACCACAGCTCACCTACGGATGTGAGAGCTGGACCTTAGGGAAGGCTGAGCGAAGGCCCTGTAGTCACCTACGGATGTGAGAGCTATACCTGGTACTTCTCTGCTATTAACAGCCCACAGACCCTGTTACTATTCACTATCTGAAGCCTTCTCCCTTTGGTAGGTTATAGCTAGCAAACGTACTCAGCAGAATAGAGAAGTGCCACCATACAATACCCACTTTATTAACACAAATGCCTCTGTGATAAAGAGGATCTTGCATGGTGGCACAAATGCTTCTGGACATTTTGCTTTCCAAGTGATTTTGGACAGATAGCTTGCATTGATTATTTGCCATGCTGGCTGAGGATTCAGGGAGCCATTTTCCAAAAGTGATTTCCCCAAGTTCTGCAAACAGAGGGATTTTTTTCAGACATGGTGGGGTAGTCGGCTTCATCCCTCCTCTCTTTCAGAAAGAAGCTCAAAACATGGTTTTGGGACCAGGCCTTTGGATAGTAGGTTTGGCAGTATTCATAATGCTTGAACTCTGACAATGACAGGCTTGGACTGAGTCGTCAGTCACTAAATTAGATTTGGACTCAGCTATATGATGAATAATAATGTTTTCATGTATTTTAATCCAATGTATTTTAATGTAATGCTTTTCTATTGTATAATGTTGTTGCAATGTGTTTGTATGTTGTTGGCATTGAATTGCTGCTGTTGTAAGCCGCCCTGAGTCCCTTTCGGGAGTTGAGAAGGACGGGGTAGAAATGCTGGAAATAAATAAATAAAATAATACTGTTGTGGACTGTTGGCTAGTGAGAAACCGGCTTATGTACTTTTCAAATCCCATTTCAGTCAAAATGTGACATTTTAAGAAGATTTTAAGCTTGGATTAACTGATTGCTCCAGTCTCATTTTTGCTGACTGTTCTTAAAATGGATGTTACTGGTATGCTGACACCCATTTGAGCACAAGATTGTGTATGAAGGGAAATAAAACCAACCTTTTCATAAGAATGACTTAGGACGTAGTGGAGTGAGGGGACAAGAGGAAGGTGCAAATGACTTGTACATGCTGATTCTGTTGCCAGAGAACTGAAAGTTTTCTGTCTTTGCCAGTGCAAGATCCCAAGACCAAAGAATGAATGACCATCTCACATGTAGAGAATATGGAAGCAGCCTACTGTGACACTATAAACAAGTCCAGAGAACTGAAATACAATTCATTTACATTTCCTGATTCTTTTCTCTCCCCCCCCCCCCCCACCTGTTTTTCTTGAGAAGCCAACAGTCAGATTGATACACAGCATACAATATTAATTCTCAGGTACAGCATCTTTCTGTTCCCTTTCCTCTGAGAATGTTTTTTTAATCATGTCAGAAGAGGATTGTGAAAATTGCACGTTGTTTCTGGTGTGAGAGAAATGGCCATCTGCAGAGACGTTGCCCAGAGGAAACCCGAATGTGTTACTCTCCTGTGGGGGGCTTCTCTCATGTCCTCGTATGGGAAGCTGGAGATGACAGACTGGAGCTCACCCCATCTTGTAGATTTGAACTGCTGACCTTCACGTCAGCAGTTTAGCCAGCACAAGGGTTTAACCCATTGCACCACTCTGAGAATGGTGACAACCAGTAGTCACATAGAAATGAATTGCTTATAAGTTTTGCCAGTTCACAGGAGTGAGAAAAGTTGTTAATACCAGGACACAATTTAACCTTGGGAGGCTGAATGTAAATTGAATGCCCTTGATTTGCTTATCCCATGTTGGCCCAGTTGGAAATATGAGTTGGAAATATGAGTCTAGATGTATTGCCGAAGGCTTTCATGGCCAGAATTACTGGAGTGTTGAGTGATTTTTGGGCTGTATGGCTGTGTTCTAGCAGCATTTTCTCCTGACATTTTGCCTGCATCTGTGGCTGGCATCCTCAGAGGATCTGAGGGTGGTAAAGCAAGTGGAGTTTATATACCAGTGAAATGTCCAGGGTGGGAGAAAGAACCAATGTCTATTAACCAAGTGTGAAGGGTGCAATCAGCAAGCCAGATTTACAAGTGATTGAGTGAGATCTATCCATTAGCATGTGAGTAACTGAGAAGATTGTAATAGTCAAGAGTGAGGGCATCTGCCTGGAAGTATCCAAGCCTTAGTTCCCTTGGAGTGTTTCCAGCCTGGAGGCATCCTTTGTCTGGGTGGTGTTCACTGGCCCTTGATTCTTGTTACCTGTGCCTGGTTGATGTTCACTCATTACTATCATGATTCTGGTGTTTCTTGGTAATGGTAGCCAGATTTTGTTCATTTCCATGGTTTCTTCCTTTCTGTTTAAATTGTCCGTGTGCTTGTGGATTTCAGTGGCTTTCCTGTGTAGTTTGACAAAGTGGTTGTCAGAGTCAGGTTGTCAGAACAAAGGTCTGGCTACTTCCAGGCTGATGCTCTCACTATTGACTATGCAATCTTTGGTTTGAAAATTAGCAAGCCTCATTTTGTTATTTTCTAAATCTCTGATTCCAGGCAAATGTGTCTGAGATCTTGTTTGTCTCTAGGAAAAGGAACAGTGTCTTCAAAACTATGAGCTCCATAAGAAAAAGGTTGTGATTATTAACAGCATTGCAACATAAATAAGTGCCTTTTAGTATTCTGCCAGTGCTTTGTGCAGCACTGAAAATATTTCCTACATTTCAAATTCTCTGTCTTCTGTTTGGAAGAAAGAATAACTGTAGCTAGAAGCTGTGGGTATGCAGGTAGTTTATGAATAGATGTTCAAAATATATTTTGTGTAATTCTCCTTCTGCTCATTAATTGGATCCCTGCAATCCTTAAGAACTGCACAATAAATATGAAAAACGTTGGATTTAATAGAGCATTGCTTATTCTTTCCCCTGCCCTCTCTCTTTCTCATTCTTTGTTTGCTGATAAGGTAATTATTTTGTCACTCTGCACTCCATATTCCCAACCATTGAACCATGTTGCAATTACAGGGGGAAACGTATCAGTATAAAATGATTCAGCTAAGCAATTAAATCTCTTGGCAATCACGAGGTTATGTTACCTTTCAGTGTGATTTGGAATTGAATTGATTTTGTTGTTGTTGAATTTTGATTATACGTAAGTCTTGTGTGGCCCCAAGGTCACAGTTAATTTAAATGCATATAAATTTGGCACTAATCCAGTGAATGTTAGTGTCAGCAGCACACCAACAGCTTAAACTGGCAATCAATCTAGTGGAATAATGATTTATGCATGTTTTTATAGGTTTCTTTAGTGGTTCCTTCATGTGATTCTCCTTTGCATAATGAAATGTACATTGTTCTGATTTGCATCGTAGTTCATTCCATGGTCAAGAATGGGAGTGTTTGCATCTTGCTGTGCTATAGTTCTCTTCTTGTACAATTATCATGCCACTGTCAGCTCTTTATTAGCTTTCAGCAGTGTGTTAAATGTGTGGTGGTGCTGTACCCCCAGCTGAAGTGTGACTAGAACAAGGGAGAGTCCATTGACTGTAGCAGGGCCCAGATTATGGGATGTAATGGCATTTGAACTTGGTCTGCTACATTGCTTATATAAAGGTGACCAGGTATTACACTGTACTTGCGTAACACTGTGTATGGCACACACGTTCATATGTTTGTCAGGATCTTTTTAGCTTTATCTGATATGTACTCTGCTATGCAAATCCAGCTTGATCCAGGGTAGATCAGTGGGTTTCCTTGGCCAAGTAGGGATTTTAACTCTTAGGGCCTTTCTACACATGCCCTAAAATGTGGAAGAAACTGGGATAAAAGGTGGTGGTGGGGGATAAATGATGTTTCATGAAAATGTGTGGTAATTCAGATTAACAGCTGAAAGCACGCGTTAAAAAGGTGCACTTAAAAATAATTTTGACTGAAAAATGTGCATATTTGCATGACTGTATATCACATGTGTGCATTTTAAAGTCCCGGAATAGCTGATCCAGGCTGTAAACAAATAGAGCAGTGTTTCTCAACCTGGGGTCCCCAGATGTTTTTGGTCTTCAATTCCCAGAAATCCTAACAGCTGGTAAACTGGTTGGGATTTCTGGGGGTTGTAGGCCAAAAAATCTGGGGACCCCAGGTTGAGAACCACTGAAATAGAGCCATGAACACACAGATGGCTAAATGGAAGCACAATTCGAGAGCAATTACATTGAGAATTCTCTGCAACCATTACTTTGTTCTGATATTTGTGAAATTAAACAGAGCTTGAATTTACAGTAGGGGTGAGGACAAATAATAAGAAATCTGCTCGTGTGTACATTTGGATATCTGCATGAGTGCATATGAGGTCCAGTGCATCTCAAGGGGTCAATTTTAAAAAAGTAAACTTCCACTTCTCCATCTTGCGGATTTCTAAAATCTGCTACAAATGAAGGGACTTGCTGGAAGATCCTGCGATTTTTGCCCCACTCATTTGTCCTGTATTTTGATGCTGTCTGGAAGTGCACTTAGTGTCCTAATCCAACTCTGGAACTACTACAGCATTTGGAAATCTGGATTTACTTCATCGAACACATACTTTTCCATGTTAAACCAAGTTTAGGCAAGCTTTTCATCTTCTCTTAATTGTGTGCCTATGGCTGCTTTTCTCCACCGACTTCTGCTGTATTTTACTTTTGCTGTTATATTGTAATAGTAATACATGTTCATATATGTATATTCTTCTACTTTTTGGTCAAGCATATAAAACAGTTTGTAAATAAATGAAGTGAATGTTCTGTGACCTGGTGAATCATTTTCTTAAGTATTCTACCATATTCTTCTCTGTAGTGTGAGTTGAATCGCCCCATATTTCATCCCCAAATTTTAATATTGGGAAAACTAAAATCCTGTGAATAAAAATCATGGGACTCAGTAGGTCTTCTTTCTGAATAGGCACATAAAATTTTATTGCCAGGAGTGCAATATTTGTTTCTTAGGGAGTTTGGATGGCAGGTTGGCAAAATGAAAGGAAGTTATGGAGGCCATGATTTTTTAAATAACCTTTTGTATTTAGGACCATCATGATGGATTTACTTATTTTCTCCTCATCCTTTCAGTCTCCAAAATAGAAACCAAAGAGAATCTTTCCATGTGTGATTAGGTGAGAGTTTCCTTAATGGTACTTGCAAAAATCTGCACGACCTCCGGCCAGAATATTCTGCTTTGTTTGGTCACGCTTGTTGCAACGTCAGCAATTTTAGATCATAAAACACTGTATTCAGAAGCACATTTGCTGTTCAGTGATCTTGAATCATATTGTGTTTTACTGTATAGATGCTACTTTTCAGTCATTAAGCTAAACACTGATTTCTAGATTCCATCTCGCTCTTTAGGCTGTTCGTTGACAGTTGTGTTGGGTTAAAAATATCTCTGCCCTTTACATGGCACTATATAAATATGTAAAATATAAAAATTAATGCGCACACACATATACATATTTATATTCATAATAATTTTGATTACTAATAGAAGTAGAGGTAGGTCTGTCATTATGTTGGATTAGCTAAAAATATCTCTGGTAAATTCTGCTGAAACATATTTCTCATGAAAGGTCATCAGACATACAACATTATGGTTTACTTAACCACAGTCACCTCAGGAATGCATTCTTTCTTCTTCTGGATCAAATTTCTCTTTTTCTTATTAGTAGTGGTTTATAGTTTTAACTGACTTCTGTTTAGTTTGGGATATGAAACAGTGACTTGAAGCTGGCTTTGAATATCGAGCCAAGGGGAATTCCATCAATCTTGTCCATGGTTCACACTGATGACTATGAAACTGTTGAGCCATGGATAAGTAGGAACATGTGCTTGGTTGGTGTGGAAATAACAGCTAGTTTCTAGTTATTTATTCATAGTTGGGAGGGTGCCAGTCTTATGCCTGCATATAATATGAAATACTTTGATTTTAAAACACCAAAAAGTGTCCTTTGAATGAATAATTTTCAGTTGATTTTTTAAAGTATTAAAATTAAAAATACTTTGCAGCAGCCAGATTTTTCCTTCATGAGTTCTGGGCTGGTGTTAGTATGAGTTACTGGTAGTTCCTCATATAGACTGAAATCATGCCATGATGAAAAATTTGGCTTTTTTAAACCAGGTGTTCCCTGTTTATGAGGCAACACTTAATCATTTAGCAGATGGTTTTCAGCAGCTATTTTTGTTCTTTCTATTTGTTTGTTAAAAAGAGGAATTTGATAAATGGGAAGAAAGGTCTTTCTGAATAGTATAATCTGAGGACAGGTTACATACAGACTGTTGTAAATAGCAGCCTTCAAAACTTCCACTAGCTGTTTGTAAATGTGTATAATTGTTAACCTATATTGTATGTACATTCTGGTTTGCCATTTTGACTGCACCTCTTTGGTGTGGGAATGCTTTCAGACTCAGGACTCCATTTTTGTTATATAATATTCTTTTAGACCTCACTGGAGATGGATGCAGTTTGTCTTCTTTCAGACTTCAGTTAGTACAGTTATACAGTTTGGACTATATCTAAATGCTTAACGACATTGGACAATGGACTAGTATGCTGAATATATACAAGAAGTTTGTTAGTAAACCTGAGATCAGGGCGGCTCAACCCATTATGTAAAGTTAGCATTTGCAGTATAGTTGATTTTCCCAGGGGCGCTCTTGAGGCGCTCTTGGGGGAAAATAGACCTTGACATATGCGAGTTGTAGTTACTGGGATGTATAGTTCACCTACAATCTAAGAGCATTCTGAACTCCACCAATGATGGAATTGAACCAAATATGGGACACAGAACTCCCACGACGAACAGAAAATATATATCAGTGATTGGTTTGGGGAGGGGGGGGGCAAAATACTGTTTGTTTACCGTTGAAAATTACCTAGTCCCTAAACATAGCTCGTATCTGATACAGCCCCAACTAGGCCAGGAATTCTCCTCTCTTGCCACTCAGAAGAAAAGGGGGGTGATTATATATGTCAAAGACACCTATAAGGCCACCTTAGCCTTCAAAGATAATGATGGAAGAATGATCGGTATCAAAATCTTCCTAGGGAACCAAGTATTACTTATTTGTAATATATATACTCCCACGGGCCCCAAAACGAACTTTTTAAAAGTACTCAGAATGAAACTTAAAGAACAGACATTTGACAACCTAATTATTTTAGGGGATTTTAACGGAGTATTAGATTGTAAGATTGATAAGACAGGAAAGAAGAGGGCAAGAGAGAACTGTGGGAGACTCCCGGAAAGTTTTTTAAAATTAAAAAAGGACTGGCACCTGCATGATGCGTGGAGATTTAAAAACCCTCTAGGAAGAGATTTCACATTCTACTCAGCCCGCCACTCCACCTGGTCCAGAATTGACATGGTGTGGATCTCTAAGACCCTTTTAACCAAAACAGAAAAAATAAAAATACTGCCTAGGGGCAATTCCGATCACTGTCCCATAACCTTAAAGGTGTTTAGTGAGAAACAACAACGATTTTGGAGACTAAATGAATTCTTACTTAAAAAAGAAGAAGATGTAGAAAGGTGTAGAAATAAAATTAAAGAATTCTTTGAACTCAATGCCAACAGAGAAGTAAAGGAAGAGGTGGTATGGGATGCCGGGAAGGCGGTAATAAGAGGGCACCTAATCCAGCAGGGAATTATACGCAATAAAAAGAGAAATGAGGAACTAACCGAACTGCTGAAGAGTATTGATGAAAAAGAGAGTCTACTTAAAAAGAAACCAGGAAATAAAAAAACCAGGATAGAATTGGAGATGCTGAGAAAACAAAGGGATTCGTACCAACTCGAATATATAGCAAAAAACTTGAAATACCTGAGGGCCAAATATTACGCACAAGCTAATAAACCGGGCAAACTCCTAGCCAAATCCCTCAGGGAAAGAAGACAATCTCAACACATCATAAAGATAATTAAGGATGGGACACACTACACAGATGATGAAGGGATCAGCAGACAATTTAAGGACTTCTATGAGGAACTTTATAAAAAAGAAAATATACCTCAAGAAGAAATAGTTAAATATCTGTCAAAATATAATTTGGAGAAACTCACTGAACAACAAAGAGAACTGCTGAACAAAGAGATACAGGAGAGTGAGATAATCAAGGCAATAAGTGACCTCTCCTTAGAAAAATCGCCAGGACCGGATGGAATTACATCTCTATATTATAAACTATTTAGAGATGAGCTATTACCACATTTGAAGACACTATTTAATAATATACTAAATGAGGCAAGAATTCCGGACTCCTGGAAAGAGACGACCATCTCTCTAATACATAAAACAGGTTCAGAAGAAGAAAACGTCAAAAATTATAGGCCAATTGCCTTATTGAACGTTGATTACAAAATATTTGCACACACAATGGCTAATAGACTAAAGATCTATCTGAATGAGTTAATCGAGGAAGACCAAAATGGGTTTCTCCCTGGAAGACAAATGGGTGAAAATATAAGAACTATTCTAAATATCATAGAGTTCCACGAAGTTAATCACCAAAGAGAACTAGGCCTCTTATTTGTTGACGCTGAGAAGGCCTTCGATCGAGTGAACTGGGAATTCATGACGCACCTAGCCAAGGAGAGAGATATGGGTTTCCAATTCAATAACACATTAAAGGCTATATACACAAGTCAAAGAGCTAGGATCAGAGTAAATGGCCACCTTACAGACAATATCCAAATTGAGAGGGGCACTAGACAGGGCTGCCCCCTTGCACCCCTTTTATTTATATGGTCCTTGGAGATCCTCCTGGAAGGAATAAGGAGAGACGGAAATTTAAAGGGTGTGAAAATAAGAAGAGATGAGTTTAAAACAAAAGCGTATGCGGATGACATCGTTTGTATAATATCAAATCCGGTGGAGAACATCGCTAATTGGATAGAAGTGATCCAGGAATATGGAAGGGTGGCAGGGCTAAAGATAAATAAACAAAAGACTAAATTATTAACAAAAAACATCAGCAAAACCAAGAAATTAGAACTGGAGAGGAACACAAATTTCAGTTTAGCTGGAAAAGTCAAATACCTTGGGATAACCTTAACAGTAAGTAACATACAGCTGATTAAGAATAACTACGATCAGACTTGGAAAGAGATTTCCAAAAATTTAGAAAAATGGAAACAACTAAAGCTAAGTATCATGGGGAGAGTGGCTCTGATAAAAATGAATATTCTACCTAAGATGGTTTTTCTATTCCAAATGCTCCCGATACTCAGAACAAATCATTATTTTGGAATATGGAAAAGGGATATGCTGAAATTTATTTGGCAGGGAAAAAACGCCAGAATTAAATACTTGACAATGATTGACGCGAGGGAAAGGGGAGGTTTGTCGTTACCGGACTTCCAGTTATATTTTGAAGCCTCTGCATTGACATGGGTTAAAGAGTGGGCAACCCTTAAAAAGAAAAAACTTCTAAATCTAGAGGGCGCAGACCTACGGAGGGGCTGGCATGCCTATTTATGGCATGGAAAGGCCAGAATAGAAAAGAACTTTACTACCCATATTATTCGGGCTGCGTTGTTAAAGGTATGGGAAAAGTACAAAACTAGATTTTACGATAAAACACCCCTCTGGATTTCCCCCATTGAGGCTTTTCAAAAAAGGGAGTTCCCTAGAGACAGTTGGCATACATATAAGGCCCTTACAACAAAGGTTGGAAATCAATATAAAATGAAGTCAATAGAAGAACTGAAATCCTTAGATCCAAACTTCTCCTGGTTCCACTACCATCAGGTGTTGGACACATTCAAGGAGGAGAACAAAATAGGTTTCGCCTCAACTGACTCCTTTTGGGATAAGGTAATGGTGAAGGAGAGGAAGGTGGTCAAAGCCATTTACCAAAAATTGTTAGAATGGGGGACAGAAAAAGATCTTATTAAAGAAAATATGATTTCATGGGCGTTAGACCTGAAACACACCATCCTCTTGAAAGACTGGGAAGATATCTGGAAAGATAAACTTACACTTACCAAAACAGTAATCATTAAAGAAAGCTGGTATAAGATGTTTACACGGTGGTACCTAACACCGACAAGAATTGCAAAATTTCAACATGGGGCAAGTAATTTGTGTTGGAAATGTGGTACCAAGTTAGGCACATTTATACATTGCTGGTGGGATTGTAAAAGGGTCAAAACCTTCTGGAAGGAGGTCCACCGAAATATTCAAGGGATCCTGCAAACACAGTTCGAGTTAAAGGCGGAATACTACCTCCTGCATCTATTAGACTTCAAGATGGAGAAAAATAAAGAGAGTTTGTTATTCCATCTATCAGCAGCTGCAAGAACTGTAGTAGCGAGTAAATGGAAAATGAGGGAAGTTCCATCACTGGAGGCATGGCTATACAAGATAAAGGACTTTATGGAGTTAGATTCATTATCGAATTTGTTATATAATATAAATACAAAGAAAAGAGTAGACTGGTATCCACTTAGATGCTTTCTTAAAGAAAAGAAAAAGTTAATTGTATGAGTTTTTTTTTGTATGTTGACGCCCGCAATTAAGATTAGGTAATATTTGACAAGAATATACAAGGATGCAATTTCCCCCAGGACTTTGGGAAGTCCAAAGAGTGTATGTATGTGTAAGCTATTGTTCACATCCGACTATCCCTTCACTACCCCTTCCCATTCCCTTTTCCACCCCCCTCGATCCTACCCTGCCCTTTTTTTTCTTTCTTTTGTAAACTACAGGTGGATTTCAGTAGAGATTGAAATATATATATAACCGACATTTAAGTACACATGAAGGTTATAAATGCTTTAATGGCGGGAAATTTTAAAAGAGAAATGTAAAAGGATAGATCTCTTGAATTAACTCTTCTACTGTAACCTACATGTGTTTCGATATGTATGTTTTGTAATTATGGAAAAGCTCTTAATAAAAATTATACTAAAAAAAAAAAAAAAAAAAAAAAAAAAAAAAAAAAAAAAAAAAAAAAAAAAAAAAAAAAAGAAAATTACCTAGGGCCGCCTCTGCCTGAGATGTTATTTTAAAAGACTACTTTGTTTTTGTCTCTTGAGTGCATGTTTTAAACAAGAGTTTTTAAGGGAGAGTAGATAGGCAACTTCATCTTCAAAGAAACAACCATCCTCTGCTAACCAAATATATTTTTGTAGTGGCATGTCTTTATCCTTGGCAGTTTAAAGACATGGTTCTTCAGTTTAACAACTGAGTTACCTGTGTACCATCACATGAATGTTTTGGAATATCACTTGTTCAAAGAGTTGACTTCTAACAAGATCATACTTTTCTTGACTAGTGGTTTTCAAAAGCTCCACATATTCATGGCGATTCACATTTGCCAAGTGGATGTGCCATCATTTTTGCCTTTTCAATAAGGTTATGGTGCACTTATTTCCAATGGGTTATGGAATTTCCAATACAGACTTGCTTTCATCAAGAAGTGTCACCCAAAATTATTCTGCAGTTAGAACAGTCTGGGTCTTTTGTGACTCGAATATTTCTTTTCAAAATCCAAAACAGCCAGAACTGTAAAAATAATAAGTACAATAAAAGACAATTATTATAGCAATCTAGAATTACTTTGTACCAATGTGTGCCAGCAACACATCTCTGTGACTAGATTTACAAATGCCTCAATTGGACAGGCATGCAGTACAGTAAACCATCCATCAAACAATGCAGGATTATGTCAGACACAGAATGATAAGTGATCTCAAATGCACCACTGTTGATGGTTTTCACTTTCCAGCCACTTGTATAGAAAGAACAATGCTGTCTTCTTCTGCAACTGCCCACTATTTGCATGCCAAGACATTTTTATCATAGACATTTTTGTTATGGAGTGATCTTTATCTTTTTATTGTTCATAGAGTTTAGCCCTCATTTTCCTTCCCATTTTAATTAGAACCTGGGAAAGAAAGTAGGTGTTACCCCTGAAAAGGGGATTAAGTGTTTTGGAGAAAGTTGGGCAGGGTTGCGTGACGTGCTTCTCCACTCTACCCACAGCAAAGAAGAGTGTTTTTCAGAAAAGTGTGCCTGTTGTGTTACGGTAGCACAAGTATGTTTGTGGTCATTTATGTGTTCCTCAGTAAATTGCTTTATTGATCAGCTTTCTCCTTTTGATATTAAACTCTGCTTTAGGATTATTTACATGCAGGACCATTGTTGGTGTCGCATTTCTTCCTGTTATCCATAACCCCTTAGGTAAGCTTAATTCACTGGCAACAAACTAACCTTCTCACATACTTTCACACATTGTAGCCAGTTGGGACAGCACTAACAAGTTGTAGTTCTTGGCATACATATAAATGGGGACTTCAGTATATGGCCAACAGGATACATACTAAGAGCTTTGTCCTCTGTTAACAAATATTATCACTGCAGATACCCCAATGATATTCGGAATATCTTTCGGTTTTATAGTATCGTGGTCTGAAAGTTGCTAGTTTAAGATTATATTTAATTCATGCCCCACTTTTCATCCTGATAAAATTCAAAGTGGTGTGCGTTAGGCTGCCAGTGAGAATCCCATCCAAGTGTTTACTAGTTCAAGATCTGCTTAGTTTCTGTAAACTGGCTACATTGTTTCCTTGGGGTTTGTTGTTGTCAAAATACTGTACTTTCATATATTGTTTTAGAAACACCAGAGCAGTATTTAAAATGCAGTCATCAACTTAGGTCCAGCATGGTCTTCGGTAGAAATAAAAGCAAGATCAAGTATGTAATAAAAGGCCCAGAATGCATTTAAATAGAGAGCTCACATCACCATCCATGACTTGAAAATGTGTGTGCATGTGTGTGTGTGTGCACACACAGAACAAAAAGCAAACCTTGATTTTGCAATCTTATGTACAATGGTGAAATTTGTGTATCCGTATATTTTAGTGTTTACTGTAATGGTTCTCAACCAGTGGGTCCCCAGATGTTTTGACCTTCAACTCCCAGAAATCCAAACAGCTGGTACAGTGTTCCCTCGCTACTTTGTGATTCGCTTTTCGCAATGATGGAGTGTGGAAGGGGGTTTCACCCTCCCCCTCAGAAGAGAGGCACCCAATCAGGAGAGATTGCAAAGCAGAGATAGCTATCAAAAAAACAAAATGTGCGGTGCCTTTAAATCTCTCCTCGCTTCTTCCTCACCCTCGGAACTCAATATACATATATAGCATCCATACTTCACAGATTTTCACTTTTCGTGGGTGTTTCTGGAACATAACACCTGCGGTAAGTGAGGGAACACTGTAAATTGTCTGGGATTTCTGGAAGTTGTAGGTCAGAACACCTGGGGACCCTGAGGTTGAGAACACTGATCTACTGAGAGATGTTCTGTCAAATCAAAGCCCAGTAGATAACAAAAGTCTTTTGAAGTTCTGAGCAAACCTGGACCTGAAAATAACATACTACTGGCATTCATGTCTCCATGAAGTGGGTTTTTCATACCACTGCATAGGTTTTCTCTCTTGTTGTCCTATAATGTACTAATGATACTTGTCTTACAGGCAGGCTAGCATAGGGAGAGTCTCAAGCCTTTTAGGTCTTTTCAGGTGAGGACTTTGGGGTCCGCTTTCGCAGCTCTTTTATAATCCATGTAGCATGGTTCCATATGATTGCAGTGGCTTCATCTTAACCATTGTATTCTGCACTAGCAGAAGCTGCTGTGTTGTCTTCAAAGGCAACTCATGAACAGAACATTAGGATAATCCAACCAGGAGGCCATCAGAGCATGGTTCCCTGTGCCTAGATTGTCCCTGTTTAGGACCAGTTGTAGCTGATGATACAGGTGGAACTAGTAAAATGTCCACTGTTGTTACCAGGTCCTGAAGTGACAAAACTTGTTCATGTAATATTTCCAGGCTATGCATCTACTGGAAATCCACCCCATCTAGAACATACTGCATATCATGTTTCTGTTAATGGGAGTAATTTACCTTATTCCCATTTCCCATTTTGTTCATGTTCAACCTCAGTTTATTATCTGTTATATATTTTATTGCCACATTGAGATGCTAGTTTAACACCTGTGCAGGCCCCACTTGATTCTGAAGACATGGAGAGCTAAGTGCCATCAGAATTCTGTTGAATCTTATTCTGTATCATATAATGTTTTCATAGAAATGTGAGAAAACATGAATGATAAGATAGACACTTAGGACAACCAATGACAAAATTGCCATAAGGTCAAGCAAGAACCTCTTACTGTCACTTTGTGACACTGCATCATCAATGTAACTTATGGTGAACCTATTGTTCCGGTTGGATTTTCCATTGCTTCCCCATAAGGCTGAGACACTGTGAAATGTCCAAGGTCTTCCTTGGTAGAGCAGATATTCAGATCCAGGTATCCAGAGTCATAGCACAGTGCTCAAACCTCTATACACTCTGGTTCTCATTCTTTTAAATACTGTTGTAATTTTGTGAAAAGATTGCTGGGTGTGATCTACTGCTTAAATGCTATTATAAAATCAGAAGACCTAATCAGAAATTCTCAGTGATAATTCAGTTATAATTATGGTGATAATAGTTATAATAGGTTCTATTTTCCCTGAGACTCTTTATCTCACTTTGCCTGATCTTTCCATAAACATGTTTAATTTTTAGATTTGGTGGCTTTTCCTTAGCAGGATAAAAGTATATTTGCTTGGAATTACCTTCCAGCATGAGTGATTCAGCACCTAAATACATTTTTAAAAACTCCACCTAGTTGAGCTTTGAAGCTAGAGAGCATAGTTCTCTCTTATAAGCTGTGAATTAATTAGGTTTCAGCGATTCCAAAATCTGAAGCCTCTTAGGCTGAATACCAACTTTCAAATGAATTAAGCAGCTGTGGGGTAAGAATAATTGGCATCTGTCACTAAAGATATTCAAGACATGTTAATGCATGAAATTTGGATGGGAAAATTTGTTAAAAGGCTGCTTACTTTCCAGACAGAGCCAATTAATATACTTTTGCATGTTGCATGCTCAAGGTGTAGCTGCACTTTCGTACTTGCAATAGAAAAACAAATGGGATTGCCCTTGAAAGGTGTGCAACAACTCTGTCAAACTGCATGCAGGTCATTATGGAGTAAGGATTCAGGGTATGCGGATTCTGGAATAGTTTGCTTAAGGGACCCACATAGTCTATTTGTATAGTCAACTCTGCTTTGAGATAGGAGTACATGGGCACCCAGATACTGCCAAAGTTGGAGATAGCAACGGAAAGCACATTTATAACACTGGAAGTAACAAACTGAAAAGAATGACATGAAGTGAATGCAGCCTGAAGCTTCACACTTCTGATGGTGAACTATGGCAACACACAATTTGTACAATAATAAATAATAATAAACTTTATTTATTTATACTCCGCCACCATCTTCCCCAATGGAGACTCGGGGCGGCTTACATGAGGTCAAGCCAAACAACAGATTACAGCAAAATGAAACCAAAACACAAGCAACAAGCAACAACATCATAATTACATAAAAACATATGGAATACATTAGCAATATATAAATTACAATAAACACAATCACAATGACAATGGGCGAGCCACTTGTGCAGGAAAAAATGTTAAAAAACTCGGGTGAGATAAAAGGACAACCTTCATATTCCTAGCCATTACTATGAAATCTTTTGTTGAAAACACAAAGTACACTTATGTTGTCACTTACCAATAAAATAATAAATGAAACAAAACAACAGAGGGAAAACATAGACACACATGCAAGTTTTCTGGTATTAAAGGAGGGATGGTTGTTATACTACCTAGAACAGGAACCAGAAATAAAGTAAAAAAAACCGACAGTGCCTGTTAACATTGACCTGGGCTGACTTCAAGGCATCAGCTAGAGTTGTTTATCTTAACCATCATTGTGAGAATCCAGGTTGTGGAAAGCGGAAAATGGAATTTCCATTTCCTACTGTTTACAACATTCAAAATCGGTTCCTGTAAACTCTGTTTTACCCCTACTTCCATCATATCAGTCCTTCCTGATTGAGGATTTGGGCTATGTGCCTTTCCAGAAACACGATATTATTTGGACACGTGCCGTGGGTCTCTGGAGCAGAAGATGTGGTGTAAGTGGGGTTGACTGTTATGCTGGAAACAATATAATTAAAGACATTCTTTGTGAAGTTCTTTAGAAATAATTAGAAACTCATGTACATCATTCTTTAAAAAAATGATTGGGTTGGATTGGCTGTGTTTTGTAAGATGTTCTGAAACACAATATTTTGCTCCATATTTCTAGATCACTCTGTCTTCGAGATGGAGATTATGTAAATACATGCATAAAATGTCCTGCAAAACTAAAACCAAACATAATCAGAACTGAAGCCCGACTTTTAACTACACATCCAGACACCCGGTTGTAGCTTTATGAATGTTTTGATGTTGCTTTGAGCACACTTAAGTCTTAGTAGTTTGTTATCATGTTGTCTCATGTTTATTATGGTGGCAAGAATGGGATGTAGGGCTTTTGTTAAATGAAAGGCAGCACCATTTTTCTAGTGATTCAGAGTACAGTTCTGCTAATGTTAATTGGTACAGTTCAAGCATCTCAAACAAAAGGAGAATAATCCCTTAAGAAGAATAGCCCACAGGGCCTCTTAAGGAACATTACATAAGAGTAGAAGACACAGACCAGATAAAAACCATTTAATAAGAGGATTGACTGGCTCAAAGAACAGGTAATGGGATATGAGAGCCTTTGACCACTAGGTCACCAGTTCAAGTACAGACAACATAATGAATGACTTAAAGTTTTTGTGCCTGATGGATATTTGGGTAGCCCAGGGGGTGCTTACTGTGTCCTTCAGAGAAAGGAGAAATGCCAATTCTCTTCAAACCATCAGTGAAGATAATCTACAGACTGACACTAATACAAGCAAAAGGAAGCTGGTCAAGCCACAGCCCAAAATTGATGAGCAGTGTCTCATATATCATAAGTACCTGGCATCCACTCTTTAGATCTCTTTTAGATGGCAGGACAATTTTGACTCAATGTTTTATTTTTCTGCACATATATGTGTCCCTGAACCTTAAGTAGAAGCGAGAAAGATTAGGTATGCCAGATGTCATTGGACTGTATATTCCAACAGTCTTATCCAACATAGTCAGGGGTTATGAATACTTGAAGATTGAGCCCAGCAACCTCTGGGGAGCTGTATCATATATACCATATATACTTGAGTATAAGCCAACCCGGATATAAGCCGAGGCACCTAATTTTACAACACAACACTGGGAAAATGTATAAGTCAATGGTGGGAAATGTATAAGTCGATGGTGGGAAATGCAGCAGCTACTGGTGAAATTCAAAATAAAAATAGATACCTCCAATGCAATTACATTAATTGAGGCATCAGTAGGCTAAATGTTTTTTAATATTTACATAAAACTGTAATTTAAGATAAGACTTCCTAACTCTGATGAAACCATTATTCTAACCGTCTTCAATGTAAATGTGCTTACTTCCAATAATAATAGAGTAAAATAATAATAACAAAGTAAAATAATAAATGTAATAATAATAATAATGTAAAATAATTAATGTAATAATAATAATAATAACAGAGTGAAATAATAAATAACCTTGACTTGAGTATAAGCTGAGGAGGACTTTTTCAGCCTAAAAAAGGGCTGAAAAACTAGGCTTAAACTCGAGTATATACAATACATCTATCCTAAACCAAATCTACCTCCCCGCCCCCAGAAAAATAATAGTGCTGGCTAATGATATGTAGCATTGTATCAGTTGGCCATCTGTAAGTACATCATGGCTGTGTTATCCCTTCTATACAGGTATGTCTTTTCTCTGGTAGTTGCCAGATACGCACTTTAACGAGCACTAGCCATGTTTCAGAATACTGATTGGTAAATTAGCTATTGTCAATTGCTTTAGATTTTTGGTAGTATAAATTTTGTCTTAAAGTGAAAAAGTAGCCTTTGCCATATAAGCAGAGCTTGGAAAAGATGGGCTACAGATCGCAGAATCAATAAACATAGTAAATCATCTTTCTCGTTTCAGAATTCTGGGAGTTCTATTTTTTAAAGGCATTTTCACAAGCTCAGCATATAAGCAGTGACATGACCCATCTTTTTCCTAAAGTGGTTGTGTCTATCGAATAGACTTGAAATGCGGAAGGACTGACTGGGCTCCTGGCAGTAAAGAAAATCTTTCAGCCAGCCTCTTGCCCCAACCAAAGGTGTGAAAGTTCGCAGGAATGCAGCAACACAGATTTCTCTCACAATGAAGTGTGAAACAGTAGCCCCCCCCTTTTTTGCACATTTGTTTTATAAAATGCTACATTTGTAGCTGTAAAAGATGTTCGTGAGTGTATTTGCTGTTGAGCTGTGTGAAATGCACCAGATTTGCTTAAGAGAAAGAGAAGAAGGAGGGCAAAGCTTGTAGAGATCAAAGAAAGACATTAATGAAGAAGTGAGACTGTCTGACATCATCCTTTCTTGATTCTGGACTTCATTTATGTGCAGATGCCCTTTTCTATCTATAGATAATCTGTAGATGCCCTTTCCAAATCTTCTGCTGCGTGACAAGAAATAAGGGCTGCAGTGGGTCCAGAGGCAGGATGACATCCCTTCCCTATGAATTTTGACGATAAGAAACTGAAAGATGTCTATAAATCTTCCTTAGATCCAGATTATTCCACCCACATCTTTTTCTTTTTGCTTGTCAGGAACTCTTTTCAATCTCATTTTTCTTAGACAACCATATACTTTATTGCTAAACAACAACCCTGCTGGAAACCTAACCTCTTTTTTTGAAGAGGTAGCTTGTAATGTAAAAATAATGAAGCAGGGCGGGGCGGGGGGGGGGTCATGCTCAACTTTTAGCATGAGCTTTCATGGATATACGAGAACTCACTTCTTCTGATGCATATAGCATTAAGGTCTCATGCATAAAATATGTTTATACAGTTGTGGGAGTGGGATGAAATGTAATAGGATGCAAACGGGGACCCTACATTTTCCTACATTTTCAAAGGACTGGGTGAGGTGACACAGGTCTTTCAGATCTTTGCAGTGGTCATTTGGTGCTGATGTGTGAAAAGCCATAATTCTGCTTACTAAAAGCCTGCTTCCTAGAGCTTCTGAGTGGATCATGTTAGGGCCCTTCTACACATGGATTAAAACTGAGAGAAAGCAGGTTAAAAGGGGGGGGGGGTTGGCAAAATGATGTTTAGCAAAAGTGCGTGAAGAAACAGAAGGAATTGGGTTAAGGGCTGGAAAACATGTTTTTAAAAGGTGCCCTTCAAACTCGATTCTTCCTGAGAAATACATCTTTCCATGCCTGTGTATCCCAGTCGGCATGGAAAACATGTGCTTCACTTCCCCCTGTGTAGACTCCTGCAGAACACATGCATTTCTGGAAAGCTAGAAATAGCTGATCTGTGAATCAGTTGTGAAAACTGAGACATAGGTATCATAGGGAGGCACAAATAGAAAGCAAATACAACTCTCTCAAATTCTGTCTTTTGCACTTTGTAATATTAAACAGAGCTTGGATCAACAATTGGGAGAAGGCAGAGATTTGAGGGAAGTTTTTAAAGTTAAAAATGTGCTCTGTTACGTGTTGGACCTCATATGTACATAAGCACATCTCTGGAGTGATATTTTTTTTAAAAAAATCCACCGGATGTTCTCGTCCATCCTCCATCTTAATCTGCTTCAAATAATAATAATAATAATAATAATAATAATAATAATAATAATAATAATAAAACAGCTTTGAGGATGGTAGGGAACTATGCAGCATTTTGGCACTTTTTGGAAGTACCCTTACTTTCCTTCTTGATGCATCTGAGTGGTCTCATGTGGAAATTGTTAGTGACCATCAGGGGTATTCTGTCATTTTGTGGTTTTGGTTTGTATTGGATTTTCAAAATCCGTTTCTCAAACTACAAAACCCACTTAAGGAGGTGATGAAACAAATCAACAAGGCAAGGCTAGGACCCAGAAACTATCAGGTATAAGAGTCTCAGTCTTGGGAATCCGAACGGAGGCAGTTGTAACAGAGGACTTGGCTGTAAATGATAGATTTGATACTATGATCTTGGTGAATACATAAAATTGCAGATAATAATGAAGGCATATGTGCAATTATCAGTGGGTTTTCAGTAGAGTGACAGAACTGAAAGTCCTGTATTACCTCATCCAACCTATTGAAAATTCAGTGTAAGGGCCAGGATTTCCATTTTTGTGGATGCTGCTACATTCCATCTCACTCCCACAACTTTGTAAATATGCTTTATGCCTGAGATCTTAATGCCACTTAGGAATGCTACTTGATTAAGGGATTATATGCATGAAAGCTCATGTTAAAATAAAAATTAAAGTTAAACTTGCCACTGTATAGTTGATGCTCATCCTACTCATAAGATACAGGAAACTCAAAACCTAAACAAGTTGTTCAGAGCCCGGAAAATGTACATTTTTAGATGATAATTCCCACAGTCACTCACCCAGTGAAGAAGTTCTTTGTTCCCCAAAAGTTCTACCTCAGTATATTTGGTACTCATATTACAGTATGACTGGTATTCAAGGGGAATGCATTTGCAGACTTCATATGAATACATAAAATTGCAGATAATAGTGAATTGTATTTTCAATAGAACAAATGATGGAAGTACCTAGAAGAAGGTGTAGCTTTTGCAGAAGGCCCTAAGTTAATAAATGAAGCTGTGGATGAATCCACCTATATCGGTTTTGTGGCCACACTGTATAGTATAACATATTCCAAGTGTACAATTGCAATTCAAAAATAAGATAAAGTAGCACAATCAGGTTTGTTAAGCTCAGTTTAAAAATGCAAATGAGAAAATGGCAGAACAGTGTGGCAGCAGAATTAACTAAATATTTCTTGTATCACTTCATAGTAAAAGTGTCCAGCATAGCACTTAGCCATGGAACTTTATTTTTGGTGAGGTTTTGTCTTTTTTTGTGGAGGTGGATTTTAAAATGCTGAGTTGAGATGGATACATTAATACTTTGGCCCTTGTCCAGTTTCTTGTAGCCTTTCCTTGACTGTTAAGACAGCAGACAGCTGCTTTGTGAATGTTCACATTCCCCAAACACTGAGTGGTCTTATGAGTTCAGCCAATGTGGGTCATGCCTCTTTGGCCTCGACCGTGTTACTCTATTAAAAGATAGCAAGAGCTGTATGGGAAGAAAAGGAACTCAAGCCAAGTGTACCATGTGCAGTTGAGAAGTATGCGCTCCCCATGGATAGCATGGGAAGAAGGGGGAAGCTAAGTCAAGTGTACAGCTTGTAATTGAGAAGGATGCATACACCCCATGGGTTGCTTCCTAAAAATCTGTGTCTCAGGAGTATGCCTTCTAAAAATACTCTTCAATGCATTCATTTCCTGCTTCTGTTCGGTGGCTAATGTTGTGTTAACAGTTGACAGCTTTGCTTTCAAGAGACTTAAAAGTTATTTCTGGGTTTTGGAATCCATCCTGTAGCTTTCAAAAGCTTCTGCTTGGCGACATCCTATCCTGTTGGGCATCAGACACATGCCTAGCTTGCCTCTCTTGCGAGCAAAATGAATTCATTACTTTTATATCTGACAGACGGAGCTCACCCTTGGGTTTGCACAGCAAAAGAGCTGAGGCTGTCTAGCGCTATTAGTGGGAGCAGAGGCAGAAATACCATACTCCAGAGAGGAGGAATTGGCATACATCCAGGCACTGCATCCAATACATGGAAGTCGACTTGAGCAGAGGGCATGTGATGCCATGTCAAATTTTATTCCTGTGCTTATTCTGTGAAATCATGAAAGGCTTAGGCAGAGAGCATCTGTATATTGTTGCTAGGAGAGAGGATCCAATACAGTTTTTGTGGTCTAAAAGCAAAATACTCAGATGTGAGGTTTGGGTCACTTCTAATTTCATGGCAAACTTTTGCCCTTTTGAGTGTTTCCTATTTTATTACTGTTCCATTGTGATAGCTCTGCTGTCCTATTTGAATGCTATTTGAAGTGAAAGTCATGACAAGTGTGTGTAATATATATCTTCCAGTAATTTAATGTGGCGTCATTTGGAACATATTTCCATGCAGTAGCCTGGAGTTAATATGGCTCCTTGATTCATTATTGTTATAAATTTTCAAACCTTTGCACACTTCAGTCAGTTTTCTAACATTCCTGCCTTGCTTTTCATCTGTGAGCACTTTAGCAAAAGTTCTGGTTTTTGTCAATCTGATTTGAGGATAAATGAAATGAAAGCTTAGCTTGTAACGTTTGGCAGTTAGGATCAGACAGGAATAATTTGAGGGATTTGGATGGGGGGCGGGCACGCGAGGGGAGACTGTGTGCTTGCTGAACTAGACTATAATTGGCACAGTAAAGACAATAGTATGTATTATGGGCCCCGGTGGCAGCTGTTTCTAAGACCTCATGCCAAAAAACCAAGAGTTGTAATATGGGTGAGATAGAAGAAATCTGCCGTGTTCTCCTGGGGAGTTTCTATCATTGCAATCCCTCAGTTCCTCCTCAGTCTCCAGGAACAGGGCATGAGCAAAGTAGCAAAGAATCGTAACTTCTGTGATCTCATTCCTATATACCAGTGTTTCTCAACCTGGGGGTCGGGACTCTTGGGGAGGGTCACGAGGAGGTGTCAGAGGGGTTGTGAAAGACTATCAGAAAGACGATCAGAAAATTTTCTGTTGATCATGGGGGTTCAGTGTGAGAAGTTTGGCCCAATTCTATCGTTTATTCCAAATGTTCTTTGATCGTAGGTGAACTATAAATCTCAGCAACTACAACTCTCAAACGTGAGTAACTGTATTAAGGGGTCATGGCATTAGGAAGGCTGAGAAACACTGCTATATACTGTTCTTCAAAAAAATGTGCCAGACTAACCAGACCATAAAAACTGACCTCTGGATTGTTTCTTTTTGGGGAATAGGAGGGACTGAACATCTTGCACTCTTCATTTTCCACTTGCTTCATTTATTGTCCACTCCAAGTCTGGAGGTGAGCGGGAGAGGGATAAAAGATCTTAACATTCATGCTTTGCAGGAGAAAAGAAGGAATGGGGATAATGTAAATATGTCCATGGCCATTGTATTTTATGACTTAATTGCAGGAAGTTCATGCTGATTGCTATCTTTTTATCACAAGCCCAACGTTTTGTTAACAGCAGGCGTCAGTTTACTCAGTTCACGTGTGCGATAGCTGGCTTTGGGCAATTGTTCATATCAGTTTCCCAGAATGGGAATGGGATGATCTCACTGTTATATAAACTCTTGCTTATCTTCTCAGGCACCAATGAGATTAATGTGTTTGTACGGACCCTTTTAGTGTTTGGACACAGGAGCTGGCATGTTGGAGCCTAGGCCAAATGGTGCCTTCCTCTTGGCATTTTTTAAAAAGAAGTATCAGTTTGGTATCTAGTAAAGATTGAAGCTGTTCATGTAGACCTGGAACTCTACTTCTGGCGAGGTGGTCGATCTTAGTGTGCTCCATTCTATGTATGATTACAAGGCAATGAAAGGATTTGTTGCAATATTGGACATTTATCAGGAAGAGCAAGTGGTGAACTTGCAGAAGAAGGTTATTATTTATCATCTGGAAGTAGGTACAGGATGGATAAAAAACAAATAATTTCTGAATAAATCATGATTCAAAACAATATGGAAGGGCTGTTTGACCATGGAATTTGCAGCTTCAGAGTGTGGTGGAGCTGTCTTTTCTGGAGGTTTTATAGCAGATGCTGGAGGACTATCTGCATGGCAGAATGCGGTTGGACTTGACGGCCCTTGGGGTCTCTTCCAACTCTGTCATTCTATGGAACCACCATAGTATGACCAAACTGACACTAAACAATAATGTTTGCTCTGAACAAACTATGGATAAGCTTTGCGGTTGTATGATTCCCTCCCCTTCTTTCTGCTCACATGTGAGAAGAAGAGATCAAAAACATCTGTGCTTCATCTGCCCCAATCCTTGCTGACTGGTGTGAAGGGGGGGGGGGGGGATTTGTGTTCTCCTCAGCTGTTTTCAGCAGAGTTAGGTAGGGACTACATAGTAGATAGGAATTAGATAGAAATTAATTTACTGGTTTCCCTGTTCTCCAATGAACTGGAACTCTATGTGTGTGTTTATGTGAGTCTTTATCATTTCTTTTGGGCTATGTTGTAACTAGAGATGGGAAAGCCTGGAAGAAAATCAGAAAAATGGGGGGGGGGGGGGGGGGTTGGAGGGAATGGGGAGAAACAAAAAAATGGGGGGGGGGGGGAGGAACAGAAAAATTGGAAAAGATCAAGATAAAAAATACCCACAAAAAAACCCTGTTTTTCCCATTTTTTCCACTTTTTATTTTCAGGCCTTCCCATCTCTGGTTATAACACATGGATATGATCTGATTTCGTACTGTGCCATTTCATAAATGTTACTGGAAATAAAAATGTTTTGTTTCTACCATACTTTACTGAAAAGAGGCGTAAGAGAGCCTCTTCTCTCTTAGTATGCTTTCTTTGTTATTTCTGTGATCCTTGTTCCAGTCAGTATGTGAATAAAGGCCACACTGAACTTGGAATAAATAAAGAATTCACCTTGGAAGATCTCAGCAATAATGTTCTAAGTGGTATTTTAGGCTTTGGGATAAGGAAGGGTACCTTTGTTAAATGAGCTTTGTGGTTTGTATAAGAAAAGGTGTACCTAGCTTTCCACAATTTATTTTTAGATTTAATTGAGTTCCTGCATAAGTAACTAAATAGTTCTGGTCTACAGGTTTGAATGGAAAACTCAGGTGTAGTAAAGTGAGAACCAACACACTCTCTTAACCGATTATTACATAATGGCTGAGTTCCAAGTTCAGAACAAATGTTCTTAGTCAGCTCCAGACCACATCCTGCACTACTTAGTGACTGGCAAGCTTTTTATTGTTCTCTATCAGAGTGTAAATGCAGCACGTCATCACATGTGATAGAACGTTGAAAGCAGCTGTTTCCAGTGAACTTAGCAAGGCTTGGTACTCTAATTCTTGATACTTTGCATAGTTTCTTAATAGTGAGTCAAGCTAAGAAGTTGGCGGTATTTTTAATGCGCTTCTTTAGTTTTGGAAAAGTGATTGGATCTCAGCTGACCAAGGTCCAAAATGGACACACGGAAACTGGTTTTCAGAATCCTCACCCAGAATAACATGGAATAAAATCATCTTTTCTTTACGGTGCAGGGAGAAGTCACACCTGTAGAATATCTGCTTTTTCCAATACACAAAAGGCAAATCTCTTCAAACTGTAATAGTTTTAAGCAAAGGTGAATATATCTGTGGTCAATGTTACTATGATTACTTTGGAATTCTGTGCAAAGTTTGAAAAAGTTACTTTTTTGTACTACCTGCCCCAGAATTCCCAAGTAACCATGGCTACTATTTGTGGTAGCTAGAGTTTCTGGGAGATAATAGTCCAGTCTCTTCTCCCCGACCCCTCTTCCATGGTTGGGTTGTATTAAACTGGGATAGATTGAAATAATTTATTGGATCCATTTTTCTAGATCTGCTCAATTTAAATATCAAAAAGTGATTTAAACTATATAATCAGGGCAAATTTAGCCAGTCAAAAGTAACCATTTACAGATTGTAAGACAAGGTTGCAAACAAGAAACAGTTCAAGAATTTGACTTCAATGCAGGGGAAGATTTCAGTGGAAGCTCTTGCAGATTTATTTTTATATTATTTTTATTATATTTATTTATTATACCCCACTTTATCTACCCCGAAGGGTACTCAAAGTGGCTTGGAGTGTTTCTGGGAATCACACAAATCAGTTCTTCTAGGAAGTGTCCTGGAGCTGTTTTAGCTTTTGGAGAGGCTATTTCCCACATAAGGTTGGATTTTTTGGTTTAAAGAGAAGGAGAAATGGTTGAAGGAAACTGAGTTCAGCTGTGAGTGGAGGAAAGAGTTAGTCCACAAATGGGTTGCTGTGAGTTTTCCGGACTGTATTGCCATGTTCCAGAAGCACTCTCTCCTGGTCCAGCATTTCTGTGTTCTCAGATAATATGCTGTGTCCAGATTGGTTTATCAGGTGCTCTACTATGACTGAAGTCTCAGGTTGAAATAGACTACAGTGCCTTTCATGTTCCTTGATTTGTGTTTGGGCGCTGCAGGCTAATTCAAACAGAGAAGTCAGCCATTGCAGAGCACCTGATGAACCCACCTGAGCACAGCATATTATTTGAGAAATGCTGGACCACTCTCACACTCACAACCACCATGTCAGACGACACAGAGAAGCCATTGAAATCCACAAGCATGTAGACAATTTCAACAGAAATGAGGAAACCATGAAAATGAACAAAATCTGGCTACCAGTATTAAAAAAAAATCTAAAATCAAGACAGTGAATAAAGAACCACAAGCAGTGGATTTCCAGACAAGAATCAGTCAGGACCAGTTAACACCTCCCAACAAAGGATTCCCTTGGGCAGCAACCAGCCAGACTTTGAAGCTGCAAGGCCAGTAAATGCTAATCAAAGTGGTCAATTGCAATATTCACACTTGTCTCAAGCAGACAAAAGTTCTCTCTCCCACCCTGGACATTCCACAGATAGATAAACCTCACTTGCCTAGTTTCCAACAAACCTCACAACCTCTGAGGATGCCTGCTATAGATGTAGGTGCAATGTCAGAAGAGAATACAGCTTGGAAAACTCACAGCAACCCAGTGATTCCAGCCATGAAAGCCTTCAACAACACATAGTCCACAAATGATCTGGAAAACCCCTAATTGGACCATGAAGTCTGTTTGAAGGAATGACCTTTGTCTTCATTAATTCTACCAGAAAAACAATGGTACTTGGTGGGTCATTACCAATCTAAGTAACCAGCTGTAAGTAGTTAGTTAGTTATTTTTACAGATGAAAAGGCCTGGAAATCTTGAACAAAAAAGAGGGGAGTGCTTCTCCCCTTACATTAGAAAAAAAGAAAAGAAAAGAAAACATTCTATTCTTTTAGAACAATGAATAAAACATTTAAGATCATATTTACTGCCTCAAAATTATTTGTAAGAGCTATTTAAGAGAAGGACTTTTATGTAAGAATGTGTACAGTATCAGATCATTACAATCCTTGGCTTTGGTTTGCCTTTTGCAGTTCTTTTTATGGAAATGTATATTATGTCTGCTTGATGATATGGAGAACTGGTGGAGACTAAATAATTTTCTCTGTTTTATAGAGAAAGTGATTTCTTCGCTTTTATGGGAGACGGGTTACCTGATCCTCAAAGCGGCAAAACTGAGGAGGTTGCTTGTTGTTTAGGCAGTTTTGTAACGGAAATAGATGATAGAGAGGCAGACATATTGTACAAGAAGTAAGTTTAATTTGTAAATATATTCTGAGTAATTGCATTTTAATTTATGAAAGCTTGATATTTTTTCCCCCAATTAAGGGGTATACGATGCATTTTATCCCAATGTACAGTAACTTTATGGAGCCCCTGGTTATTTTATTTATTGTGTCATCAGCAACCATTGTATTACAATTCTAACAGAGCAAAACAAACAGCAAAACCTGGTGGTGCATCAGGTTAAACCGCTAAGCTGCTGAACTTGCTGACCAAAAGGTTGGTGGTTTGAATCCGGGGAGTGGGGTGAGCTCTCGCTGTTAGGCCCAGCTTCTGCCAACCTAGCAGTTAAAAAACATGTAAATGTGAGTAGTTCAATAGGTACCGCTTCTGTAGGAAGGTAACGGCACTCCATGCAGTAATGCCAACCACATGACCTTGGAGGTGTCAATGGACTATGCTGGCTTAGAAATGGAGATGAGCACCACCTCCCAGGGTCAGACACAATTAGACTTAATGTCAAGGGGAAACCTTTACCTTTTACAGTAACTTTGAATCTGTCGAAAATACTCATTTTAAATTTCTCAATTTTTCTTAAAAAAAGGGGGGGGGCTTTCACCCAGAAAACAATGGAAAAAAAATCCCTCATTGCTTAGCATCTATAGTTACTTTCAAATTCTTATTCCTTCCCTCACCCTTGGCCTTAGGAAGTTTTTCCTTTCCCAGTTAGCCACCAGCTCCAACTCATCTCTTTTGGAGCATGCCAAGTTGGATTGGGAAGCGCCTGCGCTGGCTCTCTCTTGGCAATGCCTTCCTAATCCCAGCTGTGTATATTTCATCTCCCTCCAAGTTGGCTGGTTTCACAAAATACATATTGGAGCGTCAGTATTAGCAGGTGTTCCCCAAGGCATGTAGATGGTGTGTGCATGTCACTTTGCATGCATTTGTTTCCACAAGCATTTTACCCTAAATTTTTGGCTTCACAAAGCAGCTTATGTTACTACCAGGCTAATCAAGATAAAAAGTGTCAAAGTAAAATTAATATGTTATGTAATATACGTAAGTGCCTTTTAACATTCATTTAAGATTATTATATATTTGTTCATCAAGTATGAAGATGGGCAGATACATGGGGTGCAGATGCCAATTTTGCACCTCATACCTCCATGTCTTGATGACCACTTATTTATTTACTATATTTGTATACTGCCCTTCTCAGCCCTTAGGCGACTCATGTGATTGTGATGCCATTTTGGGTTCGTTCTTCATTTGGCTAGTTTGAAATCATAATTCATTTCTAAACCAGGATTTGAGGTGTTTCTGAGACAAGGAGAAGGAGATCCATATCTTGAGTATACCTTTGGTAATTTTCAGGGGAGACCTTTTAAAATTAATAAAAAATGTTTTGCAGTGGGGAATATGCAGAGGTATCAGAGACCATAAAATTGGAGTTCAGAGGCTCACTGGAGCCTACACTTTCTCCACTCCTGTTCTAATTTTTCTTTTTCTGTGTCAGGAGCGACTTGAGAAGCTGCAAGTTGCTTCTGGTGTGAAAGAATTGGCTGTCTGCAAGGACGTTGCCCAGGGGACGCCAGGTTGTTTGATGTTTTACCATGCTGTGGGAAGCTTCTCTCATTTCCCCACATGGGGAGTTGGAGCTGAGACGGAAGCTCACCCCACTCCCCAGATTTGAACCACCAACCTGTCAGTCAGCAGTCCTGCCGGCACAAGGGTTTAACCCATCGTGCCACCGGGGACTCCTACTCTAGTGAAATCCCCACAAAGTATGCTTACAGTATAATAAATATAACTTAACTAATGGAGTTATTTGCATTTATAGAACAAACTAGTCCTATTTTTAGATGCATGCAAATGAGGTCATTACCAATTAATCTGGAGAACTAACGATACTGCTAATTAACAGTGGTTGTTATCTTGACAGGATTTGAAAGTAGTTTGGAAATGCGTAATTTCAAGTCAAAACATGAGAAACAGTGTGACTTCTGTGCTACTTTTGGGGCTTCTAGCGTAGAGCAGGGAAGGAAATGCAGAAATAATGTGCCAAAGTTGAGAGAGAGAAAGGGAGAGGGAGAGAAGAATGTGCCAAATTTGCTAGTGTCTTGCAGGGCTGCTTGAGAAATCCTGATCCCATCGCTTGGACCGCACACGTTGTAATATTATTATGTCAACAGAAATTGATATGAGAGGTATATGGCTCTCATATGGGTGACATCAGGGTGAGTCTGAATTGCCTTGAACTTCACAGCACTCCTAAGCCATAGATTTGACTGAGTTCTGACTTTGACTTCAAAACTCTTATAAGGACCCACACTCCTCTGAAGTTCACAGTTAAAGGTGATTTAGTGCTTCAGTTGCCAGTAGTAATGCTTTACATAACCCTGGAGCTTTGTTAAGTCCTGGAATGCAATTTCGATCCCTAGTCGTCTAGGAAGGATTAAAAGAAGGCCCCTCAGCAAAAACATACATATCAAAGAATTCAGGATTTGAACAAAAACAAACCAAAAATAAAATCACAAAATGCAGCAGAACAAGAGGAAGGTGGTAGAGAAAGTATGTAAAGGAGCTTTGTTTGGTATTGTTCCAGTCTCACATCTACCCTGTGAAGGTTAGCAATGGAAAAGAAGAAAGATCAATAGTTCCAAACAAGGTGGAACAAGAACCATGGCCTGAAGGGAAAACATTTGCAACTGAAAAAAGCCGTGGAATATGCTCATATAGGAAAGTGGAAAGCACCAAAGTTAAAACAAATGAGTCACATGCTGGGGTGATAACAAGGAGCCATTCATGAGAAAGGCTGGTGAGAGTTAGGCATGGTGTTGTTTCCCTGTCTTTTTATCACAGGGTGTGGAGGAACAGGGAATAGTGCTCCAGAGAGGCAGGATTTTGATCTACTGCTAGATCTCTATTCTGTTTTGGAAATCTGAGGATCTGAATGAAACGGCTAGATAGTTTAGTCTGTGTGTGGGTGTTCATTAGCTGCAGACAACTTGGAAGTTACTTCCCGCTCTGAAGTGAGTTGCTGCCATGTAATTGTAACCTTGAGCAAAACTGAAACTTTCTCATAAAACAACAGTGCATAAGAAAGTGATACAGAGGTGGAAATGGAGAACTGGGAGATTCACAGACTCATGTTTAGCTTGTTTAACCGGCGAACTCATAAAGGCTTTCTTGGCGAACTGTGTGTGTTTTTCCTATTTTGCAAAGGCAACTCCAACTCCGTATATCAAGTACACTCTGCAGCTATCCATAGGTATATTTTATCCACATTTGGTTCATACTCAGACTTCATCTTTGGTTCGTACTCAAATCTTCATTGAAAACATTTTGAATGTGTTACGCTATCTTACACCTATATTACAGAATATTACGTGCTTGTGAGAACAAGGTGTAGAGAAAGGTCTTCAATGGTTTTTAGCTAGATTAACTGTGAAGTTAAAATTTCAATCTGTAGCAGAGGGAGGGGGTTCTAATTGATTACACATAACTATCCATCCCTTCATAACCTATTAAACTACTGAAAACAAGGGGGCACTGTGTTCACATTCTTCTGATGGAACCATTCACAACACTTTTGAGCTTTTATCTCTAGAGCAGTGGTTCTCAACCTGGGGTCCCCAGATATTTTTGGCCTAAATCTCCCAGAAATCCCAGCCAGTTTACCAGCTGTTAGGATTTCTGGGAGTTGAAGGCTAAAAACATCTGGGGACCCCAGGTTGAGAACCACTGCTCTAGAGGATTTGACTTAATTTAGTTTAATTTAATTATATATGTACTAACACCTACCATCCAACTATCTCACTCCATCCTGCTTCCAGATATATTATGTGCCTGTGAGAGCCAGCATGATTTCTTGGCTTGAGCATTAAATTAAAACCCTGGAGACCATGCTTTTAATCTCTGCTTGGCCATGGAAATCCACTGGAGGCCATTCCACACATAGTTAAAACCCATGTAGCAACAGGTTAAAGTAACCTGCTTTAGTGCGTGTTCTAGTCCCTACACACCACCCAAACCCCAGGTTACATGCTATCCCACTTGAAACCAGGACAGCTTGAAGCCACCCCGAAGCTATCCTGCTCCGTTGGGCTTTTGGAGCCTGAAGAAGTGGGAAAGCTGTGTGGACTGACCCTGTCCCAGGAGTCAGTCCCCACAGGCCCAATACCTCATTAGACCCAGATATTTCATAAAGATCCAGATCTAATGAGGTATTTAATTAATGGGGAGTAAACCAGGGAACCTGGTTTACCTGGCATTAATTCACTTTTACTGGAGGCATTGTTTGGACACCTCTAGTAAAAGTGAGACAGATCTGGCAATTTGTTCCTGTCTGGAAGGGCCCCGGGTGACTTTGAGCAAGTTACACTCCCTCAGAGGACAGCAATGTCAAATCTCTTCTGAACAAATTCTGCCATGAAAACCCTGTGATAGGGTTGCCTTAGAGTCTCCAGAAGTTGGAAAAGACTCAAAGGTACACAAAACAATATGCCTGTAATTATGTATTTCATATGTATTAAGATGCATTAGAACTAACTTATGAACATGTCTCTTTGACATGGTGTCACCATGGGTTGTTGAGCTCAATAATAAGTGGTTTTCTGAGCCTGAGAAAATAACTTTCAATACAAAAAGTTCTGCAACCTTTCAATTCCATGGGACTGAGGTAAAATCTGTGTCTTTTGGGTTTGTGGCATTCAGCCAGGTTACCTTTCTGATGGAAGTGATGATTACAGTACAGTGCAATCAGACTACCAACATTACACAATTCCCTGCACTTAATCAGGCACCGTAATTACAGGAAGGACAAGTCATGCTGTCGAAATCTTCAGGGCAGAATTATGAATCATTTATGATGTTGCAAAAAGAAATGTGAAGCTTTCTTGGTAGGATTGGCAAAAGGATTAGCCTTTGACAGAGATGAAGAAAACAGTGATAGTGATACTAAGCCAGAAAGAGCAAGTCTGGATGTGCTTTCAAAACATCTAGGTATAACAAAATGGTCATTTGGTACAATCGGTAGCATTTTTTTTCTTCACAGAGTGTGCTCTCCTCCCTTTTAAGCTTAGGAACGAGGCAGTGAATATGATTTGGAAAGGATGTTGTACGAAGTCATCAGTGACCTGTATTGGTCAACAAGTACTTGGGATTAATCTTGGGTCAATATAAATCTGCCGCTTTGTGATTTCATCATTGTGGCAATTCCAGAAATTGTATTGACATTTTCTTCCTGGTGTGAATGACGGACCGGAACTGGCAAACTTGTATATATCCACAGGCAAAAGAAGACACAGGTCTTCAAATGTTTAAAGAGACTGTTGGGGTTTTTTTTTGGCGACCCAATGCATTTTTACTCTTGACTTCTAGTACTAGAATAAGCATAAATACAATTATAATTTCAAAGTTTAGGAAAGGACAATGCCTCGGTTGTTGCACTGAGGCATTGAATGTTTGCTTTTTTTGTTTGTTGGAATCCACCCTGAGTCCCCTCGAGGAGATAGGGCGGAATATAAATTATTATTATTATTATTATTATTATTATTAATATTATTTGAAACACAACAAGATAAGTCCACAGCAGATACTATGCTGGCTGTTGTATTGGATCACACGTCAACACTTCCCAAGTGTCTAGGACTGTGTGATGTATCAGCAAATAATGCGTGCAGATCCCAGTAAGGTGGCCTTCTGCAGCTGGCAGATGGTAATTTTGTCAACGCCGATTATGTTTAAGTGCAGGCCAAGGTCTTAGGCACTGCACCCAGTGTGCCAATCACCACTGGGACCACCATGACTGGCTTGTGCCAGAGTCTTTGGAGTTCAATCTTTAAATCCTCATATCGTGTCAGCTTTTCCAGTTGTTTCTCTTCAATCCCGCTGTCACCTGGGATTGCGACATCGACGATCCATACTTTGTTTTTTAACACGATTGTGTCAGGAGTATTGTGCTCCAAAACTCTGTCTGTCTGAAGCCGCCCTGAGTCCCGTGTCCCCCCCCCCCCCGGGGTTGAGAAAGGCGGGGTAGAAATACCCGAAATAAATAAATAAATAAATAAAGTAGTAGTTATTATTATTATTATTATTATTATTATTAGTGGTAGTAGTAGTAGTAGTAGTAGTAGTATCATCTACAGTTCTGTCACATAAATATAATTTTATTAAGTATACCATTCAGTCTTACAAGAACAGAAATTTCTGGAGTTGCTGAAAATCTCTGTCCATATACTGAACCGTTACAGAATAAAAAGGAACTAGACTTACAACTTTTACTTATTTACAAGTTCTGTAGATGGCCAGAAATGAGAAGAGGTTGGATAGAGAGAATGTTTCGAAAAAACTTTCAAGGACATCTGATTTAATATGTAGTATTCTTATTACAGTTAGGCTTTCACTAAGACCTCCTGATTTTAATTTCAAGATCCACTCGCCTCCTTTCCTCTGCAAACGTTTTTGTTGCTGTTTACCATATTTTCCAGCACCCAGAATGTGATGCTTGTGATGCCTGAAATTCAAGACAATAACACATTTTGCACATGTTTAGTCATTGTGCATACATTGTGGACACATTTTTCCATTATTTATATTAGACTAATGTTCCTCTATATTGGTATGACAGTGAATGTTCCAGAGAGCTATGCAAAAAAAGAGTGTTAAGATAGCTTTGTGTGCAAATATAACAACAGCAAAAATATTGTGGCAATTTAAAGATTAAGGCCTAAATCCCAAGTAACACTGAACCCACTAAATCAATGAAACTTGAGTTGGGTTACCTAACTCCCATTCATTCAGTGGATCCGCTCTAGTTGGGACTAATAATTGGATTTAGATCCGAGGCATTTTTGTTTGGCATGAACTTTATAGTCTACAGCCAAACATCATGAGCTGCATGGAACGTTGCCAAATTAAGTGTAGGATTCTCCTCTTTCCATCTCTAAGTTCAGCATTCTGGAGATGGCAGCTTTTAAAAAGGAAGTTGCTGTAGGGATCATTTTCTTCTAGAACGTTAGCAGAGAAGTCTGAAAAACTTGCCAGAGTTGGGTTTGAAAACTAACATCTATTGTTAAATAAATCAAGTTAAATCTGCAATCTTTTATAAATTGCTTGCATACTATACTGTACCAAATGTAGAAGTCCCGTCATTATTTTTAAACTTGGCAGTAACTAGTTACCTCCATTCAGCTAGGGATTTTAATGTAACAAGAGCAGAGATCATTATCATCAACTGCTGCTCCTTTTTGTTCGTTTTGGGTTTGATAGCCTGATTTATTGTTTTAATTATGCTGCCTTGAAACTCAGGTTTGAATGCTGTTGTGCACATATCTGTGTTATAGTTTCTATAATAATAAAAGTGATAAAAGACAATGCAGACCTGTGTATCTGCTATCTTTACTGTACTTTGAAGACTGAAACATAGGTACCTGAAATTTGGCATGAATATTAATCGGACCCTGAGGGTGTGCACCCTAGGGTTACTTTGTTTTTTGAATGGTTAAATGAAGTTTAATTAATTAAAATCTGCCTGAAGTACTTACTTAGCTTACTTTCCCTAGAGATGAAGCTGCAGTTTAGTCTAGGATTTCTATTTCTCCAGAAGGCTTCTAGTTTGCTCTAAACAATTCCCTCATCTTTATGGCCCTTGAACTCATCAAACAGTTCAGGGGGGAAGAGGAAGCAATTCAGCTCCCTAATAGGTGAGAGGGGAAAGGAAGTAGAAGAAAAGACAGAATGAGCAATACTAGGAGAGATAAGCCATGAGTAAGAAGGGTCAAAGAGAAAAAAGAACTAGAAGTGCTGAGATGGATACTGTATGAGCGCTGGAGGTGTGTCTATGCTGTAGAATTAGTGCTGTTTGAGTCCACTAAATGCCGTGACTCAGTCCTATGGAATCGTGCGAGATATAGTTTTACAGGGTATTTAGCCTTGTCTGCCAAAGAGTGCTCATGCCTCACACATTACAAATCCAGGATTCTATAGCATCAAGTCATAGCAGTTAAAGTGGTATCGAACTGCATTGATTCTGTAGTGTAGATGTATCCTGGGATTTCCATTCTTGCAGATTTGGAAACTTCTGCTGCTGTTCTGGCTGAGTACTAGACTGTGAGCCTGGTGGGGTTTTGCAGGCAATGAGAGTATGATTGAGAATACATCTAACTTAATCCTCTGGTTGCACTTTATTAGACAGCCTTCTTCATCCTGGCACCTTTTCACTATGTTAGGTTTCTATTCCCACCATCTCTAGATGACATAGGAACTATAGATTAAGATATGTAAAGATTGCCAGGTTGAGGAAAGCTTGTTGAAGTATGACATATAAAGTATAAACGAGTTTTGGGAAGGTTTTTATAGGGGGCAGAGCAATAGGTATGAGCAGGTTGCCTCCCAAAGATGCTAGTTGGCCATTATGATACCATTATGCTTGAGAATAATTCTGCTAAATTTCTAAAGAAACTTCACATCATTTGGAACTTGTATATAAAATCACAATGCATAAAACATTTCAATCAACCTCTCAAGACAGAATTTCATTGGTGTCCCTTAGTTTTGAAATAATCCAACTACTATGACAACCTGACTTTTCATCCTGAGGCATGAAGGGAGATATTTCCAGCCACATGAACTAATTCTGCAGATTCATGGGCATTTGTGACTCTTTGGCATGCGTATCTCTATCTTTGCAAACATCACTGATTAGGGTTTTAATGAGTTCAAGGTAGGTGTCCATGGAGTACATGATGGATTGGA